>NC_141163.1:117503041-117870541 GCF_053477565.2 Lygodium microphyllum
ATTGGTCACTTGAGAAGCAGTAAACTGGGTCTTGGTTGGAATGAAATGGGCTGCCTTGGTGAGTCTATCCACCACCACGTATATACTATTCCATCCCTTTTTGGTAGTAGGCAAGCCAGTAATGAAGTCTATGGTAATGTGCATCCATTTGCCTATACAAATGGGTAATGGATGCAACAAACCACCTGGCTTATGGGTATTGCCCATATTTTGCTAACAAGGCATGCACTTCATGACGAAGTATTTGACAATAGTGGATTAATCTGCAGAAGTATTTGCAAGCAAGGAAATTTACTCTATGGGTGATTTATATTCAGGATATGATAAGTTCTAGCTTGCATTGGAAAGCCGGGATATCACTACCATGAAGACACCTCTTAGATTGGTTAGAATGTGTACACTTCCATAGGGAGCAACCAATTCAATGGTGCATATGATGAATGTTATGCATAAGTTTTGAGGGATTATATTCCTCAATTGACCTTACCCTTTCTTGAGAAGAATGAAAAGTTGAATGAGCATGGATGTAGAAGATTTGTGGCTGATCATATTGCTAATTGTGACAGGATTTTGAGCCTTCTTGAAGAAGTACATTTGACTCTGTCAAGAGAAAAGTTTGTTTTTGGAGTGGAGGAAGTATTAGTTGTTGTTGGGCACATATGTAGACCATATGGGAGAAAGCCCTCACCAGTAAAGATGATGCCATAAGCAAGATGCGGGAGACATATTCGAATGTATCCGAGATGATAAGATTTTTGGGTGCATGTGTCTTTTACTTGATATGGATTCCGCATTTTGCTCATGTGGCTGAAAGTTTATATTAGCTCTTAAAAGGGCAAAAGTTTTGGTGGGGGAAATAGCATACGAAGGCAATTCAGAAGCAAAAGAGCTTATTGATATCAGTCCCAACACTAAAGAGAGCAATTTATGAGAATGGGTAGCCTATTATTCTCACTGTGGATACAAGCCCAATTGTCATTGGTTAGGCAATGGGTCAAGATGATGCTAATGGGAATAGGTATGCCATTCGGTTTGGAGCAAAGGTCCTCACAATGAATGGCAACGGTGGTATTCTCGAGTCAAAAAAAGAGCTTTGGGTGTAGTGACAACCATTAAGTGTGATAGGGAGTATTTTATGGGAGCTCATGCAATGGTAGAGACTAATTGTCTACCTCTATTAGGCATGATAGTGAATTGTTGAACTCCTGATATTGCCATGTTACAGTGGATTGCATATATAAAGTCACTTAACCCTTATTTTCAGTGTATTGCAGGTAGAGAAAACCCCGTGGTTAACATGCTTTCACAAGCAAGGTTTGAAGATGAAGAGGAGATGATGGAAGATGAAGAGGATGATGTGATAGGTGCTGAAAATGACTTTATGACAGCAGGGAATGAGTATGAGCTACTGTTACTGCAAGTACAACTGTTGTAACAGGGATTTGAGCAGTAAGAAAAGAGCTTATAGCCATGGAGAAGATATGGGCAATAGAGAGAAAGCATCATCAGTGTTATGCTTCAGTGAGAACACAATTTTTGGAAGAGTTGTATGAGTATGATTGGCTGAAAATAGGTCAATATCTCAGCCTCATGACAAAGAAGGCTGAGTGGTCTGAAGTTGAATTCAAAAGGATTAAAAGAAAATCTTATGGGTTTTTCTTGAAAGATGGATATTTATGGAAGCATGCAAAGAAAAAGAAAGGAGCTCCAGTACATGTATTGGGAGATAGGGCTTCTCAACAACACGTGATGCAGGCGTTTCATGAAAGATTATGGGCTAGACATATAGGAGTTTGGGGCACATTTGCCAAGATCAAAGAGAAGTATTGGTGGCAAAACATGTATAAAGATGCGGAGCATTATGTGGAATCATGCAGTGTCTATCAGATGTATTCCAAGGTAAAGCATAGAGATGGGTTGCAACCGACCTATACATTGACTATGCATTACAAATGGGTAGTTGATCTGGTTACCATGCCTACAGGTTTATGGAATATGAGATATCTTGTGCTTCCACGAGAAGACTTGACAAATCAAGTGGAAGGTCAAGCTCTTAGTACAAAGACTACTCAAGCACTTTGTAGGTTCTTATTAGAAGAAGGCTTTTGTAGGTATAGTTATGTTGGTAAAGTGGTTGCTGATAAAGGAGAATTGGATGTGGATGAGGCTCGTGATTTCTTTTCACGATTGGGTATCAAGCCGGCTTTAACTTCAGCCTATAATCCTGAAGCAAATGGCAAAAGTGAAAGAGGCCATAAGCCTATCATTAAGGCATTAGCAAAGTCATGCAAGGGCAGGATGAAAGAGTGGCCAAGAATATTACCCTTTGCTTTGTGGGATGATAGGACCACTCATATGCAATTACAAGGTATATGCCTACTGAATTAATATATGGACAATAGCCAATCATGCCTATTGAGGAGACTATTACTACTTGGAGTGTTCTACCATGGGAAGAGGGTTTGAATAGAGAAGAGTTGATGGTCCTATGCATTAGACAGCTAGAAAGAAGGCCTGAAGACATTGAGACAGCCATGAAAAAGCGAAAGACTGCAAGGATCAAGAACAAAAAGATGTTTGACAGCGACATAGACTTCAACCATGAGCTATACAAGAAGGGGATTGGATGCTGGTTTATGGCAGCAGCTTGGAAAATTAGCATAGTGCTAGTCGGAAGATGGCAAAGCGGTGGTTTGGTCCATATGTGGTAATGTTTGTTTTTTATAATGCTACCTGTGCATTAAATGAGATGGATGGGACAGCTCTAAGGATTCCAGTGGCTGGAAAATGTATCAAGCTCTTTAAACATAGGGAGTCTGATGGTAGAGGATACTTCTTCTGACACTACAGATCCATAAGACTTTGGCACATGCTAGAGGATGTGCAGGTTAGGAGGGGGTGGATGTCGTGCCGCTATGTGCACACCATGTGAAAAACTCTAGAGTGCAGCTTTCTTATTGATCTAGAGAGCCAATGCCATGTTAGACATTAATGTTAGTGTTTGTAGTGTGGATTGTTCAAAAATATTAGATTTTTGGACAAGTTTGGCCAATTTTTGATATTTTACATATTATCTCTTGTAAAAAAAATCCAAAAATTGTAGACAACTTCTAGAATATGATGATATGTAAAAGAAAGCATGTAGCTTTCAGCCATTTTGGGAGGATTTTATGTCAAAAGAAAGATTAACGAAATCGCGCGATCGTTGTTTTCAGGCAGTGAACAACACTCCGAAGTAAGAGATGAAGAACAAGTGATTTGGCAAAATTCTGAAGAAGTGTCATGATATTTTACTCCCCTTTTCGAGCCAATGGAGGTATTAGATTGGCGATCTGAGAAGCATAGAGGAAGGTATTATTTTATGCATGTTTTTGTCTACAAGAGATTTATCTTCTCATAATCACAAATACATTGATATTCTTCACCTCTACAAGTATTCTTCTACATCTTCTATTTCTTTGAACCCCTTCTCTTTCATCTACTTTTCTCCCTGAATCTCCCTTCACCCTGCTATCTCTTACCCCCACAATAAACGCTCTGACACCGGGCATACTAGAATAAGAGCCAAAGTAAGGAGTTTCTTTAACTAGTTGAAGCTACTATCTGCAAGAGCATCCCAAAAGAAAGCTTCCTTCTTCAACCTATCAATCAACTACAATAGCCACATAATGCTTGATGAATTAGTAATAAAATGAAGATAGACCAAGAAATCCTCTAAGTGAAGTAGTGGCAGTAGGTACTGACCAATCTTTAATACACTACACCTTCTTGGGGTCACCCTGGATCCCTTCACTGACAATATGTCCCAAGTATCTATAGACCCCATTTTCAAGGTAATCAGGTTTACTTTTTCTTCATAAATTTCAACCTATAAAGAAACCTGTGTGCATATTTGGGTGCTGATTTCTTCTTCACCATTGGCCACCTAATTTCTTATGGGTTGTTGTAAGTCAATGGGAAGACAATTCAGCTTGTCCATAATGGACTTATTCACGTGTATTGCCACTATCTATTAAAATGAACATGGTCTTTCCATGAATGTTACCCTTCATACAAAGTGTATTAGGACTCTTAAAACATGTTCAAGAATCCGTGGAAATGGAGCAACTAGTGGCAACAAGTGGCTCATCATAAGTCCCATCTGGTTTGAAAGGAACACTCCCACCTAGATCAAAAGGAAAAGAGTCGACCAGATCATAAAAGTACTCTTGCCTAACTTCTTCCTCAAGATTATCATTTTTAGTAGTAGATACAATTGCATTAGCCTCATCAATGTCATCTTCAGAATCCTCAACGTCTAACATACTATAAACCTTGGCTTTTGCATTTTTATATGCACACTTTGTGGCATGATCAGGTGTATAGTTTTTCCCACATTTGAAGCATAAGCCTTTTTCCTTTCTTTCTTTGTAGAGGTCCACAGGAATAGACTTGGGATTCATATTGAGACTGAAGTAGATTTAGGCTTGCTATCCCCTTATTTGAAATCAACTCTAGGACTGTTTGCTATCCTAAAACTACTTTAAGGACTTGAAGCATTGAATGACGGATAAGTTGACACTCTTAAGCTCCCACCTGGCGCGTGATTGCTGCCACAAACATTGCCAACTTGTCCATGTTTGAAAATAGTCATTGGCTATCCATAACTAAGCTGGAATGAAGACTCCCTTCTATATTTCCTTCCATAGCGCTCCGCAAGTTCAATGCCTTTGAAAAGAGTGGTAGGGTTTGTGCCATGACATCAGCTAATAAGAACGGCTCCAAAACATATGTTAACCCTCAAACGAACAAAGGTGGAAAATCTGGAAAAGCTGAAATAGAAGACAAGGCCAAAGCAAAAGTGAAACGGAAGATGAAAGCGCACCAAGAAAAATCTAGAAACACAAGAAGCGCAAAAAAGTCCTAAATAAGGAAAAAAGGCGCACAAGGAAAAGCGCAAGTCAATACTTTTGTAAAAGAGTGCATGCGCATCATGATTTAATTTAAGGAGCGCCGGACTCTCACCCATGCAATTTGTAAATGTAGACGGGCAGTGGAAAGGAAGCTAGGAAGATAGAAGGACAATGGGGAAAAGGGCCTAGGCCACGGCCAGCCATGTAAAAAAGAGGATAAGGGGATGACCGCCCAAAAGGGATTTAGGGTTTTTTATATAAAGTTGAAAAGTGAATGAGAAGCTCATTCTTGTGTGTGGCCAAAGCTTCTTCTTCCTCCTCTCTTGTTTCTTGCCTTCTTGCTTGTGCTTGAGTGAGGGAGTGAGGGAGTGTGAGGGAGTGAGTGTGTGAGAGTGAGGGATCGTGGAGAAGAAGCTCCCCATCTTCTCTCTTCATCTTCTCTTCTTCTCTTCTCTTCTCTACTCTTGCGCGACTATGGAGGATGGAGCTTGATGGAGAGGGCTTGAGGTTGCTTGAGCTTGCTGCAAGGATCGTGGAGCTACTGGAGTGCAAGAGAGAGGAGGAAACTCGATCGAGCATCAAGGTAAGCTCACTATACCCGTAAGGTAGGCATTGTGCGTCGGCTATGTGAGAGGTAGCCATGGCCGCTCAGCTTGAAACGCTTGATCAATAAGCGGTTTGTAGGTCTCGGGGTAGAGCTCTGTAGCCTGAACCAGTGCTCGAGATAGTTAGGAGATTTAGGAGGTTTTAATCCTTGGAGCAAGTAAGTATTTTGATTCGTTGTTGAATATTAAAGTAGGACCATCCATCTCCATCTCTGGTTTTGATTTTGGTTGCATTAGGTTAAGATTAGGATAGGAAAAAGAATGAAGACACAAGGGTTCTGCTGCTACTGGAAACAGGGAAATAGGGGCACAGATTTAGATTTTTGGCTGGAAGAGTGCGGGGGATTAAATTCTGAGGTTACAACAAGCTGGGATGGAGCAATAAGAGGCCTAGAGAACCAAGAAAGACCACATTTGACATTCTGCCTTGTGAGAAGAGAGTGAGCTTGAGAGCCAGGGAGAGAGAGAGAGAGAGAGAGAGAGCTACATGGAGATCTTTGAAGTGCCGATCAATTCAAGTGCCACATTGATTCCAGGTATGCTTGGCAGTTCCTTGGATTGTTTTGCACCTATTTGGAAGGCACAGGATGATTCCAAGGAGTAGGCGTTGACCTTGAAGCATCGCGCACAACCCACGGACCGTCATCTGCGCCATCAGACCAATCCATCCAATTCCTAGAATCGAAACATTCAATTTTAGGAGTCAGACCATCTGACTGCGAGAATTGGACCACCCTGTCTGATTTTCACAATTGGACGAGCCCGTCCGAGTCTCACAATCGGACTAGCCCGTCCAAGTCTCACAATCGGACCCACCCGTCCGATTCCCAGAATCGGCCCTTGGCCCACTACCACTTGGCCCACTTGGCCACTTGGCCCTTGGATGGGCCAAATCAGGGATTCGGCCCTTGCAACTCGGACTTGTTGGGCCGAATTTGAATTTTTCAAATTTTAACCCATAGACCTAAAACTGACCAAGAGACCATATAGAACCGAAACCATATCATAGATCGATCACTAAGCTGAAACTTAGAGCAAGTAGTTCAAAATTTGGCTATAAAGGGTCCTCCGAATTGTGCATGGTGTTTACCGTAACGGCCCTGCGGGCCGGGGGGGACTGCCCCCCCGGAACCCCGCAGAGGGGGCTCTGCCCCCTCTGCCCCCTCCGCGCCTCCCCCAAGTAGGTTGGAGAGAAAACGCATGTCGTGACAAGTCCTCCAAAGTGGACCCTAGTATAGTAATGGCTCTACATGAGCATGGATTCTCACTTGCAAAAGAGCAACCAAAAGCCCATACCCGAATAGAGAGAAACAGAGACCCTAGAACATCAATGGGCCAATCTAGCCAACAAGGGCAAAAAGGCCACACTGCAAAAACACATATGTGTTGCATTCGGACTGCATCTAGTCAAAACTGAAAGTAACAACATCAAGCTACAACAGCGAGAATGACTAGATATGACAATCCTGATAATAGATGCTCCTTGAATAGCACTGCACTGACGATCCAAGACATCAATGGAGAATCCACATCTGGTCGTGCAATTGGGGACTCATGAGCATTTGTCAGAAGGCTTAAATTTACAAGCCAAGATCCTGAAGACAAAGACATAGTACTACCTGTTTATCTTAGGGTCAAACTCACCGCGAAAAGAGAGCATACTATCTATGCTCTGATTGATGAAGGAGCAGATTTTAATATCTTGACCTATGAATCATGGACCCTACTAGGCCAACTAGAGCTCACACCAACTAATGCAACTCTTAGCCCTTATGAGGGACACCCACAAGCACTCATAGGGAAGTGCAAAATCCTTGCGACAATTGAAACTGAAAGCTTGCCTATCTTATTTCATGTTTCTCCTAATAGTGCTAATTACGGGAAGGAAACCCTCCTAGGAAGACCCTTCAAAAGGGCAACCAAGTGTGAGGCTGACTATGTAGCACAGAGGATACACCTGATACTACCAGGTGTGAGAATAGTCACAACCTTTAGCAAGGGTGACCTAATCGAACCTCGAGGGAAAGGCAAGGAGAGTGCTGACATAATAGTCAAGCCTACTAAGGAGAGCAAGGACTTGTTGGAAGAGTTGATACAAGCATAGGTCGGACAACGAGAACCAATGAGTGAGGCCATGCCGAAAGCAAGAAGGTCAAGAGACAATGCCAAGGACAGGCTTTGGACTTACAAATAGCATAGAAGACCCCAAAAGAAGCCTAAGCCTTATAGACGAAGGCATCGATGGAGGGTCAGCACAACGCCACTATGGATATCCAAAGCATTGCTACATGCTCAAGGGTATTACGCAGGTAACCGATGGATTTGGGTGCCAAAACCCCTTGCTAAACCTCCCTTGTCGACTGAAGGCCAGATCGTATCAAGAGCAAAGAAGCGTAGGAGGAGATCTAAACAAAAAACCAAGTCTTGAGTCAACAACAGTGGAGTGATTGAGCCTCTCATGGTCGAAATCAAGAAACCAAACGGGACCAATCGGAGGGTAGATCCTTAGCCTAGCGTGCTTGACAAGAAGATATCATATGTAATTATTGAAGATACGCAAAAGCCAC
The DNA here is from genome assembly GCF_053477565.2 of Lygodium microphyllum. NCBI lineage: Eukaryota > Viridiplantae > Streptophyta > Polypodiopsida > Schizaeales > Lygodiaceae > Lygodium > Lygodium microphyllum. Next base: position 117,511,106 of record NC_141163.1, read on the forward strand.
TAGTGCCCAAGGAGCCTTTGATTCCCCAAGAAGATAGCAGGCATCATAGGCGCAACATTGCTCATGGCAAGATTAAATGCTCAACAAAGCAAATAGCAAAATCATCTAACAGCCACGAGCAAATCTCCCAGCCAGTGTCAAAGCCACTTAGGAGTCCCAAGTCTCCTACACCCTCTTCCCCTAAACGGACACAGGAAGCACAACAGTTGTCAAGTGCAGCTACTCAATCCCAATCTCTACCTACATCAGAGCTTCCAAATGTCCAAGAGGCAAGACACGACACCACCCTTAGCTCTCAACCTAAGGATATGTCTATGCAATCCACCGTGGCTAGCTCAACTGATACTCGATCTATGTAAGTGAATGCTCTAAGGGCAACAAAAGACACAACCACTTCCAATCAACCTAAGGGTTTGACACCGTAATCCACCAATAGTAGCAAGTCCACTGAACTAGCTGCAACTACTTCCAACCAAGGATCATAGCAGTCACAACCCTTGGCCGTGACAATGCCCCTTTGCAGAACGTGTCCTTAGTAGTTTACCTATGGAGGAGGTGTCGCAACCAACTTCATTGACAACTCCGGTACTTCCAAAGCACCTAAAGTCTAGGCTGGAGGAGTTAAACAAAAGGGAATAGCTAAACTCTCCAAAAAGGGGGACAATTGTACCCTCACAACCTAGGGAGGCTATTTAGCAGGCCATGGCTATGTCCCGTAAGGGCACACTAGAGAAAGAGAATGCTAAGGCCCAACCAAGCACATCAACGGTTGACCTAGTCCAGGGTCGTGAGTTGTTGAGAGATGCACCTTCACTGACCAAGAAAAAGAGGAGAAAATAGAGAAAACAACAGCAGTTATTACAGGTGGTTGTGGACCCCAAGAACATTGACACCAAGAGCATTGGAGAGCTGAAAAACAAAGCATCGAGTCCATCCACCAATGACCCCATTGATGCCTCTCCTAATAGCGGTGAAACCTCAAACACATTCGTGTGCTCTGAAAATCAAAGGAGTCGTTACCATCAATAGTTTCTTGCAACACTCAATCCACGGACAATAGAACTCGCATTGACCAATCAAGAGTGGATACAACGCTGTCACAATAGGGTGACAAATTTATACCAGTCACATCCAAGGAGAACCATGACGCAATAACAAAGCCTTGGGAGAAACATGGAAACCCAAAGAGCATAAGCAATCCTAGAGTTGACCAATCTTGCTCATCTAGGCCTGAGTCCCCCAGCTATGCTAAAGCCTAGGCAAGCTCCTAGAACCTTGCATGAGATAGCAACCAAGCAAGCCCTCGTTGAACATAGAAGTGTCGCAGAATGCTTAACCGAGTTGGATGCTAAGCTCAAAGGGTTCGCATGTGTCTATATCCTGGCAAACATGGGCACATTCCCTAAAGAGCAGCTTGAAGAATACTTGCCATTTCCCTTATCCTGGGAAGACCAAGAACATCTTGATGAGCACTATAACAAGCTCCTACATGAACACATGCAACTCACCTCTGACGAGGAAGCCTACGAACTATGCTTAATTGTAACATTCAATGATGTGCTCTGCCAACCAAATCCCTTAGAGATAGAGCAACTAAAGCGACAATCAGAGGGTCGAAGTCAATTTGAACAACGTTGGTTTGAAAACCATGTTGCAATGGCCGAACTAGGAGCCTAGATCATGACAGTCTCAGAGGAGCGATTGGCCAAATGGCGGTCTCAAAGAGACCCAACTTATGTGGCACCAACTTCCTTTTGAGTATTGATTTCCATTCGAGGTACGGACTTAGCTGAAACTAGCCAAGAGAACTCTCTGTCTGATAAGGTTCTCATTGAGGAGGAGTTGCATGTTGCAAGTAGACTCGTACAAGGTTCCATGCTACTCAATGTTGCAAAATATCTTTCGGTATTGAGTAACCTGCCACGAGTACTAGATGCGTATGCCACACTCCAGTACAATCCAGAGTTCTACAATTGGCTTTTATCCTCATGAAGTGACATGGATTCATAAATATGTACATAAATAAACAATGAATTTTGTGACCTTATATAGACAATATCAACACACACAAGCAATGATAGTCAAGCGCAGGGAGAAGAGTTGGGTTCAAATAGGCTAAGCTCCTCATATCCTCCTCTCATCACACATTTAGAAGTCGTGTGACCATTCCCACCTCCAAGTGAAGGGCATGCAACCCTCATTACTGCCATAGGAAGCCTTGACCAACAACTCTGATGGTGTAGACGGGGTCCGTCCCTTTCTATATACCTTTTCCCCTTTCCGGTCTATCCTTCCGAGAATGAGCCCTGCCCCACTCCATGACAACCAGTCCACATAACTTAGCATAAGCCAAGATCTGCTAATGGTTGGAGGCAAAACAAACATCATCATGGGGGGCATCCCTCTATAACAAACACTGCATACCTCACCTCTCCCCTCCTCATCATATGTGCTTGATAACCCACTGTATAATCCCTTCCATACGAATAATTTTACCCTGCCTCAAGGCCTAATCCTTGGTTCACATTTTGCAAGTCCCTCTATGGTAACCGACATGGAGCACCCAGTGCAGTTGGCTTGCAAGGATGCTATCCACCGTCGAAGGGAGCATGCAGTACAAAGGACCCCCACCAGAACGCTATGGCCTACTCTAAAGAGATACGCGCTGAAAAGAGGCCCTAAATGATACTGTCCAGGACGCAAGCCAAAAACCCCCCAAGCCAAGAGGACGAGGGCTCAAGGGAGCACACAAGGTGTGGCAACACCAGCCATGCAGGCTCCCACCAGATGCTCGGCACCTGGTGCTCGAAAGAGGAGAGGGCAACTCGGGACAAGCAGGAATTTGACGCATTGTTTAAGAGCATTTTGGAAACAATTGCGGCCAGGGACTACACCATTCAGGTCCTGGCTGACATTTTTCCCGCCTAGCCTCACAGGAGCCCCTCACGAGCATAGCCTCAGTCGCCGACCACCCAGACTCGCCCTGCCTCGTACAAATAGAGTAGCCCCATGTTGTATAAAAGGCTTATCAAATGTTCCCTGGCCATGACTTTTTGTCTTAAAAATGGTTAAGTGGTGACATGTTCCCCAATTGTACAAACTTTTCATATCTGCGTTTAATATATTTCACGTCTTTAGCAAAAGAAAAAGCTAATCAAGCGCAGGTGGTAAGTATCTAAGTCAACACCATGGAATTCAGATAAGTGATGTCTCCTTGCATTGCATTGGTTTATTATAGTTACGGCATATGCCGTGCATGTACTCTCATGAAGTGACAAGTGGATGCAGGATGGCGTAGGTCTTTGTGCAAAAGTGTTCAATGCCCAAGTCACCGCAAGACCACTGACCCCACAAAGAGCCGCGACAAAGCCCACTGTCAAAAGCAAAAATCACCCGTGCGAGTGCCCATATCGCACACTCTACGTCGAGCAATCACGGCAACTGTTACCCCAATTGTACCAACATCGCAATTCTAAATAGGGTTACAATATCTCAAGTGTATCTCCCCATCTCAATGATTGCTTCTCTAACAACAAGGCTAGGCCACAATCATCACTGTAATATTCATTTCCTAAGCCTTTGAAGTTTGACATTTTCCAACCCATTGAAAGGCTGATAGCCTCAACATATTGCAATGATTGTACTCACGCAAGTCCAAAAAAAAAAGGGAGAAAAGATAAGAGAAAGAAAGAAAGAAAGAAAAAAAGCACAAGAAAAAGAAACGAAAAAGAAAACAGAAAATGAAAAAAGAAAAGAAAAGAATAAAAAGATACGAAGCACCCACGATCATAGCACAACACCTAGGGGTCCTCAAATTAGGTATGTTAGGTGACCTTGGTCGGCTAGCTTTGTCCCTAGTCCCCTAGCCCTTTAGCATCACCCACAATAATTCAGGGCACATCAAGGGCAGGACATACCTAGGGAGCTTGTCTCGCCTATGGTTAGACCTGTCACCCTGACCCATTCGCACGATTCCCTCTCACACTCTGCCTTAATACCATTGCAATCAATTGTGGTAAGCACCGCACGAATGGCCATTAAAAGCACACTGTCCTCATCACGCAGATCCAATAGCTACCAGCTACCAACAGTGCAGTGTCCCTATGTTCAATTATATTACATCATGCAGTCACAACGCAAAGGATGTCGCATACATCTTCACGTGTACTTCTTCTCAACATGGACAACTTTGCTTCATCCACACATTGTTACAAGAAACCAACCGCGGACTTCTAACTACGTAATATCTAAGTATGCACGAGCACTCACATAATATCTGCACCGAAATATATACACAATTTGGGTCCTTAAGTGCAGGACAATACTCTCAGCTTGCTTAGAGTTCGACTTGTCTCCCAAACTAATTGAACTATGTCTTATGCACAATAGAGAAGACTAGCACTACCCCTAGGTCTCACCTATGAGAGGTTTTCAATTGCAGGTATTGAAGACTCCAACGAAAGTGTCGTTCGCTCTTCATCAACACCCAACTTTGAACTCTTATCCTTTATCATCCTACAAGCCCGCCAAGAATCATCATGTGCAAAATCCCCAACAAACCAACACTTGTGTTGGCCATCAGTGCAATCCCCAACAAAGAATAGCCCTACCACCAACTCCAACAACCCTACCATCAGTCATCTAGGCCACCAACGTGCCCCCAATGACCTTCCTCCACACCACCACCAACACTCCTCCATGGCAACCATCGATGTCCCTTTCACCCACGTCTTCAGTGCATGCCAAAGCCTGCTACCTACGACAGTGAGTGCCATGGGTCTGGTACTCGTCTAGGAGGGGGTAATGTTAACCCTCAAATGAAGAAAGGTGGAAAATCCGGAAAAGTTGAAGCAGAAGACAAAGCCAAAGAAAAAGTAAAACGGAAGATGAAGGTGCGCCAAGAAAAATCTAGAAACACAAGAAATGCAGAAAAGTCCTAAATAAGGGAAAAATGTACACAAGGAAAAGCGCAAGTCAATACTTTTGTAAAAGAGCGCAAGCGCATCATGATTTAATTTAAGGAGCGTCAGGCTCTCACCTGTGCAAGTTGTAAATGTAGATGGGCGGTGGAAAGGAAGCTAGGAAAATAGAAGGGCAATGGGGAAAAGGGCCTAGGCCACGACCAGCCATGTAAAAAAAGGGGATAAGGGGATGATCGCTCAAAAGGGATTTAGGGTTTTGTATATAAAGTTGAAAATTGAATGAGAAGCTCATTCTTGTGTGTGGCCAAAGCTTCTTCTTCCTCCTCTCTTATTTCTTGCCTTCTTGCTTGTGCTTGAGTGAGGGAGTGAGTGTGTGAGAGTGAGGGATCGTGGAGAAGAAGCTCCCCATCTTTTCTCTTCATCTTCTCTTCTTCTCTTCTCTTCTCTACTCTTGTGCGGCTATGAAGGATGGAGCTTGATGGAGAGGGCTTGAGCTTGCTTGAGCTTGCTGCAAGGATCATGGAGCTACCGGAGTGCAAGAGAGAGGAGGAAACTCGATCGAGCATTAAGGTAAGCTCACTACACCTGTAAGGTAGGCATTGCGCGTCGGCTATGTGAGAGGTAGCCATGGCCGCTCGGGTTGAAATGCTTGATCAATAAGCGGTCCATAGGTCTCATGGTAGAGCTCCGTAGCTCCCCTCCAACATACATGTACTTGTGGAGTTTAGCTTCATCACTAATGTTCTCTATATACATGGTAAGATTGAGGAATTGGTTGGTATACTCCTTTACACTTAGGCCTCTTTGATCTAAACCATACCATCTCCATGCCAATTTCTCTTTTTCAAGGGGAGAGACAAAGACCTCACCTAACTATAAGTGTCTCGAATGCTTCCCAATTCTCTACAAGTACATTCTTCTTAATGTACCTCCACCAAGTATGCACAAATCCCTCCAAATTCAAGGAAGCAAAATGAATCTTCATATCATCAGTTCTAGGGAAGATATCAAAGTAAGATTCCAATTTGGAAATCCATTCCTCTAGATCAGATGGTGAAGATGATTGACCATTGTACTTGGCCAAGATGATCTTATCTTTCAACTCTCTTTCATGGAAGGACTGCTATCCCAAAAGAGGCTGGTCATGATTATTAGGCATTAAACCCCCAAAATGAGATGGACTCCCAATAGGTGGCTGTGAACTAGTATGAAACCTTCATGTTGGTAGAGGACCTCTAGGAAGTTGGATATTCAATCCAAAAGCTTGGGAATTAGCACCATTCAAATTCTCCAAGTAGTCATTATATCTTTATGAAGTCTCGCCTACTTCATATTGGCTATTTAGGATACCCCTTCATTCAATGATTCCATGACCTTGACCATTTTGATTAGGTAGCTGAAGTGGGACTAAGGGTTCACTGTTTGAATGAGCTTTCTCCTTAGCTCATTTGAATCCCATTTGCATTTGCCTCCATTGGGAGAATTGAGCCATTATTTGAGTATTATATTTTACTAACTTGTCAATGGAATCCTTTGTTTGGGTAGTGTAATCCACTAACTTCTCAATGGAAGACTTCGTTTGACTAGTAGACAAGAACTTCTGCTCCATTCTTGATAATAGCTCTATATGACATTAGGCATGACTATTCTCATGTTCACACATAGTATTGTTAAGTGCACTGATTTTTCCATGCACTTGAGGCTCCTTTAGGGCTCTCTTGGGGTATATTATCCAACATAGAATCTCTGATTTTCTGTTCATACTCATCTTGGGCCTTATTTTTGCCTTTATGCCCTGCTATAATAGTGCAGTCCTACAGTACCCCCGTCAGAAAATTGGCTATAACTTGAGCTAGGAAGTTTCAATTCCCAAAATTTTTCATTCAAATCGAAGCCAACAATACCCTCTTTAAGATGAGCTATAGCACATCATAATAAATTTAGGATAGAAATTTATGCAATTCAATCTCTTTGTTTGAACTATCTAGGCCTACACCCTGTTTCAACCTGTAAATACCATGTTTCCACCTATAAGGGTAAAATGGTGGTTCCAAATGGCTACCAAACCCTACAGCAGGTTGAATAGGACCTTTGGGAATCCTATAGTACTTGCATCTATACTTCAATAATGAAGTTGGTACCTATAAAGGCCTATAAATACCCTGCAGTATGTCCTTAAAGTCCCTATTTTACCCTATTTTGCTCTTGAAGGTACTTGAGTCTTTGAAGGCACTTCAATCTTCAATTCTCCACTTGTTGTACATGTGTGAGGGATAAAACGATAGGATAGGCTCTCTGTATGGGCTCCAAATCACTCGAAGGTGGGCAAAGTTCCCCTCGAGTCGGTTGGTTACACCCCTTCGGGATCTTCAATAGTGAGGTAGGGTCACCTCTCTTTTGTCCCACTATCTCCCCCAACATCCACATTTTTTCTCAGTGGAAATGTCAATATGGTAGTAATATAGTATTCTAATCAATCAACATGAGATGCATTTCTGAAATATCCATTTAGCCCTTTTCAAGGAATGCAATAGGATGGAAATTTTGAAAATTTGGATGGGAAGAGGGTCTTCTCTAATGAAATTCAATGACTCACTGATTACTGGTACTTACCCTTTTATAATATTTCAAGATTGGGTAAAAAAATTAGCCAATCAATGGATTAGAGTGAGCAATCTTATGAATCAATAAGCTTAATCAATTGGATTAAATGTAATGCTGGAAATTTTAGTTTGAATTTTCTAATTCATTGATTAGAATCAATATGCATCAAGCAAACATTGCATTACATAAATGGATTGATTCAAGCAATGGTTGGTTGAGATTTGATGGAAATTATTCAATTTTTTAATCTCTGAATCAAGTGGATTAAACTCAGCAAATGGATGAATGAGGGAGATTAAGATTTGAAGAAGAGTGTCTTTGACATTGTTGATAATAACTTGATTAATCCCCAAATGCTTGATGAAGCCTCCAATGGTCAAATGTTGCCAAAATAATCTTCAAGGCTTGTGTATTTAATTCTTGGGAGTAATCTTGAAGCTTCAGATGCTTAAGATTGAAGCATTAAACTCGTTTCCCCCAAATTTTGACTCCATGGAAGCTCTTGAGCTTCAATCTTTGACCATCATGCTCAATCCTTGCAATTTCTTCAAGAATCCTTACTCAAATGATCCCACAGGCTAAGATGATGAGGAATCTTCAAGAAATTGATGGGAATTGAAAGCTTGAGTTGAAGGTTTCATGGCTGTCCATTGCTAGGGTTTCTCATAAATGGGAGAAGAGAAAAATGCCACCTTTGCCATGAATTTGTGGGAGCTTTAGCATACCAAAGATCAGTGACAAAGCCATAAGCATCAATATGATCAACAAGAGGACAATCAGAGCCAGGAATCAGCTGGAAAATTGTACCGCAATTTTTGGGGCTGTTCTCTACAATCCACAGCTCAGTTTAAGCACACATAGGTAGTCCACTTGTTGAATATGAAGAATAGAGAAAGATTCGAGCATGAAATGCCTATGAAACCTCATGAGCTAAAGGCTAGGAGAAGAGTTGGAAACTCCATGAAAGCTTGACCAAAGCCTGAAGAAAGAGAAATGAGAAGCCTCTCTTGAAAAGTAACCATAGTTTATTTCTCAACAAAGCCTAATTAACTCCCATTTGACCTGATTAACTCCAAATTGCATGAAAATTTGGTGGCAACTTGCTATTTTAGCCTTCAATTGCCATATTTGCCCTTGAAGATCTCCAAATATAGTCTCATGCTAATTGTAGATGACATACAAATCTTTGCTAGTCATTGTCTATGTCAAGTACCTATAGTACTTGTTTAAATTCGGTTTTTATGGAGAAAATTTGAATTGAAATAGAGAAAAATGGATCAAAGACTAATGCTCTGATACCACTTATCAAGAAGTGAATTGGAGAGAGAGAAAGAGGAGAGAGAAGACTGCAGAAGTGAGAGAAAGAGAGTGATGAGGAGAGAGACTGGCTAGAATAGGTGAGAGAAATACATGAAAGAGAAAGAAGGCATCAAAGCTGAGAGCAAGGTAAAGAGGAGAAGGACAGTAATGTATTAATGTGTCAAAAGAAGAGAAAAATTGCATGTCCCCTCCTTCTATACCTATGTCAGTGTGACATGGCATCTCTATTATTTACACCTTAAATCCTTATTCTTCCCAGCTTCTTCCACCATGTCCATCTATTGATCAAAGAAAATAATTCATCTTTCCCTAATGCAAAATGGTTAAGGACTCGATGAGTGGAATGCTTTCCTAATGTAGAAATTTTTAGAACAAAGACTTGGTTGCTGACTTTCCTAAGGTCTAGTCTTAAAGCTCGATCATGCACTGTTTTAGGGTAACAGAGATGAGATTTTGCCTTATAGGCAAAGGGGTATAGCTCAACTCCCTCTCATCTTTCACTCACTATGAACTAAGTGTGGCAATTGACTTGCTCTCGATCTCATGTGATCGTCCTAACTAAGCGCGCTAGAATGCTATTAGAGACCGTTAGGTCTTTAGGAACCCTCATATTGATCCTTGTGGGTCAAGATCAAGTACTTCATTATTTTTACGAGGTAGACATAGGGCCACCCAGTCAACTAATGTCCAGTTATTCCTATAGAGTTTGGATGGTAGTAGGCCAACATATCTTCAAGCCATATCATGATGAATTTATTCTCACATTCTTTGATGACTTTCTTACTTACTCCAAGAAAGAGGAAGATCATCCTAACCATCTTTTGATTTTCTTAGAAATTATTTGCAAGAATAGATTGTTTGCAATAAGAAAAAGTGTACATTCTTCAAAAAGACGATTATCTAGGATTCATCTTAAAAGAAGCCATATCAATAGATTTTCCAAGGTCAAGTATGTTCATGATTGGTCATTACCCCTAATTATCAGAGAAATTCGAGGAGTTCTAGGTCTTACATGTTGATATAGAATTTTTATCAAGGACTGCTCCTTGATAGTAGCTCCCCTCACTAATGAATTACTCAAAAATCAAGTTAAGTTTATATGGATAACATGAGAATAGGAAAGCTTTGATGAGCTGAAGCAATGCCTTACTACTACCCCTATCTTGAAATTGTGAAACTTCACAAAGGAATTTGAAGTCATCATGAACGCTAGAATCATGGCATTAGGATGTATTCTTACTCAAGAAGGATGCCCAACAGTATATTCTTCCCATAAGCTCAAATGTTATAAGAAGAATTATGCCATGCATGACGATTTAGAGCTTCTAGCAGTCATTCATGCCCTAAAACTCTAGTATCGTTATTTACTTGGGAAGAGATTCACTCTTGTGTGACTAATCACAAAAGTTTCAAGTGGATCTTTAAATGAGGTAGAGGAGATGGACTGAAGTTCTCTATAAATTTAACTTTGAAATCAAGTTTTGCCCTAGGAAGGACAATATTGTGGCTAATGTCCTATATAGAATATCCTTCTTAAGCCTATTAATATTAGGGAAGCCTACTAGCAGAGGATTCCTTGCAAGCCTATTTCCATGCCTAGTAACCCTATACTAGAAGCAATAGCCACCATTGAAATCTCTAATGACCCTATCTATCTTGTAATAAAGAGCATGGTACAAGCAAAAGTGGGAAATCCAAAGGAGAAGGTCAAGTACAAACATTACCACATTGAAGGTGAGCTTTTATACTATCAGCATAGGTTGTGTATACCCAATAGTTGGGATCTTAAAAATAAGATCCTATGGGGAGCACATGGCACTCCAATAGCCAGACATCTTGGCTATGCAAAGATAATAAATGTTGTAAGAAAAAACTATCATTGGCTAGGGATGAAAGTGGATGTGCTAAGATATATAACTCAATGCTCCAGTTTTTGGTGAGTCAAGGCTAAGAGAATCAAGTTACCAAGAGAGCTGCTACTAAACATACCATATAAGAAGTGGGAATACATCAACATGGATTTTGTGGTTGGTCTTCCAATAGTGTACAGAGGATATGACTCAATCCTAGTAGTCTTGGATATTTGACGAAGGTCACACATGTCATTCCTATAAAAACTACCTTCAAAGTATTTGACATTGCTAGATTTTCTATCAAATAAATCTTCCCAACTGCATGGGTTGCTAAAGAGGATTGTCAATGATAGAGATTTATTAGTCACTTCCAAATTCTGAACATGCCTCTTTTAGGCTATTGACGCACAATTATGTTTTAGTTTAACCTATCATCCTCAAACTAATGGGCAAACTGAACGGGTCAATCAAGTGTTGGAAGATATTTTGAGAACATATTCCATCAAGGAGTCTAAGAAATGCATTCAATACCTACCCTTGGTGGAATTTGTCTATAGTGCTTCATAGCAACAAAGTATTGGTATGACTCCTTTTCAAGCATTGTATGGACAAGAGTACATGTCCCCTCTTAATTATTTTAATCTAACCCTAACAGTTGAAGCATCCAAGAAAATGTTGGAAGAGATGGAGGAGTAGATCAAAGCAATCCACTACGATATCAAAGTAGCACAAGATTGCCAAAAGACCTATGCAAATCCCAAAAGGACTCCCAATACTTTCAAGGAAGGAGACATGATTTTTCTAAGAGTCTAGATGAAAGAAGAGTTATTTGTCTCTTGGAAACTTCAAGAAGCTCAACCCAAGATATTGTAGCCCCTTTAAGGTTGACAAGTATCTTGGTAGAAATGATATATTAATGTCTACAAGTACTCGCAGATTGAGAACCAAAGTAAGTTGAAAAATATGGGTAACATTACTCAAAATTTCTCCCTATAGAATAAGTCGAGCAATAATAATATAGGAGTATGGTACTATAAGAGTTAAGCATACTTATAACCTTTATAGAATAGGTATCAGCATTCTTACTTAAAGTGTACCTAACCATTGAATCTATTCTAGGACAATGTTTATGTAACGAGGGTGAAATAATATGAGCTAAACTATTGTACTCCTAAACTATTCATATTTCTTAAGTTGCTTTGGTAGTACTCATAAACCAAGCCTCCTGAATACAAATGACCATATCATCTATTATGGTGTTATCTCTTAACCCATAGCCTCTTCTCTACAAAATTGAAATCTTATGGAAGTTACAATCTTGAACATCCATTCCCAATGGAACCAAAATATATAGATAAGGACATATTGAAATTTACAACTAAAAACATACTTGGTCAAGAGAACTATGGCCATGTCCATTTGTTGAGCCAAACAATCCAGAATTATCAATGAATCCCTTACAATGAGGTAGTCTCATACATGATGATGTGCATATAACATTGAAAAGTCTCCAATTCTTGCACATTGGAATTTCAATTATTTTACCTAAGTTGAGCATTTAGATTTAGGTTGAAATTTGTTATGACTGCTAATTTAAGTTAGCAGAGTCTTGAAAAAGACATTAATACTCTTTATGGTTATGTCAAAAGGTTATAATTTAAAAGTATAAAGTAATGATAGTAATGACAAAGAGTATTAATGTCTTTCTCAAGACTCTACTACCTAAATTAGCAATCGTAACAAATCTAATCTAAATCTAACTACTCAATAATTGAAATTCCATTATGCTATAATTGCACACTTTTGAAAATTACATGCACATTATCATGTGCAAGATTGCCCCATTGTAAGAGATTCATCAATGATTCTAGATTGTTTAGGAATCATTCTCTTTGATCATAGATGGACATGGCCATACTTCTCTTGACTAGGTATGTTTTTAGTCATAAAGTTAAGTACGTCCCTATCTCTACATTATGGTTCCATTGGCAATGGATGTTTGAGATTATAACTTCCATAAGATTTCAATGTTATAGAAAAGAGGCTATGGGATAGGGGATAACACCATACTAGATGAAATGGTCATTTGTACTACAAGGCTTGGTTGCAAGTACTACCAAAGCAACTTAAGAAATATCAATAGTTTAGAAGTACAATAATTTAGCTCATATTATTTCACCCTATTTACATAAACATTGTCCTAGAAAAGATTCAATGGTTAAGTACACTCTAAGTAAAAATATTGATACCTCTTCTATAAAGATCATAAGTATCCTTAATTGTTATAGTACCATACTCATGTATTACTACTATGTAGCTTATTCTACATGAATCAAATTTTAGTAATGTTACTCCGATCATTCAACTTACTTTGGTTCTCAATCTACAAGTACTTGTAGCCATTAACATATCATAGTTATGGGATGATGAAAACAATAACTAGAATTTAATCTATTCGTCATATGTTATGATCAAGATATGGTAATACATAAAACAATTCAAGTTTCTAGTTCTCCCCTCAAGTTATAAGTCAAACTAATAGTGCATGAATATGGTTCAGTTGTGTCTTTACTTCTTTCTTTAACTCAAAACAATTAAAAATGCTTTTCACTTAATAGTACATTTATAGCCTACAATTATTATGTGGATCTTATCTAGGACACTTTTAACTATAATTTATAATGGGATTGTGAAAGTTAAAAGAAATATAAATGCACTAATGTTGATAGTGTTTTTATGCAGCTGCTATTTACATGATTCCTATTGCAATTAGAAATTGTTAAGAGCTTATTGTAACTTTAAGCCAAGAATCAAGGGTGTACATGTTACTTTTAAGGAATTTGACTTAAAGTTACCTAGATGTGTTCTTTTCATTTTCCTTGTTGTGGTTGAGTTGCATGGACTATATAAGGGAAGTACCTAGTCTTGGGCATTTGAAACATTGGTGTTGTTAGCCACTTTTGTGTTTCCATTGATAGTCCTTAATGATGGGCCCATTGCATTTAAAGGTTCTACCTCCTTAGTCAGGCTCCCTACATTGATTATTTTATGTAAAAGCATTGTAGAATGGAAAGAGAGAAACATTTAGATTTTTAGAGAAAGGTTCACCTAAGGTGGTCATGACAACTTTGGTCCTTTATCTTTGCCCTTCCTTACTCTTTCTCTCTCATTCTCTCTTTCTTAATGTTTTTCCTCTATTGTTTTATTTCTTGGCATGGCTTTGCTCTCTCTCTCTCTCTCTCTCTCTCTCTCTCTCTCTCTCTCTCTCTCTCTCTTCCAATCATCACACCTTGGCCTCTATTTATAATTGTTGGGGAGAGGGGGAGGGATCCTTGCCAATATCATAGAATTGTGAGGTATCATGCAGCAGCAAGGGTGGAGAATAGATTTTTCTAAATCATCTTATGAAAATTTTGACTTTTGAGTTCATTCTTCGTAATTTCCCAAGGGATCCATGTGTCCCTATTTATTTAGATTTCTTTAAAAGGTGAGTTGTCAATGACAATGTAATTTTCCTTTTCTTTCATTTTGAGAAAATTGAATCAAAAAGAAATAGGGGAAGACACCTTTGATTTTTGGAGGGGGATTTTTTGTGTTATATTGTTTTAAAATGAAGGGGGAAAGATATGTATGATGGGGAAGGGGACAAGAGGTCTAATCCTCTCTCTCTTTTCCTAGTTTTATACTTTTTTTAAAAACTAATTTTCATTCTTCTCTCTTTTTGCGTGTTGTCATTTTTAGTGTATCAAAGGGACTAAGGGAGAGGATGCCACTCTTTTGTTGAAAAAGGGGGCAGGGGGGATGGATTTGATTTTGAAAATTAGGGGGGAGAAGGGAGAGGGAAAAAAAATAACAACTTTTTTTAAAGAATGGGTAGGGAAGAAGTTGGTTTGTGTGTGTGGGGGGGGGGGGGGGGGGGGGGGGAGAGGATGGATGATTTTGTTAGATGCCCCCCTCCTCTTTTCCTTCTTTCCAATCTTCTTTTGCTAAGGTCTTATTCAACCTTAAGAAAATTTCCCTTCTCAATCCAAGTTCACATACTACATGTAATTTTCTTCTTCTTCGAGTTATTCATTCAAGTTCACATGCATGGAGTTTTCTTCTTCTTCAAGTTAATTGTTCACAGCTTTGTACAGCTAAGATTGAATTCATAAATAGATTTTGGGTTTATAAATCAATCATTGATTGTGTGGTTTGTGATTGATATGTACATTTATGACTTTTAAAAAGTCAAAGCATATGTGAAATACAATTTTTTTTCCTGACAAGATTTTGAGAAAGCAAAGGCACCTACAACAACCTTCTCAACCATGCATGTTATTAGCTAGAGCACTCACTTTCCCCCCATTTGTTATTGGTGTTTTCCTTGGACATCATAGATATTGCCCCATGAAAGGGAGAAGCATATCTTGCACAACTCAAAGTATAGCAAGTGGTTATGATCATTTATTGGTGATAAACAAATCTATCTAAGGGATAGATACCATCTTTGGAGTTTTCACTACTAGGAAGCTTTTGCAATATGGAGGAAGTCATGTTACAGTGATGTGAGAATTTGTTGAGATATGCATGCTTGTAGATGTATTATAATTGTCTATGTTGGTATCTTTATCCTAAACTCCTCAACATTCCACTAAGCCTACAAATGCAACAATATATTTTTCTATTTTAGATCATAAACATTCTATTTGCTAAGCATGGGCTACCCAAGTGGATTGGTTTTGACAAATACACTCTCTTCATCTCCATGTTTTGGACTTGTCTCTTTCAATCCACTAGTCCATAGTTATGCTTTAGCACAACTTATCACCTTGAAACTAACAATTAGATGGGGAGAGTCAACCTAGTCATTGAAAACTTCTCAATGCTTTTTGTAGCCCCAAACTTAAGAGGTGGATTGAATACCTCTCTCTAGTGGAATCTACATATAATGCATCCTACCACTAGAGCACTAGAATGACACCCTTCTAGGTCTTATATAGACAAGGTTTTCCATCTCCATTAAATTATTCTTGCTCTGTTGGGAAGGTTGAAGCTTTCTAAGAAGATACTATAGGATGTTGAGGAATAAGTCAAGTTTGTTTGATAACATATTAGTGTTGCATTAGATAAACGTAAGGCTTATGCCAACCCTAAGAAAATAGTTTGTAATTGATAATTCAAGAAGCTAAGTGTGAGATATTATAGACCTTACCAAATTAGCAATAGCTTGGGTGAATATGCATGTAAGCTAGAGCTCCTTATGCATCTCAATATTCATGTAAAATTACTCAAATCTTTTGTACCTAACCAAGATCATGTACTAGATGATGAGCAGATTGTAATGCCTACTCAAATAATTCTTGAGTTGAACATAAGAGGATATTGGATGTCAAGGAAATGTCCCTTTGGAATTGAAGCCTCTGGTAGTAATTAGTTTAGTGGAAAGATTACACAAAATAAGATGAGACAAAGAGATTAGTCCTTAAAAAGAAACACCTTGACTTTCTCTCGAGATGAGGAATCACTATTCCTCTAAGGGGAAGAGGCCAATATACCCAACTCTCTGAAGATTTGAACTTGTCCAAATTATTGTCCATATATGTTTGACCAACATATCTATAGGTTTGGCCGTACGGAAAATGAACTTTGAGATATGATTCTTAACTCAAGAGACCATGAAAATGTGCATCTAAGAGCCTTTTTTGTTGATTTTTAGGAGGGCATGTGTTTAAGGCCATATATGTTGGTAACACATGAATGCACCGTTAAGAACCTTTTTTGTTGATTTTTGGGAGGGCACATGTTTAAGGCTGTTGTTATGGCTTCTCCAAGCTACAACAAAATACAAGAATAGACCAATTTGCTGGCACAAGCAGATTCATCTCAATCATAACATCGACACAGTTGCCAACAACCATAACCAAGAACATTCATAGACACATAATTCATGATCAGTCTCTTGAAAAAATTAGAAAGAGAAGACATAGTAATGTAGATCAATTGTCAGCCACCAACCCAACATGGCATTTTCGTTCTTCATTTTCCATTTCATTCATTAGATTTTAAAATATACAATTGTATGAATATCAAGACAAGTGCCTGCATTTTAGATAAAGGTATCACATGACATATAAAGTTGGATTCACATAGGTTGATCTCTCATAACACATGCACACAAAGACTAAGGTATGAAATAGCATTAAATATATGGAGACATTCAAGTCCTAACACTTGGCACAACTCAGTGGATGACTAGGACAGTCAAGATTGAACCCACAAGCAGCTAAGTAACATGCAACATGACTCAAAGGACATAGTTATGCATTGCCAAAGGCCTTGCACCTTTTAACAAGCCACACTGAGCTACCATGAGTAGATCCCCCTCTAGGATACTCATTGTCCTCTTGTGCAATTGCATAACCTCGTCTAAGTGTGAATCAAAATACATCTATAAACTATTCAGAACCAAAAAAGAAGCAAGAACATAGAGCTATAAAAAACTAAAAAGGGATAGGAACATAAACAATAATGTCCCTGCAAGAAGACATCTGAGCTCCAGAATGTCAACCACCATGTCCTTTAGGTAAAGCACCATCCATGTCGTGGAACTCCTCATGTACCTTATGAACTACTTTGTGCACTACATCATTGCCATCTGCTGCCCGGAAATCCTTCCGTTGTAACAAGTGGCAATGTAATCTTCACTAGCTCTCTTGGCTTCCAAAGCCTCCTGCAATTTCAGTTCCAAGTCATGGCATCGTTCTTCCAACCTGCAACTGCCCATGCATGTCCATAAACTATTGCATCCCATCTACACACACTTAGACTTAAGCTCCTTGGTCCATTTTTCAAAAGCATGCATGGAAATTCTGTAATCTAAGCCTTATGCTTAGATAATAAGGCATCATAATCAATGGTTTTCTATTGCACCTGCTAAGACAAAACATCAGTCTTTTCTTCTTCTTGGTTGTCAACTGATCCTGTAGTCTTTGAGCCTCTGTTGCAATCTCGGACTTTGCTTGCTCATACTGCTTCAAATACATCATAACCCTTTGCATCAAATCCATAGCATCTGTCATGCTGCCAACCATGTGAACACCATGCCCAAACTGACACAAAGTAGATGCAATGTCAAATATACAAGTATATTCAATATCTTTATCCAATGCCTTCTTAATGGTGACAGGAGTACCATCTGACACATCCAATGGCTTCTCATCAAACTGTCTACCCCTAAGCCAAATCTTTCCAATTTTATGTTTCTTTTTCTCACAGACACTATCCAAATTCTTCAAGACATGCATTTTAACCTGCTCATCCTCATGCATGACATGATCAACATCCATATGCTTTCCATGGTCGTTCACAAAATCCAAGGCAACCTACTTTGCATAAGATTTTGAATACCCTACTTAAAGAAAATCTTTATAGATTGCATATCAATCCTCATTACCCCCAAAAAGAGTATTAGCATCGTCACAATCTTTACCATGATTATGATCATCCATCATAGTATCCTCATCACATGTATCCGCAGAGATAGAATCAAAGGTCCATTTCAACAAAGCTTCCATAGTCAAGTCGGGACATTGCATCCGAGCATATTCATACAAAGCACCCAAAAAACAACCCATGCGTGATTTATAGAACACCTTCTTTGTTTTGAGAACCTTGATTTTTGTCATAAGACGATAATACATAACTCTTGCCCAATTAGGGACATCAACATTTTCAACATAATAGATGAGCCCATAGGTCTCACAAGCAACATAATCAATTTTGATATACATCATAAACCTCTCCATAACCATCGTAATTGCATCTTTTGGGCTGCATCGATCCGCTTCAAGACATAGACATTGCACAGACATGTTGCATTCATTTGCTCATCCAAGCATTGCCACAACGTAGGGTTGGCATTCATAGGCAATACAAATACTCGACTCACCACAGCCATAGTGAGATCAATACGACTAGCAATCTTTCCCTGAGATTGCTGCATAATGTCAAGTTGAATTGAAGCATGTACATTTGATGCCCATGCTGCACAAAGGTAAACATGCAAACTCATACAACCCAATCTTCTCCAACCACAATTTGGTGGGAGGATGATCAGCATCCAATACTAATGTAGAGTCTACAAAAATGGTGTGTAAGTAGCACTAGGACTAGCTACCCATGAAGCTTTCGATGCTACCTCCATGTCATACTGCTCCGACCGCTCCTCCTCTACCAACTCAAAGTTTGCATCATCATTATCATCCATATGAGCATGCTTCTTCACAGAGAGCCGCTTGGCTTAATTGTGTTGAGTATGGGTCATGGTGCGAATTGCAAAGTTTGATTCATGAACGATGATGGTGAGAAGGAGGAAGAAACAAATGAAGGGGTCTTCTTCTCCATTCGAAGAGCAAGAAGTCAAAGTTGTCTACATGTTGAGAACCTTTTGTGCCATTTGTCCCATCAAAAGGACACACAGAAAACCACTCTATGTCATCACTACATGTCACTAATTAACTTTGTACAACATGACAAAATTCAATTAATCTCTAGATAATAAGGTTCAACCAATCGTTTCAACCTAAACCCATTTACTACAAGATTCAACACATTTCCTAGCAAATTCTTTAATAAAAATATGCCTCGACCAATATCCTTGAAGATCGCAAATGGGCCTGCATACTGAAGCTTTAATTTGCTCAGAAATTTGCCGAGTTGGGAGTTATAAACAACAACCCAATCTCCTTTCTTCTTTTTTTTTTTTTAACATGTCTATTAGCCCAAGCATGTCTCTATTGCTGTGTAACTCCTAAAATATAGGCAACTAGTACCTTATCCTCTTCTAACTTTAGGAGTTGTGCCAATCTATGCTGAACTAACTTCTTAGGATCCAACTTATGGGTAACTTCAATTCTCAAGCTTAGTACCACAAATTCCATAAGCACTACAGCCTCTAATCTATACACAAGTCGAAAGGATGTAAGCCCTGTTATAACCTTATATGCTATCCTAAAAGCCCACAATGTTGAATCAAGTTTAGCATCCCAATCTTCCCTGTTATCCTCAACAATTTTCTTCAAGATACGAAGTAAAATCTTGTTGAAACTTTCAGCTTGACCATTAGCTTGAGGATGATAGGGTGTAGACTTCTTATTTAAAATCATATGCTTGATAGTCAGTTCTTGGATAACCTGATTTAAGAAATGCTTACCCCTATCATTGTGACTAACTCAACAGGACATTTGAACCTTGTCATAATATTAGAATACAGAAATTTGGCCACACTAGATGCTTTATTGTCCTTCAATGCTTGAGCCTCTACCCATTCGATACTATAATCTGTACATGATGACGCCAAAAGAAGCATAAAAACAAGGCACAAAAATGTCCATGCATATATCATAATTTCATCTTTTGTAACAAAGATAACAAGTATATGGTTACAAAATCACTAAAATACACACCTATATGAGGGGGCCACATCCACATCCACATACACCATCATAAATAAATGATATACACAAAAGTGTTACGTGCATGCATTTGTGAAGGGTAGGAATACTCAAAATTAAAGGCCAAAGGTCTTATAATATCAAATGTATCAAAGTTTCAAAGAAATAATAAAAATACGAAGGGGTGTGCTTTTTGGGGAAGAGGTGGGGTGGAGTGCAGGAGTGGTTATGTGCCTCTTTCCCTTCCCTCTCTTGTCCAATTGCACATTCTCTTTTTGGTGGTGCAAAAAGTTGTTCTCTCTCCTCTCTCCTCTATCTTTTGTGCAGAATTTCTTATTTTCCCTTTTGTTCTTATATAATGGTTGAAGCTATGGATGAAGATGATGAAGATAACGAATCAGTTCATTATTAAGTGGAAGATTTATGGTTTCTTTTCAGTTTTGAGATTAATGGCTCAGTCATGTGCATAGATTTTGAATGCTTCTACCTTGGTTTCATGTTTATTTCCTGCCGTGGGAGGGTTGCTGTCATTTTGGTGCGCATCCGCCGATCTCAAGAAGTAGAGAAAAAGGACGACCTTATCTCCATCAGAATCCATGGCTTTCAATGGCTTATTGGCCACGATGACTTGGCTCATAATGAAAACGTGCAATACCTTGCACATGTTGCATTCTGCAAGGTTTGACAGAGGAGGATAAGAAGAACTAGTGCACACACAAAATCCAAGGCGGACCTATCGAGGGTTGGAATGCTCATCTTTTGTTTTGGAATAGAAGGGATACCTCACACAAAGTTCCAGGACTCCACAGCTGCAATTGTGCAGCAGCATCCAACCTGGGATTCTGTTGATTAAGACCTTTTTACAATACTCTGTTCGAGTATCCTCCCTCTCCATTGTCTGCCCGGATAATCACGTCACAGACGCATGATCGAAGGAGATGCTTTATGCAATCCTGAACAAAGTATATGGTCTAATGAGGAACGTGAGAAAGCTTCAGATTCTTGGATTGGTATTGAAAGTGATGAAGGAGGAGGGTATGGGGTTTCTTCTTCTAAGAATGCTCATTGCTGAAAGACAAAGCGTGCACGAGGTCATCCCAATCAGGATGGTGGGGCTGTTAGCTGCACCATGGGCTAGGCTTTCCAGGAACGGAAACGTGTCAGTGAGTGCGCCTACAACCTGAAGTTACCGATTCACTTGCATGTCCTCCCAGAAGGTGAGTGCCACTTTTAGGGCTTCATCAAGGCCATCGAATTCTTCAACGGAAAGAACGCCTTCCATGTTAAGAAGATTGGAAGCAGAAGAGGAATAAAAGGTCAAACGCCATGGCATCTACACGTGGGAGGGTTGCCTTCCTTCTTGGAGAGGGTGGCTGGAAATTTGGCTAAGAACCTCATAGGTTTTGTAGAAGATGAAGCCATTGATCTCCTATTACGAATGCTTGCATTCAACCCTGCTCGTCGTTGCACTACAGAGGAAGCTAAGGACATGAAAAAGCCCATTGATATGAGACAAGTAGAGGAAGACCATACTCTAATTGCTGTTGCATCCCTCTCAAACATCAAGAATCCATCTGTTGCTTTGGGACAACTCGACCGTGGGCTGGAGGCATCAGAAAGTGACCATGATGGTGGGAAGAGAGACAGAGAGAGAGAGAGGGATGGATGGAGATGGGTCCTCCATACTATGGATCGAGGCAGCACAGATGCCTCAGATCATCAGGCAAGTCATGTTCTGGAAGGTATGAAAACCCTAACAAGCCAACCTGCATAGGCAAAGGACCATGCCCCTCGGTAGAAAACCCTCCCACGTAGTCCCCCTGCACAGAAATGCGAATTCGACCATTCATTTCAGTACTCCGTATCTGTGCACGTTTACCCTCCCCCCTCCTCAGCAATGACACAACAACGTCCTTCATATTCTCCATCCATCGATTTCTCTTACTGCACTACCCTCAATCTACCTATCTAATGGTGCCTCTTCGTCTCTGCCTTACCTATCTAATGGTGCCTCTTCGTCTCTACCTTCCATATCTAACATACATGATAGCAACCCGTCGTCTCTTACAACCATGTGTTCACCTCGCTGTCAAAGGGACATACCACAAAAGATGAAACTTGGAAGCGCAGGATGCCCCACTAAGAGGACAACTAGAAGAAGAGGGAGATGGGCTACTTGTCGACAACCGATGGCTTTTCCTTTTGGACTGTGCATGATGCATTAGATGGGCTGTTAGATGGGACCCGATTCGAAGGACTGGAAAGAGAGAGAGGGAGAGAGAGGATGATGCAGGATCTGGGCATCAACGCCAAAGAAGCGGCAGTTCGAGAGGTTGCTAAGCTCCTCCCATTACCCAGCTCCTTGGCTTCTATCGCTACCATTAGAAACGATTACACCCAATGCCTGTAGGTGACCAGCTTTCAACTTCATGAGAAGGTCGACCAAGCGGTGATTCAGTCCTTCCATTGGATTGCGAGGTGCAAACATAGGCGCATGCACACAGAGAGAGAGAGAGAGAGAGAGAGAGAGAGAGAGAGAGAGAGAGAGAGAGCCATATCCGGCGTGAGGTTCAATCGGCTCATTTGTTGCAAACTTGATCGAAGCAGCTTTCTGTGATTCTCTTCACGCACTGAGAGAGAGCATCACAACGGCTAAGTTGTGCGAAATGGCCACACATAGAAAGAGAGAGAAGAAGTGTGTGTGTGTGTGTGCCTAAACGCAGATGTCCATGCAGATCTCCCTTATCTGCAAAAGAACATAGAATATGTGTAGTTACACACCGAATTCTTTCAATTGCTCTGCATCTTAATCGGTTTGGAAACCTTTTGTGCCATGTGCATATATAGACAAGCCTTTAGAGAAAGACACATAATACCTACATATTCCCATAATCTTCCTTATCTCATAGTTGGTTTCCCTTAGCTTCTACAATTAAAGATGATATGATAGGGCATATGAAGTTATATATGCAAATATGTTCATCCAAATCAAAAACATTTAAAGAGATAAATTTTCATTTTATAAACCTTAACATCCTAGCACTAATATAAAAAAATTCAAAACCCTTTACAAAGACATACCCACATATAGAGATACATGAAAATGTATGTACAATTAGGTCATATTCCTTCCAAGTGACATGATGATGACTAGAGTTATCATCTTTATTCCCCCATTGGGATGCAAAAAGCATTCTCATGATCCCTTATTGAAGATAGAACCCTATCTTTTGGAGATTATACAAGTTTTTCAGTGTGGGAGCAACTGAGGCAGGAGTTCCCTTACTCTGGTGGTCGTGGATTTGGAGTCCCATACCCTACCATGGCTAGGCCTTATGATCGAAGTTGTTTTACTAACAATTTTGGAAATGTTTTGTGTTAGACAGTGGTTCTTCTTTGACAAGGTTCGCGAGGACGCTTCACATTTCAGTGTGGGAGGAATATGATGACACCAAAAGAAGCATAAAAACAAGGCACAAAAATGTCCATGCATATATCATAATTTCATCTTTTGTAACAAAGATAACAAGTATATGGTTACAAAATCACTAAAATACACACCTATATGAGGGGGCCACATCCACATCCACATACACCATCATAAATAAATGATATACACAAAAGTGTTACTTGCATGCATTTGTGAAGGGTAGGAATACTCAAAATTAAAGGCCAAAGGTCTTATAATATCAAATGTATCAAAGTTTCAAAGAAATAATAAAAATACGAAGGGGTGTGCTTTTTGGGGAAGAGGTGGGGTGGAGTGCAGGAGTGGTTATGTGCCTCTTTCCCTTCCCTCTCTTGTCCAATTGCACATTCTCTTTTTGGTGGTGCAAAAAGTTGTTCTCTCTCCTCTGTCTTTTGTGCAGAAATTCTTCTTTTCCCTTTTGTTCTTGTATAATGGTTTAAGCTATGGATGAAGATGATGAAGATAACGAATCAGTATATTATTAAGTGGAAGATTTATGGTTTCTTTTCAGTTTTGAGATTAATGGCTCAGCCATGTGCATAGATTTTGAATGCTTCTACCTTGGTTTCATGTTTATTTCCTGCCGTGGGAGGATTGCTGTCAGTACAAACCAAAATACATATGTTACCCATCCTTTTGGATGTTGATTTAATTGGCCCAACAAAATCAATCGCCCACTTCTAAAATGGCTCGAGTGGAAGTACAGGATGATCTTCCATCCTGTTCTTGTCAAGAGGCTGACCCTCCTTTAGACATTGCAAACACTTTTTAGCATATTGATGAGCATTTTTCAACATAGAAGGCCACCATAGACCTGCCTGTAGTATTTTTCGGCCTATAATCTCCCTTGAAAAATGACCACTTGACAGTGTGGAATGAGCTTCATGCAGAACTTCTGGTTGCTCAAACTTAGGAACACACCTTCTCAAAACATTATCTACTCCCTTTCTATATAGTGTGTTCAGAATAACCTGAAATGCTCTGCTCTTCAATGCCACCCTACGTCTTTGATTAGCCGTAAGGTGTGGTGGCAAATCCCTTCCTTTCAAGAAATGCAACAACTGATCATAATATGAATTAGAGTCTATCACCCGAACCTCAAAGAGTTCAGCATCCAAAAGTTGATCAGAAACACCTACTTCAATATCATCAGTTTTCAATTTACTTAAATAATCAACTATAAAATGTTCTTTCCCAGGGGTATGGATAACGTTGAAGTCAAAATCTTGTAACAGCAACATCCATCTTGCCAATCTACCTGTCAATTGAGGTTTATTTATCAAGAATAAAAGTGCATGATGATCCACATGAAAGATTACTTGATTTTCTAACAAATAATGCCTAATTTTTTCACAAAGAAAACCATGCCAAGTGCTTCTCTTTCTATAATTGAATAATTCTATTCAGCCCAGTACTCAATCTTCTACTTACATAATAGATTGGTATGTACCAACTGGGTACTTTATCCTGCATAAGTACAACTCCCACAGCTAGGTTAGAAGAATTTAAAAAAACATGGAAAGGTAAATCCCATGCTGGAGGTTGTAAGATTGGAGCTACAACAACTATCTTCTTAAGAATATTAAAGGCTTTCTCCTGATCTACTCTTCAAACAAACTGCGTCCCTTTCTTGGTTAAAGTTGTAAGAGGAGAATAAATATGTGACAGGTACCTTAAGTACATGTTATGCCACTTTGCTTGCCCAACAAACCTCAATACTTCCTGCACAACAGCCAGAGCCTTAGCTTTCTGGATAGCTGCAATCTTTCTTGGGTCTATACTCATACCTTCCTCAGACAAGATGTGGCCTAAAAGCACGCCCCTCTTTGCTACAAACACTAACTTGAAGGGATTCAATGACATGCCAAATCTTCTATATCTCTCAAATCATAGCCGAAGGTGTGTTAAATGCTCTCTCCAACTACCAAAAACACAGAAATCATCAATATATACTCTCATAAAAGTTGTTAAATATGGCTCAAATGTCTTGTGTGAGCAGCTCCCTGAAACTCAGGAGGCCCATTCTTCAATCAAAAGTTCATGACGGTGCTAACATAGGCTCCCCACTCAATGATAAAAGATGTCTTATCCATATCTACCAGATGCATCTAATTTGATTGTATTCTCCAAACCCATCTAGAAAACTGTACATTTCGAGACCTACCACATCATCAAGGAGAGAGCCAATAAAAGGAATCGGAAAGGGATCTATAATGATAGATATATTTAATTTCCTATAATCTACACACACTCTAATCTTCCCATTCTTCTTAGGCGCCACAACAATAGGAGATAACCAAGTAACCTCATTAACCGATTTGATGAAAACCCAACTCTCAAAAGCTTGTCAATTTTTTCTTTGACCTGTTTAGCATAATTAGGTTTGGAACTGCAAATTGAATTGCTTGGTGTTCTGAAACTTTACTTCCTACACTTATAAGAGAATCCTGATACTCATGAATAATACTATCCACATCTATTTCAAAGACTGGAACCACATAAGGATTTTCCTGAATAAATAATTCCTCCTCATCATCTTCCACTTCATTTGCAAGGCTAATAGTCTGCTACTACCGGTCTAGAGGAACTCTTTAAGATAACCTTATTAACTATTGACAACCTCCTTTTCCTTGAGTCC
The DNA here is from genome assembly GCF_053477565.2 of Lygodium microphyllum. Classification (NCBI taxonomy): domain Eukaryota; kingdom Viridiplantae; phylum Streptophyta; class Polypodiopsida; order Schizaeales; family Lygodiaceae; genus Lygodium; species Lygodium microphyllum. The sequence goes on from NC_141163.1 coordinate 117,537,346, forward strand.
TCTAGGGATAGATGCATAATCATTCCCCCATTCATGCTTCAGTTTGGCCAATTTAAACCACTGTCTACCCAAGAGCATTGTATAAGAATCCCCAATTTTCAACATTTGTAACACAACAAAACTCACCCCGAATTTCAAGATAGCCACTTGAATTTGTTGATTCCTAAGAATACCCAAAGGCTGTAACATTTTTTGGTTTGCCATCCTAACCTGAATCGAGGTTGGGTAGTAGCTCCTCTTGCTCAGTTGCCAAATATGTATGTTCAAGAAGTATATTAACTCTTGAACCCCTATCCAACAAGACATCATCATGCTTTCTTCCTGCATACTCAACTTGAATGGTAGGAACTTGGTAATCCACCACTTCTTGTTGGGTTGGTATAACTGCCTGACAGTTAGGAACTGCTTGATCCTAAATTGCTAGACATTCAAGAGCTTCTCGTTGCTTTTGCTGAATCTTCAGGAGTAACATGTCCTTAAATCTTGGTATTAAATCCAATATTTTCTCCAGGGTTAAGTGCAAAGAGCCTTTTGCTAAGGTTTGAAATAGCTCTTCTGAACCTCCTTGAAATAACTTTCCACCAACCGTACTACCAAGTTCTTATTGATTAGTAAACCGATCCTGTTGTACATCAAAATACTCATGTTTTTCAAGAAGATGCTCTTGCAGTAGTTCAAGTTTGTAAATATGTGAATCCCCCACATTAGCAAATTGATCAAATTCTGATTTGTCAGCAAGTTTTTGCAACATTTTAACCTACTTTGTTTCCTTCTTATTGGTCTTTTCTTGTTCTTGCCAATCAAGCTTCAAACCATCTTGGCTTCATGTAACCGCTAAGACCATTGCTTCCTCTCCTAAGCATCCTCTACTTCAATACAATTAGAACAATCACAATGAATATACATACTTTCAACATGACTGTTACCGAACACCAACTCTGCCCTTTCTTGAACATTCTCTTACTAAAGTTTCTTACAGTTACCAGTACCTGTACCATCAGGAAATTGTCGTTTCTCATCATGATCAGGTAACTCTATGAGGACTGCTACAACTGGGGCAGGTGGATGTTGTCGATGAGATGCTTTCGCAGGTCTTCCATCATTGTGGAACCTTGCTACTAGCATTCCTCTCTCAGTCTTATGCCATGCCCAAAGTTCACAATTTGGTCTAATAAAGTGTCCTTGACCTCCAAATAGTGGCATGCTCTTGTTTAGGTTGTTTGCTCCTGTGCTTGAAAATTTCCCCAAGGCTGTCTTGCATGCATTCTTCTACGTCCCCTGAAGGGCCTCTGACGTATAGTGTCAGGAATAACTTGATTAACTGCAGCTAGCTAAATAGGTCTTGGCCTAGGCTGCATCACTGGCATCTGATATGCCATTCAAATATTAGGATTGTACCAACAAGTCCTAGTCTCATGGCCATTCCGTTGACATATCTCACAGTGCTTTTCTTTCTTGGTATCAAAAAGACCCAAATCCTTCAACTTTTGTTTAATCTTCTTATCCAACTTGTTGTCCTCTAGCTTTTCTTATCTTTATCCTTTGCTTTCTCTTTTTAGTTCTGTGGTGGTGGCTAATCTTGATTTGTTATTTTTCTTCCTGTGCTTCTTCCTACTAGACTCATCATCATAAGAGTCACTAAAATTTGAACTATAGTCACTGTCCGCATCATCACTATCTGTGTCAAAATCTAAATTTGAAACTACGGGAAGAATCTAAATCCGAAGAATCCTCATCTTTACGGGGCTTTGATCGAGAGCTACCATGTCTCCTCTCCACTCTCATAGCAGCCCTAATGAGGGTGTCCAATGTATCATTTTGACCCATCTTCACATTGGCAATGGGGTTTCGAATTTTACCCCTTAAGCCCTTCATAAAATAACTGATCTACATTTAAATTGAAGGTGCATCATCAGCATCTAACCTATGCAGCAAGTTCTTAAACTCTTGGGCATAATCGTCCACCAACATATTCTTCTGTTTGATCTTCCATAAAACATCTCCTAGAGTTCTATCCTTATGGAACCTACCTAAGAGAGTTATTTTTATGGCATCATATGTATTGAAGGCTACCACACCACAGTAACTGACAAACCAGCCCATAGCCCTTCCCTGCAAGGTAGCAGTAAACTGCTACTTCTTAACTTGATCCCCGTACATATGGTTAAATCCACTGGCTGTCCACCTTGTCTCAAATTGTGCCACATGGAAATTAGGGTCTTCATTCTTTTCGCCTAAAAATTTAGATGCACAAACTTTCGGATTAATGGGATGAGGTGGGTTCATTATATTTTGAATCTTGGGCTTCCTTTGAGGTGGTAAAGGATTAAAATTCAGAAATTATTGAGATGGGATTCTGGCACTCTGCAATAGAAATGTCCTCCCCAGCACTATATGCTATAACCTCTCATGTGCCTATCTAGGAGAAGTATCCTATTGTTCAAGTGGCAATAGTGCTCCCACGTCATGTGACAAATTTGGAGATTTTGTTGAGGTGGCAAGGGAATGAAAAGCGGTAGAGGTACCTACCAAGGTACCCCCTCCAAAGAATATTGCCATGCATCAATAAAATTTGCTAAAATGTGCTTCATCCAGCCTGCCTAGGCCTTCTGCTCCACTCCTAGCATTCAGCCATGCAACTTGCTGGTGTTGTCATGCGAAGGCTTCCCTTAATTCCTGGGATATGATCCTAGTAAGAATAGAAGACAAAGAAGGGTAATTGTCTGACATAAAGGCTGCCCATAGAAGGCATCTAAGATGCTCTCAATGCCATCAACCTTATTGCGGTCTACTGATCTTACGGCCAATTTTAACAAAAATTGGTGCCATGTCAATGCCTTAATTGAAAAATTTATTTCCATGAAACTAGCAAGATTGCCAAAGTGTCATGGCTTCTACAAGCTACAACAAAATACAATAACAAACCTATTTGCTAGTACACTCAGATTCGTCTCAGTCATAACACAATTTCCAACAGCCATAACCGAGAACATTCATAGACACATAATTCATGATCAGCTGCTTGAAAAAATCAGAAAGACAAGACACAGTAATGTAGATCAATTGTCAACCAACCAACCCACCATGGTGTTGTCGTTCTTCATTTTCCATTTCATTCATTAGATTTTAAAAGATACAACTGTCCGAATATCAGGATAGGTGCCTGCATTTCAGATAAATGTATCACATGACATATAAAGTTGGTTTCACATAGGGTGATCTCTCATAACACATGCACACAAAGACTAAGGTATGAAATAGCACTAAATATATGGTGACATTTCAAGTCCTAACAACCATATATGTTGGTAACACTTGAATGCACCCTTAAAAACCTATTTCAGATAGTTGTATGAGAACATGACTTAAAACCCTTTTTAGACTTGGGGTATTTTTACACACACACACACACACACACACATTGAGAGAGAGAGAGAGAGAGAGAGAGAGAGAGAGAGAGAGAGAGAGAGAGAGAGAGAGAGAGAGAGAGAGAGAGAGAGAGAGAGAGAGAGAGAGAGAGAGCATTCTAGTTGAAACTAGAGCCATCGTTGCTGCCTTTGGCATGACAACCACACATGCGATTGTCACATACTATTGGAATGTTGCTGTTGTATCCACATGCATTCCCAACTAACCTCAACTTTGGCGAATTATACAAGAAGAAACGTGGTTTCACACCATTCCATCCCCCTCTAACACCTTAATTTTTCCTGTTCCAGCACACTATGAGAATATAAGCAACATCAATAGAGCTTTTTTTGTTTAGGTCCTAGCAATAGAACCAAATTGTTGGCCTCTATGAATAATAATGGGACATCAATGGAGCTTTTATTTTTTCAAGAGCTTTAACTCACTCAATGACTCAAGCTATCTCTTATATTGCTCGCTTATACTCTAGCTCTAAGCTACTACACCTCATTCACTCCAGTCCCAAGAAATGAAACAAAAGCAAGCAACTCAAAAGCTTTAGTAGAAACACTAGTCTTACCTCTTTTCCATTCTAGTTTGATTAGATGAGAGGATATTGAGAGCTTCAAGTTCTAAGCGCTCCTCAAGCTATCACCGCTCCCTCTTCAAAAGGTGCAAGACTGTACGATAAAGTGGAAGCTAGATTGGCGATGAATCCAGGAAGAGGAGTCCTACCTCCTTTGATGCCAGGAATGATGTACCCACCAAATGCAGTCCCAGGGACTGTCCCCTACCCCTACCAACAGATGCCCCCAGTATCACAGTACAGTGCACCAAATCCACAATGGCCACAATCAATGCCTCAAATGATGGTTCAACCACAACAACAATGGTCCCAACCAATTTCCCCAATGCCAAATCAGCAGCAACAATGGAACCCTACCAACTGGAGTCAACAACCAACAGTTCAAAAACAAGAGCTCTGAATCAGAATCAGAACAGAGATTCCTCTACACCAATCCAACCTATTTATGCAGTGATTACAGAGACTCCTCAAAACCCTACTGCCAGTACCTCAGGAGGAGAAAGCTTGAAGGATTATTTATCCAACTCAATTGCAAATATAAAAAAGGAGTTGATGGATATGATTACAGAGCAGCTACAGATGCTAAAAGTGAATACTACCAGCATATCCAATGTGGCAGGAGCAGGAAGAGATTTGATGCGGTCAAATACTTGGTGTGGTAAGTGTCATCAAGCACGCCATTTAGCCACTGAATGTACACGAAAACCAACCATTCCTGGAGCATTCTGTTTCTACTGTTTGCAGAAGAACCATACAGAGGTTATTTGCTCTCTGAAGGAGATGCATGATAAGAGAAGGAAGGAAGAGGACACAAGATTCAACTTGTTGGAATCCAAAATGACAACACAGGATATTGGACCCAAGCCTAGAGAGTTTGGTCCTAATTTCAGACCCAGAAGGTTTCCCTCCCAAAGTTATAGAGGAAGACAGTCTGGCGGTGGTCAGAGATCAGAAGTGGAGTGTTACAGATGCAGAGAAAAGGGGCACATTTCACCAAATTGTCCAAATCCCAGAAGGTCAGTGGAGTACAAGCCCTTATGTAGTCGATGCAAAGGAGAAGGCCACACTGCAAAAGACTGTCCAAGCCCAACCCCAATGAAAAACAGTGCTACTGATAGTCCGGCCAAGGCCCAAGAGCCTACCTCCAATTTAGTGGAATTGGAAGTTGCTGCCATCACGTGTGCAAAGAAGAAGGAATCACCTATCCAGAAAGAAAATAATCCTCCTGCCAGAACAGTGAAGTTCAATCTTCCACTAGAAGAACAAAACAAAACAGAGCCTGACAGTGCCGTACAGAGCACCACAGTGCCACAGAGAGTCACAGAGACAGTTCTAGAGATAGGACCAGAGGTCCAGGAGATAGAAGAGGAGGAAGTGCCACAAGTGGCAGAAGAAGTCCCCATGATGCCCCTGTTGGAAGAAACAAGGAAAATGAAAATGGGTGTTGCCCCATTTCCTAACCGGTTAGAGAAGCCAGTGGATCCTATTAAGGAATATGATCTGGTCAGAGATCTAGATACCTTTAAACCAAACCTCACATTCCGTCAATTATTGATGTTGTCTCCCAGTTGCCGAAAAAGGTTCAAAAGTATATTGACACGAAGATATGCCTTAAGGATTGCTCCCCAATCAGCAACAAAGTCCAACAAAGCTCCAGAGCCTGTAAAAGAAGTGGACGTGGCTAACACCTTCCTAGATCCGGGTACCCCAGAGACTGGTGTGTGAATAGAAGGCTGCTTCATTGCGAATGCACTGATTGATGGTGGGTCATCAGTGAACATTATGATGGATGTGAAAATGAAGGATCTAGGCCTACAAGGTGTGCAACCAACCCAATGGCTCATCAGACTGGCGGATCAAAGCAGAATCAAGCCTTTGGGTATTCTCCCATATGTGAAGACTACAGTAGCCGGAAAAGATTATTGGCTAACCTATCTGGTGGTGAAGCCAAACTCTTATGGTACATCCTACCCCTATTAATGGGCAGACCATGGCTTTTTGAAGCCAGAGCAAGGACGGATTGGTTCAAAGGAACCTTGACCTTGGGTAGAGGACCTAACAAAGTGGTGCTGAAGCTCTATGGTGCTCAAAAAGGACATGGATCCACCTCCTTGGAATTATCTTGTGACTCCCCTAATGGGGCTACAGATGGCACATCAGCAGACGAAAATGCTGTCAAACAGATCATTCCCAAGAAAACAGTGGCACGTTCCTTAACAGTGGATATTGTAAGCCAATTCCCAAAAGATGCAAAGTCCCTGTCAATGGGAGAATACTTCACGCCTGAACCAGGAACGATTTTCGAAATCACTTCTAACAGTGAGATAGAAGCATGGATGTACTGCTCTCCCTATTACATGGCCATAGCAGAGCCAGAGACAGAGGCAGAAGATGAAACAGAGAACCTGTTCTTCTCTTACAGAGCTCCTACAGAGACAGAGAGAGAGCCAGAGACAGAGACAAAGCCAAAGACAGCGACAGAGACAGAAGAGGATGGAGATGATATTGAAGAAGGTTATGAAAGCGAGATGGAAGAATCTATCCCACCTGAAGAGGTTATATATGAAGAAGTACTTCTAGAAGCATCAGAAGCAGATGAGCTCATGCTATGGGACAGAATGGCGATGGTACCATTTGGTTTGGAAAATGGATCTTATCATAAGCAAAATATTTGTAAGAAATGTGTAAAGAAGAACAAGCCGTATTTCAGCAGTGGCTCTTGCTGTCCTCAACCACCTTTACCAAGAAAAGATGATGATGATGCACCGTGCCAACAAGCACCAGTCCCACAATTCCAACCGGCATCAGAGGGTCCTTGTTATGTGACATTCCTGGACGTGTGATCAGAAGACGAGTCTTCAAGTCAAGAGGTAACTAATCTTGAAACCAAACCCGAAACGGCTCTAATTTCATTTCAACATCTCAAAGAGCAACCTAAGTCTCCATCAAAAGAAGAAGTTGGTTCTAGTGGGACATCAGAAGAGGACACCACTCCCTTGAAGGAGTCGGATCTGTATCCAGAAGTAGTCTACGAGACCTTCATCCGTGAAGTAGAAGGTGAAAGGCAGTTAACTTTTGTGGATGCAAATGGCACTGAACCCCATTTGAAGGTGGGTAGCAGCCTCCCAAAAGAGGAGTTTTCAACCTTGTATAACTTGTTGAAAGAAAATTTGGACATGTTTGCATGGTCATACAAAGACCTAAAGGAAATTGATCCCTTAATATGTCAGCATCATATTGACTTGGAGCCTGATGCCAAGCCAGTACGGCAACAACAGAGGCGAATGAACCCAAATTATTCCACATTGGTGAAAGCAGAGCTGCTGAAGCTTCTGGAAGCCGAGTTCATCTATCCAGTGGCAAATAGTGAATGGGTCTCACCCATCGTGGTTGTACCCAAGAAGAATGGCAAGCTTCGTATATGTGTGGATTTTCGAAAGTTGAATTCCAAGACAAAGAAGGATCACTTTCCTATCCCTTTCACAGACCAACTGTTGGACACAGTGGCAGGACATGAGCTTTATTCCCTTCTAGATGGATTCAGCGGATACAACCAAGTGCAAATAGCAGAAGAAGACCAATCCAAAACAACCTTCACCACAAAATGGGGGACCTACGCTTACCGAGTGATGCCATTTGGGCTCTGCAATGCCCCTGCTACTTTCCAGTGAGTCATGATGGCTACATTCCAAAATCATCTGCACGACTTTATTGAGGTATATTTGGATGACTTCTTTGTCTATAGTTTGATCCGTGAACATTAGGGACACCTAGAACAATGCTTTGACCGATGCCGGGAGTATGGGATTTCCCTCAACCCCGACAAATGCATTTTTGGGGTCTCTTCTGGAGTTCTATTGGGCCACATTGTCTCTACACAAGGGATATCAACAGACCCTGCAAAGATCGAAAAGATCGCCGCTTTGACAGCACCCACCAACCTCAAACAGTTGAGGGGATTCCTAGGCCATGTGGGTTACTACAGAAGGTTCATAGCTCATTTTGCAACAAAGGCAACCTCCTTGCACAAGCTTATGAGAAAAGATGCAGAGTTTGTTTGGACGGATGAATGTGACAAAGCCTTCAACACTCTGAAGCAGTGTCTGATTGAGGCACCCATTCTGCAACCTCCTGATTGGACGAAAGAGTTCCATGTACACACTGATGCATCTATTGAAGGCTTAGGCGCAGTTCTCTGCCAGAAGGGCTCCTCGAAGTTGGATCGACCTATCTATTACGCAAGCCGAAAAGTCACTGATAGGGAACGGAACTACACAGTGATGACAGAGCTGGAATGCTTGGCAATGGTGTTTGCCTTAGAGAAGTTTCGCCACCACCTCTTGTCTACCCACTTTAAATTTTATGTGGATCATGAGGCCATGTCCTTCCTGATGAACAAAGCGAATGTGAAAGGACAAATGATGAGATGGCTCCTTCTATTCCAGGAGTTTGACTTTGAGGTAATTACCAAACTCGATCGTTCCCATGTTCTGGCTAATCATCTGTCACGTATCCCATAAACTGCAGATGAGGAGCAAGATGATCCAGACCTCCCTGATGCTTCCCTATTCCTGGTAGAAACTGTAACCCCCTAGTATGCAGACATTGCCAATCTGTTGGCAACCCAACAGTATCCTCCTGGTATTTCTAGTCGGGAAAGGAAGAATCTTATGTTAGAATCAGCCCCCTATACCCTGATAGGCGGTGCATTGTACAAGAAAGGCAAAGATAAAGTGCTCAGAAGATGTGTTGCAGGAGATGAGATTGGGATTGTTCTGAAGGCTTGCCATGACGAGGAGAAGCCACAGCCAGGAAGGCTCTGCTAGCAGGATACTGGTGGCCTACCGTCCACAAGGATGCCTATGATTACTGTAAAAGATGTGATGCTTGTCAGAGAATGGGGAAACCCACAAAGACAAGTGCCATGCCACTGCAACCCATTCTTCCCCTAAAGCCGTTTGAGAAGTGGGGCATCGACTTTGTAGGCCCAATCGATCCTCCCACCAGAAGGAAGCAGAACAGATACATCCTCGTATGTACGGATTATGTTACAAAGTGGTGTGAAGCTAAAGCCCTAAAGTGGGACGATGGTAACAGTGTGGCCCTATTCCTATACGAGAATATCATCACCCGTTTTGGCAGTCCCTTAGAGCTGGTCAGTGATGACAGATCCACTCATTTCATTAATAAAGTCATGGAAGAGTTGACAGAGCTGTATAAGATCCACCATCGCAAGTCCACTCCTTATTACCCCAGAGCCAACAGCCAAGTCGAAGTCACCAATCACATCCTCTGCTCGATTTTGACAAGAACAATTGTCACACATCGTCGTGATTGGGACGATCGACTTACAGAGGCCCTCTGGGCATATAGAACCTCCCATAAAGCAGCAACAGGACAGACACCCTTCCAGCTGCTAGTGTATGGTATAGAAGTTGTTTTCCCTGTTGAACTGGAATTGCCCTCTTTGCGAGTGGCTATCAAAGAGCATTTGGGGGACGATGATTCACTGCAACGCCGTCTCCTACACCTGGAATGTTTGGACGAAACTCGCAGGATGGCTTTACAATGCATGGAAGCCACGCAAGCTCGACGCAAGGCTTACCATGACAGCTTCATGAAGCACAAGGAGTTCAAAGAAGGTGATTTGGTTCTAGCCTATGATTCACGATTTGGCAAGCTTCAACAGCGGTGGATGGGCCCATATAAGGTACTTGCCGTTAACCCTAATGGCTCTGTCCAAGTGCAGACCGTTGATGCCTCTGATGATCCTTTCCTGATCAATGGATATCGCTTGAAGAAGTACTTTTCTCCTTGGGGATCTTGACAATCATAGTCACCTAATTCTTTCCCTCGTTGGCGTGGCACTATCACTCTTATGATACTACTTCTGATAGCCGTTCTTCAGCCACTCCTGATGAGGTGGACACAACCCTCTATCCCCTCAGCCCCACCTTCCAGCTTTGATCTCTTATCCTCTATTTTCCACCAGCGACAGTGGCGAGATGGGTTCTAACAAATGGTATTTCTACCATTTCCTTGCTTAATTCGAAGATTTAAAAAAAAGAAAAGAAAAAGAAAAAAATATACATACCGGTCATAGGAGTCGGTCATAAGAGAAAATGACTTAGGTCCCTGTCATGCCGACCTATTCTTCGAGAAAATATGGAAACACCCTCGGGAATAGGAAAAACCTGAAAAAAAAAACAAGATTTTTTTTTAAAAAAAAACATGAAAAACAAAACTGTTATGGGAGAACAGGAAGCAATTCCCTGTCATAGCAGGCCTCGTTCCAAGAAAAGGTGGTAAACACCCTTGGGCGAGAAGCTAGCTGTGGAAAAGGTAGCAACACCCAGCAGTCCAAAAAGCGGATTCATCAATTGATATCCCTAGGATCCAGTTCCGAAGCTGCCTCCCTTGGTACGCTGTGTCATGGGTCTTTCTGTAGAGTGTCTAACTGTCCTCTAACAGACGACATGTCCTATCCAACACAACGTTTGATTTGCTGGCTGCCTCCCTGGGTACGCCTCTTCAACACCTGACGACGCGATCTTCATCGACAAACAATCGAGTGATGTGAGCTTTCATCTAACCGGATGGGGAAGTGCGTATGGGTTGCCCTCTGTAATTATCAACAGAGCGTGAGACAGAGGGTGGGTTGAGTGACCAGTCTTTTTCATTCAAATCAAAAGAGAGGTGAGAAGTGTGAATGAAGTGTTATATGCACGAGATGGGCCTCTCATTGCACAAAGCACAATCTGTTTTGTGCACTGCACCATAAGGCTCCCTGGCCTTCCTTCTCGCACCGTATGCCGGCACAGGGTGGGATGCACAGTTGCACCATCAAATGCACACAAGGCATACAATCTTTGCACAAGTGACTGTGAGGATTACATCAATGGGTTTCAGGAAAGGGCTGCCCTCCTGTATCTATCAGCAGAGCGTGAGACAGAGGGTGGGCTGAGCATGACTAGAGTTTCTTCAATCAATTACCGAGAGGTGAGATTGAGGGACGTTACGACACTTGGAGTCAGGTATGTTCCCGTTTCCCTATGCACCCACGGGGTGGGTCTCTGCCGTCATCACAAGACACGTCACCCTATTATGTACATTGCACTATAAGGCTCCCTTGCCTTCCTCCTTGCACTTATGCCAGACGGGTTAAACACACTAATGCACCATCAACTGTGCAACCTGGCATACTCCCTCTGCACCATCTCCCTTGTCGATTTCTAAACCGGGGTGTGAGACATGGGTTTTCATCCTGCTTTCCTCGAGTGATATTAGTCATGGGGCGAGTAACACTTTTTTCATTCCATTTGAGTAACTGTGAGTTGAGTGTAATATCCCTCGACATCGACTCGATGCGATTTCTTCAACCAGCTACCTCCCTAGGTGCTGCCGTGTGGTCCCTGCCATTAAGGACGTGTGCTATGAAGATGCTCTGGTACCTCCTGCAGCCAACAACAACACCGAACGTGCCATTGACAATCAACCTTGATTCTCAATAACATGGGCCAAGTTTTTCTAACCCTACACCTTCTGTTTCTCAGTGACGTTCATATTTTAAGTGTGGGGATGTTAGTGGTTGGTCTGTTGTGTGGTCCTAGGTCCCTGTTGCTCGGTTAACCCTATCCGTTAAGGTTTTAAGTATGGGGACACGTCCCTGCGCGTCTACATTGCATACCCTTTTGCATATGCCTCAACCTGCTAATGCCTTTATGCCATGCCTTGCTTTTACCCTGCTGGGGTCCCTTCCCACCCACCCGTTTATTTTCCATCCACCCTTGGGGCTGTTCCCTTGTAGTTTTCCTTTATTCCCTGATTTTGTTGTCCTGCTAAGCGAACGTACCCTACGTTCCCTGAAGTCCAAATCTACCCTTATACCCTTGTTCCTCCCTGTGAATTTACAATTTTTCCTTTTTACCCACCCTTGTTCCGAGGCACAGTTTTCGAGTTATTAATTTTTGAAGCATTTTGCGCACATTAGCCGATTTTCCATGTGAATGCGCTTTGCTTGCTTCGAAACTGTGATCTAACATCATAGCCCTGACAACCACTTTCTCCCTGATATTTTTCCTTTTTACTCTGTGTCCTTCCGATACACGATTTGTCCAATATTAATTTTTCGATTTTTCAAGACTTTTTCGTACGTTTTTTTGACATTTTTCCATGTGAACCTGCCTTGTTTGCATCGGAATTCCAGTTTGATTTGACAACCGTGTCCATCGCGCCTTCCCCCACCTTTTTCCTTTTTCCTACCTCCTCTTTTGCCTTTTGGATTTATTATTATTAATTTTTAAATGAGTTTTTGGGTGTATTTTTGGTGTGTTTCGAATGTGAACCCCTTCTACTTCCCCCGGAACTGCGTTTTAACATGACAACCATGTACCCCCCTTCCTGCGGATATTTTTCATTTTTGCTGCCCGGTGAGCGATTCGTCTAATATTAATTTTCGATTTCATTTTCAGGTTTTTTTTTGGGTTTTTCCCACGTGAATGCGTCTTATCTTAGTCAGAACTATGTTTTGATGTGATAGGATTATCGGGCACGTCTTTCTGTACATTTTTCATTTTTCTTGCACCTCATTCCAATGCACGGATCTTTCCATATTAATTTTTAATTGCGTTTTTGGACCCATTTTTGTGTTTTTTGCATGTGCACGCCCTACCTTTCCCCCGGAACCCCCGTTACACATTTTCCCTGTCTACCCCCTGCCGTCCTACCCAAATTTTGTTTTTACAACATTTCGTTTTGATGTCCGGATTGGGAGATATTAATTTTTCTTTATTTTTACATGTTTTCACGCAACTCGTCCCGCGTGTGAACGCGCCCGTTTTCGATTTTACTCGTATCCATGCACCCTAGTCGTGTCCGCGTGACCCGTATCGTCATCCGGGTGCTCTTCCGATCCCGTCACGGCAAATTTTTTACCCCGCCCCGTGCATAGGGGGTATGCCTTTCTCTTATGGGCCCCGCCCATTTTCTCCCTTGGGCACCTTCTTGGGCCCCTACCCTACCCTTTCCACCCCCTCCCCCTACCCCACCCCTTGGGCACCCCCCCTCTGGACCCCCCTGCCCCATCCCTTGGGCACCCTACCCCTTTGGGCGTCCCCCTCCCACCCTTTTCCACCCCCCCTCCCCCTCCCCCAACCCATGGGTGCCCTTACTCCCCCACACCCTTCCCTATCCCCCGCTACCCCAACCACTCCCCACCCTAACTGCCTTCCTCTTTCCCTTTCTCTGCGTGTGCCCTCCATCCCTCCTCCTCCATTTTCTCCCCTCCATCTCTTCTCCTCCCTCCTCTCGCGCCTGTCCTCCTTCACTCCTCCCTCACGTCGTCCTCCCTCCCTCCTACTCATCTTCTCCTCCCTCCCTCCTCTCTCCTCCTCCTTGCTGCAGGCCGCCGGGTCGCTAGTCTGCCCTCCTCCTCGACGCCTGCGCCGTTGTGGGCGCCCCTGCCTTGCGCCCCGCACCTCTACCCTGCCCGCCGTCGACCTCCCTGCCAAAGACGTCGTCCGCCTCGATGGCGCTTGTGGCCCGCCTCCCCCACCTTCTACGCCTGCGCCCTCCTCTGGAGCCCGCAGTGCCGCCCGCCTCCAGCCTTCGTGGCCTGCCTTGTCCTGTCAGAGCTCTGCCGGCCGTGGTCGCCCTGGCTGCTGACGACGCAGTGGCCCCGCCTTCTGCGCCTGCGCCCTCCTCTGGCGCCTACGCCCCGCCTGCCGATAACGCCCTCTGCCCGCCCCTACCCCAGCCGTCGTGCCGCCTGCACCACCGTGGCGCCCTCCTGTCCTGCTCCTCGCCGTGAAGCCCGCCACAGTCTCCTGCCCCCCCGCCCGTTGACTCTCCCTTCTCCACATGGCCTCCTCCACGTGCCCTTAGCCACAACAAACACACACCCCCCCTTCTAAACCCCCATTCCCCCCCATTACACACCTAACACACCCACTTACCCCATCTACACCCCCCTTCCCCCCACACACATACTTACCCCATCTAAAACCCCCTTCCCACCCTAAACACACATTGCCCCATCTAAGCCCCCTTCCCCCCCAAGGCCCAACCACACACTACACCCCCCACAGGCACACCCACAACTAACACACACAAAACCCCCCTACCCCCTGTAAGCCCCCTGTCCTACGCTGCAGAATCGTTGAACAGCTGAACCGCAGAATCTCAACTAAGCCCCGGTTCATACGCAGCCAACCACCGCAACCCCCTCCATAAACCCCTGTCCCACATGCAACCACCCTCGAGACGCAGCCACACGCACAGGTGTGTACGCACGTGTGGGTGATTGAGATTGATTGTGCGTGTTTGTGTGTGGGATCGGGTGCGAAAGATTGTTAGCCGATTGCTGACACGCAGCTGCCACGCAGCCTATTTGTGGGTATTTTCCCAAATTTTTAATTCAAAAACCTGAAAACCCTTTTTTTTTTAAACACACAAAAAACATTGAAAATTTAAAAAAAAACTTTAAAAAACCACACTTAAAAATTCTAGAAAAATCTAAAAAAATTTCCACTATTTCTGCACCAAATTGCTTATTTTTTCTAACCTATAAATTTCAAGAAAAAACATTTCCAACCATTTTAAAATTCCACGATCTTTTAAAAATACCCAAAAAATGACAAAAAATCATTAAAAATGCTAAAAAGTTCCAAATTAATTTCTTAAAAATTCCTAAAACTTCCATTAACATTTTTGCTTATTTTTGGCATATTTTCTAAGCTGAAAAATACTTCATGACACACCTAGATTCATCAACAATTTAAAAAAAAAATCATTTTTCATTCCAAACACAACCTGAAAAATATAGACCCAATTTCAGATATTTTTGGATTGAGGAGAGCGCATTCATTGCATTCACATACACCCACTGCCAGGTATTTTCCCTTTTATATTTATTTTTTTCAGTTATCCCAAAACTCACAGTTAATTTTTTAAAAATGAACCCTAAACACCACCATGGCACGCGCCTTCGCGCTAAACACACCATTTTTTAATTAAAATTAACCCGTCGTTCACTTAGCATGCGCTAAGTGCGCTTAAGAGGCACTTTAATATTTTTAATTAAAATGAACCAGCCATCACAAGAGCACGCGCTAGCAAAAAAGCGCTCCACATCACCTTAATTTTTAATAAATGAACTTGCATTTAGAGACCCAGTCTGGGTATCGCAGTCCGGGATTTGAATTAAAGCACCACTTTAACCTAATAATTGGTAATTAAATTTTTAAGAAGGAACTGTCGTTTTCTTGATAAGTTTTATCACTTAATAAAAATTTACCCATTTCTTAATAATTTATTAAAATGAACATTTCATTAAATTAATTCCCCCTCACTACACTTATTTTCCCTTTTTAATAAACTCGTTTCGTGGGATGGGTACGTGAAGTCTTCGGAGTTATCTCCATGGTCAAACACCTGTTTATCAAAGTTGTGGTCTTAATATGTGCGGGTTGTTGTGATGTTTTGGTTCGGTTTCTTTGTTATGGTTAAGGGTACGGTGTGTAGTTTTTCTTTATTGCCTGATACGGGGATTTGGGTGTTTGCACGTTGCATAGCATGAAGCTTTCAATCGCATATGTCTAGAGGTCATGTCGAACTTTTTCTAGGCTGTGGTTTGCTTGGGGATAGTTGGTCGAGTCACGTTTTATCGTTTTGGTTGATATCTTATCCTTGGTTTTTTGTCTGTTGCTTTGCAAGCATTCTCTTTGATTGTTTGTGTTGTGGTGTGTGTGTGTAACCATCTAAATGGCGCCTTCTCACGCTCCTCCCCCTATCTAGTATGTCCCATTAGTCAATAGGGATTACTCTTCCCTACTCACTTTTGAGCCTCTCACGAAGGCGGGTCTCGCTGCTTTTGTAGCTACCTCCTTTCCATTACTTCCAGAGGATCCATCGTTATGTGATGAGTTTCTGGCCTCCTACAGCAAGAAGTCGGGACTGGTCTAGGGTATTTCTATGACTTTGACACCTCGAGGCCTAGGGAAGGCTCTATCTCTTCCCTCCAAAGGTGAACCCTTTGTTACCACTCACCAGCTTTTCTCTAACGAAGAGATTTTGAAGCTGTTACAAAAGCAGACAAGGGAAATTCTAGATGTTAAGAAGGTGATCAACTCTTCAGGAGTTTCCTTTTCCATGATCACTGATCCTGTGTGGAAGTTGGTATGTCAGTTTCTCCAGGACAAGTTTATGCCTGCAAAAACGCCATCCCATTACTTGTCCAAAGAGCTTTTCACAGCTTCAAGGATGGTGTTAAAAGGAGTAGCTATTGATTGGAGCACTTACCTACTCACTAAGATGGATCAACATTTCGTCAAAGTCACCAGGGGCAATGTTACCAATGTCACCTATGGATCGTACTTGTCTGCATTCTTGACCTACTCAGGTTAACAGAAGAGTGTGCCTCCACATCCTCCATCTGATCCAGTACCTCCTCCTCCACCTTCAGATGAGTCATAACCAATTGATATAGAGGATGATGATTCTCTGCCTCCCCTGGTCATACAGCGCAAACGCTTGAAGCGGGTAGCGGATAAAGCTCCTTCGGTTCTTTCTTCAGTGCCCATTCCTGCTACCTCTGGCAGTGATCTCCCTGGTTATCTCACATGTAATAACCTATTCAGAGCACATTGAGAAGGTTCGTTGGACATATCAGTCCCCTCACTGAACAGTCTAGTTTCGGAAGATGCCATTCCTTTCCTATGTAAAGACATTCAGAGTTCCATTGAATTGTTAGTGACAGCCTGTGTTCAATAGCTGTATGCTTCCTTTTATGAAGAATCGATGCACTCTAAGGACCAGTTGCATAAGGCAACATCTAAGTTAGCCTCAGCTAAGGATACCCTAACAGATTTGTTTAAGTAGATGGAGTAACAAATCCAATTGGTTGCAACCCAAAGAGATGAGATATCTTCTTTGAAGATCCAATTAACAGAGGCTCAATCAGAGGTTACTAGCCTTTCAAAGGAGAAGGAGAGGATGTCCGGAGAAGCGCAAGAGTTCCAAACTCTTTTAGATGTCAAACTTTCAGGCTTACAGACTGCTAATGACATAGTGGAATCACAAGCCTCCCAAATCAAGCAGTTGCAAGATCAATTGGCAAAGTCATAGTCTGTTCCTCCAAGCCCTTATGTTTCCTTGATCCCTTCTCTCTCACAGCAGGACTTGGCTGCTCTTCAGAGACAGGCTACCTTGTGTCCTCTCTTCCAAGATAAAGTGGAAAGATTGCAATCCAGAATGGACTTGTTATGGTCTTCATTTGAGCAATATCAGGAATATGTTCCTCCAAACCATTCTTTCTTTGTCCACTACCAATTACAGAAGTTGGCCTTCTACATGAAGCTTTCCACGATGGATCTTCATATTCCAGAGGATGGATGGAGTGGGGCTTGGTCTGCTGAGTTGCTGACTGAGGTGGTAAGGATGGTGTTTGAAGATTCTGTCACGACCGATACCATGTTGATGTCCTATATGTATCTACGAGGAGACTTGTTGATTCCAAATGAAGTGGATATGGCTTGGTATGTGGGGGACGTGGTTTTACAAGCTGTTTTGTATGTCAACCATTTGGAGTTGCGAATAGATGACATGTTCTAGAGTTACTCCTCCAAAGTGGCTACTTGCCCTGATAATTCCTAGCATACCATGATTGATTCTGTGGTCCTGAATCAAAGACAGAACACAGCCCCTACCTATGTCCAGAGCACTAATCACCTGAGGGTGGATCTCTTAGCTTATCTTTCCAAACATAATTTGTTTGATTCTACCTTTTTTTATGCCTATCATAGAAGATCTCTCTTAGGACCTTCTGTTCCTACCCTCCTGTATTACCAACAAATGGCTCACCGATATTATATATATCTTTCCCTTTGTCAATCCAATTCCACAACTATCTTACCCCTTCTTTTCCAACCTTCATCTTTTCCTCAAATTTCCATCTTTACATACTGTTCTTTTATTGAGGATAGAGTATTTTCCCCTTCTCCACCATGTCCTTCACCATCCATTCATGTACCTTCTACATTTCCTATTTATCAGTTAACACCCTTTTTAAGTGATTCCCTACAATTTTCAGCCACTCCTTCTTTAAATCATTCTTCCTTTTATGATTTTGCCTACCCCTCTCTTCATCCACTTTTCCTTATTCCACTTCCATCTCCTGCCACTTCTATCTCTCAACCACCTCAGTTGGTTAGTGACTATGACGGGTTTCATCATCAAATTTCCAAAAGAAGGGGATGGAGCTCGAATGATTCCCTTACAGGACCTCAGATCAACTGGCCAGTAATTCCAGGAGAAATGACAGCTCCTAGTCAAGCATACCAGAACTATATTCATTTTGCTCAGCAGTATTCACAGTCTGCAGATCCTTCAGTGAGATTAACTGCTCATTTTGCTTGGTACCTGGCATATATGCATAGGCATTCTCATAATGATTCAAAGCATATTCCAAAGTTGTGCATGAATGACAATGTGAACATTGATTCCCAGCAGTTGGATATATTGTATTTCCATGCCCTTTGTTTGCCTAGCAGATACCTTGTCCTGTTGGAAAGGATGTGCTGCCTTCAATTTTTTCAGAATCCTCCCAAGACATTTGTAGATGAATCTTTGTCCATGGATCGTTTTCGAAATCATCAATCTTTTAAGAGGGATCATCTTCATTGATACCTTTTCCAATGTGTGGTGGCTTCTTTTTAATGAAAATCTCTCTTTTTGGAGGAGTCATTCAAATGGTTGTGTTGTGTGTAGCATTTGTGTTGTGGGTTACTTTATGTAATAAGATCGTGGTGATTGCCTGTTGGATTGGCTTTCGTGTGAGCTACATTTTGGAGAATTGTGGTAATGGGGTCGTGGTTGGAGAGTTGAAGATGCTGATGCAGAATAAGAAGAAACCTCTTATATCCTTTACAAGTTTGTTGTGATTTCTAGTTTGATAAGCAGTGTTAATGTATAAAGGGTTTTCCTTTTGTTGTATTTTTTATATCAGATACAGGTGATAAGTTGGGGTCGTGGTTGGATGGATTGTTTTTTAAGAGATATTGAAGATCAAAGTTAAGCTTTTGAATGAACTTGTATTCCCTTTTTCCTGGGTCGCGAGGACGCTTCCTTATTAAGTGTGGGGATATGTTGAGTGTTGAAATGACTTGTTTTTTGGCTGATTTTTGTTGTTTTTGAGAGCTGAATGGTTGATTTTATGAGATGATTGATTGGTTTGGAAGTGGTTTGAGAGTGTTTTGGATGATATTGGTTATGTTTTGGAAGTTCATGATGTTTATTAGTAGAGATATGAGGTTCCGAGATGTTCTGATTGGTTCTAATTGGTTTTGTATACCTTCTGTATAGCTTCTGTTTTGTTTTGATTGTCTTTTGTAAGGAGGGATGGATTGATGATTGATGAAGATTGAGATCTTGTAAAAGCTTATTGAATGGTTTTTGAGAGTTTGGAATGGTTTAAGTATGAGTTATGAGGTTTTGATGACTTTCTGTAGGTCTTCTGTAGAGCTTCTGTCTTTGTTCTGTAACTGTTCTGTAGCTGTTCTGTTCTGTTCTGTGACTATTCTGTATGTTTCTGTATGTGTTCTGTAGAATGTATGTGTAGCTTGGGAAAGTTTTCTAGCTTTGGAAAGAGGTGAATACAAGTGCAAAAGAGCTAAAAGAAGTGAAAGAAGTAGCTGTTGAAAACTGAAGTAAAGACTGGAGTGAAGTGACAGTAGTGAGCTATGAAAGGACACTGTAGTGGCTTTGGTGACTCTTCATATCAGACATACCTCTTGGGAGGGATATCCACGACCTAAGAAGGATTATTGAGAGTGATTATGAGAGATTTTAGTAAGGAGATGATGTACTATTGATGGAGAGAGAGAGAGAGAGAGAGAGTCAGAGATAGCCAATTCTACTAAAACAGAGTGACTGTATGTGAGAGATTGAGAGAAAAGACTGTGAAGATATTGAAGATGAATACTATGTGATGTATTTCCATTCAAAGATTGTGTATTCATTTGCTTTCTTTGTGATATTGATGGATTTTGTGAAGATATTGAAGAATATGGTTGATTCTATCAAATCCGTGGGAGATCTACATGATGCTGCATGAAGATTTGCTGTGTCTGGTGTTCTTTTCTTCATTGTGATCATATAAAACCTAATAAACAAGCTTGTTGATATTACAAGATAGATTTTCTTGCAAGAGAATTCCCTTTTCCTTGGTGTTCCTCTTGGGGCTCCACAATCATGAGTATTAAATGACCAAAGCCCCACTAGTTCTTGTACAACCATAAAGGCCAAACCTTCCTTATATGTTCAACATTTTGTCCAAGTGGTAGTCTACACTCTATACAAATAATAGGCTACCCAAGTGGAGTCATGATGGCAAGACTTGAGGAAGAGTACATGTTGGCTATTATCAAAACACAAAACACATTGGAACATAATAGTCATAACACATCTCACCCTCACATCAACACTAGCCATGTCTAGAAAAATATATTTCCATCAAACCACAATACACCTTAAATGATAAATTCTCAATGACACATTTTAGCATGATACCATAGTATTACATTTACAAGGTCTAATCCTAGGAGCATCACTCTTTATAATCATTCCAAGGTGTGATCATAGAAGCACTGCAGTTATACACCATAGTGTGGCATGGTCCCTTTCTTAGAAAATGACTAGTTAATCTTAATATCTTCTTGCCATACTATCTCATTAGCATACTATAGATACCATTGACAAGATCTTACTAGAACGAGGGAATGTAAGAGAACCTTGTTGGATTGGTCTAAAATAACATAATTTATACTAAGCTCATGGATTTAGCAAGAAGAATATCCTTAGTAGAGATAGTTCTTCTATGAAATACCAATTATGGACACTTTGTACTATGAGGTTTGCAACATAAAGGTAGTCATGTGCATTAAGTCGAGGGCTTACTAACTCTTGGGTTGCACATTCTAGTATCTTGTCCTAGATGTCTCAAAGGGAAGCACCATAAACTATTTGTTGATGAAGATTACCCCCATTGCTATAATTTTCTCCATAGTTTTTTTAATTTAAAAGAAACACACATATAAAGTGTTCGTAGCTAGCAATGTTATGAAAGTCACAGTTTCATTTAAGAATTAGCATATTGTTTTAGTCATGTATATTTAATAGATTCTTTAAAATACACATATAAAGTGTTTGTAGCTAACAATGTTATGAAAGTCACAATTTCATTTAAGATTTAGCATATTGTTTTAGTCATGTATATTTAATAGATTCTTTAAAATACACATGCAATTTGTCTCCTCTCAAAATATGCCATCTCTTATATCATCTTGCTCTGAGTTATCACGTCTTCTATGTTTTGTTCTATCTTCGTATTATTATTACCATTTTTGCCACTTGGAGACTGGCATAAGCTTTTATGTTTTATTATTCCATCACCTAAATTCTATATTTTCTCAGAATATATATCACTATTCATGGACTTAGCTACTTTACAATTTGTATCACCTATCACCTTTTTGTCACAACATTTCTTTTTGACCCATCATTTTGTTACATATCCCAATCCCAACAATTATTGGAAATTTACTTCATAGTATAAACCATCAGAGTCATGTGCTTATAGCTAGTTTCTCCTTGTTTCATGCTTGCTTCCTTTTGAGGCATCTTCCACTTCATTGTAGTTCTCTTGCCCTCTCTCGTTGTGTGTGTGTGTGTGTGTGTGTGTGTGTGTGTGTGTGTGTGTGTGTTATACGACTTGTGGCTCCAGGATTTCTTATCTTTCCCTTCACCTCATGGGTTCTAATTTATAGAGAATGAGAGGGGGGAGAGATATTGATGATGTCGTGGCATATTATATTCAATTTGGGGGCAAGGCTGGTGCGCAGATCGGATGCAGGTAGCTCACGTAGTGAATTCCCAAAGGTCCCCAAGAACAAAAGTACTCTACATTTTAGCACAAAGACCAATGTAAAAGCAAGCACGACATGAGACAAGAGACAAATTGGGTTGAATCTCCCCCATGCCTTGTGTGAGCGCTTCACAAAGCATGTATTTAATATATATTTCCAATCTTTTTGCTCAAAAATAGCCCAATTACAAAAATATAACAAGCTTTTAGCTTTTGAGTTTGCTTTCTACCAAAAATAGGAAAATAAAGCTAATGGACGGTGCCCAAAGAGTCTGGCACGCCCAATCTCAATGTCCAAATAAAAATAACATATCCAGGCGCATAAGCGCATACAAAATAATAATAAATAATCGATGTCTCTATAGACATAATCAAAATATAGGCGTGGCGCCTATCAAAATATAGTCGAAAACCCGCTAGACTCCAATGCTTTCCTCCGCCACTGCTGCTATCTCTACACATCAACTGAAGCATTCACAATCGTTAGTAAAATAACACAATTAAACCGACAAAAGTGAATACCTAGCAGTCTTCAGCTACATAAATAAATCAACTGGTTAGAAATAAATCCTAACCTTAATTTATTACGAGTGCGCACTCTAAACTCATAAACGTTTATTAATTTAATATGCATTTTGCGGAATCACTCGCTATGGAATCACCCATGTACACACTAAATTAATGAAACGCCCGAAAAGGACAGGCGTCCCCATCAACTTCTCGCACAAAGAATCCTCTTTGCGTATGAGCCCCGGTTATCTAAGTTTACGGAATCCACCGTAAAACCTCACGGAATCCACCGTGGAATATGCCTCCTGGCATCATACCCCCGGGGTGGGATAGCAATTGACCTCAATTGCTATTAGCTCAATGTGGAGCTAACAGAGTGGGGAAAGTATTTAGGTCTCTAGCGTGCATCCATTGTGCTTCTTCTACAGGATGGTTCTTAAATTTCACTAGATATCTAGAATACCTTCGGCCAGTTCTAGTGGTCATGTAGTCAGTGTCTATGATGGCTTCTGGTTCAAGTATTTCAGTCTCTTCCTCTAGTAAAGGTGGGTTTTCATAGACAGGGTGGATAGGTAATTGTCCTCTAAATGGTCTCAATAAACTAATATGAAATGTATTATGAATTTTCCAATGAGATGGCAGTTCTAACTTGAATGCATTGTCATTAATCTTATGAATGATTCTAAATGGTCCGTAGAATCTAGGGGCTAATTTGACAACTGGATGTCTATCTACACTTTGCAGTCTACGCTTTTCTATTCTAAGCCAAACATAATCATCAATTTTGAAATTCATGGCTTGTCTTTTCTTGTTGGCTTGTTTGGTATATGATTGTTGGGCTTTAGCAATCATATCCTTTACCTCATCAAAAATAGTGTTATGCATAACAACAATATCATCGGCACTTTGTATTCTATTAGACAAAGAGGCAACAGGTGTAGATAATCTATATCCATAAATAACTTCAAAAGGTGCTTTCTTTGTAGATGTGTGCGGTGTATTGTTATATGCAAATTGTAATAAATGTAAATGAGTATCCCATGTCTGAGGTTTAGAGATAGTGTATGCACGTAAAAGATCTAAAATAGTGCTATTTGTGGCTTCTGTTTGTCCATTTGTTTCTGGATGAAATGCAGATGAGAAATCAATCTTTGTGCCTAGATTTGCAAACAGTGTAATCCAGAAATTATTACAAAATCTAGAATCTCTATCTGAAATAATCACTTTCGGCAATCCATGGTTAGTAAAAACAGTTTTCAAAAATAACTGTGCTGCTTGTGATGCTGTTAAAGTTTTCTTACATGCAATGAAATATGCTTGCTTACTAAATCTATCTACAATTGTCCAAATCATGTCATGGTTAGATTTAGTATTTGGTAAGCTAGTAATGAAATCCATAGATATATGTTCCCAAGGTTTAGATGGAATAGATAAAGGCATTAATAACCCATACTGTTTACCATGATGTCTTTTTATTCTTTGACAAATCAGACATTCAGAAACAAAATTAGACACATCTGCATCCATATGCGGCCAATAAAAATCTTCAGTTAACATGCGTAATGTAGAGATGATACCTCTATGACCTTGATATGGGGGACAATGAATTTCATTTAAAACAAAAGATTGGAATGGAATAGTAACACACAGTCTCTTTTCAAAGAACATGAATCCATCATTATATGACAATGAATCAACAGGAATGAAATTATTTTGAACTAATTTTTGCCAATCAGAATGAAAAGTAATATCCTGGTGATATGTGTCTTTCATAGCAATCAAAGAATCAAAAGATATGATAGAAATGTTATGAATTGCAGGTCTTCTACTCAATGCATCGGCAACTACATTTTCTTTTCCAGGTTGGTATTGAATGATAGGATGGAAACTTTGAATGAATGAAGCCCATTTGATATGACGGTCAGAAATTTGGGGTTGGCTAAGTAGATGTCTAATGCTTTGCTGGTCGGTCTTTATCATGAATTCTGAACCCATTAAATAATGCTTCCATTGTTTCAATGCTTGAACAACTGCTAAGAGTTCCTTGTCATAAGTGGAATATTTGAGCTCAGAGGGTTTCAGCTTAGAACTAGAATATGCTATTGGATGGTTATCTTGCATTAGCACGGCTCCTATTCCTGATCCGCTAGCATCAGTCACAACTAAAAAGAATGGTCTATTAAAGTCAGGCAATTGTAGGACAGGGGCATTGGTCAATGCACGTTTAAGTAAATCAAAGGATTTCTGCTAGTTTTCAGTCCATTGATAAACAATGCCTTTCTTAAGAAGTTTGGTCAGTGGTAAAGCAAGTAATGAGAAATTACGTACAAACTTCCTATAGAAACTAGCAAGACCAAGGAATGAGCGTAATTCATGTACATTTTTAGGAATAGGCCAATGCAATATTGCATCAATTTTCTTAGGATCAACTTTTATTCCTTCTTCTGATACAATATGACCTAGATATTCTATTTCTGTCTTAAAGAATTCACTATTGTCAGGATTTGCAAACAATTGATTTTCTTTCAGTAATTGAAAAACTAATGATAAATGCTCATAATGCTCTTTTTCACTTTGACTGAACACTAAAATATCATCAAAGAAAACAATCACACAATATTGATATTTTAGAAAAATACGATTCATCATTCTACTGAAAGTGGCAGGTGCATTAGTTAATCCGAATGGCATAACTAAGAATTCGTAATGGCCAAACTATGTCCTGAATGCAGTCTTAAATATGTCGGATCTATCTAGCCTCACCTGATGATATCCAGATTTAAGGTCAATTTTACTAAATATAGAAGATCCTTGCAGTTTGTCCATAAGGTCGTCAACTCTAGGTATAGGATACCTATTCTTTACAGTGATCTTGTTTAATGCTCGGTAGTCAATACACATCCGATAAGTATTATTCTTTTTCTTGACTAAGAGCACAGGTGCACCGAATGGGGAACTGCTAGGTCGAATTAAACCTCTATTTAGTAATTCTTCTACTTGACTCTGGATTTCTTTTTGCTCTATTTGATTGTGCCTATATGGGGCTTAGCAAGGTGGTTGTGTGCCAGGTATTAGGTCAATCTTATGGTCTTCTGGACGTGATGGAGGTAAACCTGGTGGTAGGTCTTCTGCAAAACAATCCTTAAAATATGCAAGAAATTCCTTATGCCTAGGGTGCATATGAGTTTCTTTTGCGTGCAATTCATTCACCCAAATGAGATATGATTTAGTATTCTTGCGTAGTGCACGTTTTGCTTGAGTATGCGAAAGCAGTGGAAACATATGAGATGCATGCATACCAAATAATGTAATAGATTTTCCTTGAAAATTAATATTCATTGTGTGTGTGGAATAATCTATATTGGGATTATGTTGGTGTCTCCATGGCATTCCTAGAATAATGTCGCTAGACTGTAATGGGACAACTAAGAAATTTCTTCTTTCAATATATGGACCAATTTGAATTTCTAAATTTTGAACTTCTTGTGTGCCATTGTACCTAGTGCCTAAAAATGCAGCTTTTATGCGATAGTGCGTAGGTACTGTATGCAATTTCAATTCCTTTACCAATTTTGCTGAAATAAAGTCATGCGTACTACCGTCATCATGCAATACAGTTCTTTCTTTTCCATGCACCATACATTTCATAGTCAACAATGAATGTAAAGTAGGCATACCTGGTAAAGTGTCGGAAGTAGTAGTAGGATCATCTTCTTCTTCAGTGAAATCCGGCATATCCTCATGCTCGTCCTCGTCCATAGCTCGAAGATAGTTGATATGTGCTGATGGCTTCTTTGAATGACAATTTGCTGCGAGATGGCCTGGCTGGTGACACTTGTAGCATACGATGGGCTTGGCTTTGGTCACATTATTTGCAATGGCTGGGAGTCTGGGTATATTTGGATTTGCTTGTTGGATAGGCTTAGGATTTGGATTGACAGTGGATGGTAATGCGGGTGGTTTAGGCCAATTCTTGCGGAAAGATGGTGATGAAAAACGACCTGGATTAAACCTTCTGAAATTTGAATTGAATTGTTTAGATCCATAATTACCGTTTGCTTGGAATGGCTGTGGTCGTCGATCTCTTCCACGTAACTTATCTTCAGTGTCGTGAGCTAAGGAGATGGCATCTTCAAGGGTAGCAGGCTTGAACATATTCACCTCAGCGTAGTAATGTCCAAGAAGTCCAGACATGTACTTCCGCTTATGTGTCATCTCTGGTACGTCTTCAAGCATGCGTAGCTGTAAGAGTGCATTCCAAAAACGCTCTGTATCACGGTCGCGTTGTTGAAGTAAATCCCATTGCTTGATTGCCTTCTCATGAAATTGCGGTGGAAGAAAATTTTGCATGAACTTCTTCTTAAAATCTTCCCATGTAGCAGGACATTCTATACTCTTGCGGACGACAGTCCACCAAAGTGATGCTCTATCTATCAGATGATTAGTAACACACTTGATTTTATCTTTCTCAGGATAAGTTTCCTCATGGAAATAGTCATCAAACTGGCTAATGAATAATAAAACAGTCTTTCCTTCTCTTATGCCATTGAAAGTGCGAAATTTGAAACTTCGTTTACTTATCTTGGATTCCTTGCGAATGGTTTGTGCTTCAAGAGTGGCGTCGATGGTACGGCGAATCAGATCTTCAGCTTGAGGTTCTTCTTTGTCAGTGGACGCTCCTTGTAGCTTTGTCAATTGCGCTTGCAAGGCTTGCCTAGCTCTTCGCTCTTCGTCCAATTGCAACATGATAAGATCCAGCTTTTGCTCCATGGTAGGCTCGGGTAGGTCATCTTCAGCCATAGGATCATCCATATGTGGGGTAGTCATCCTGTAAAACTCAACAAACCTTTCTCACTCAAAATCAGTTAGCGGGATGAGCGTAGCTCAAATTTGGGGTTATAAGGCTATGTATTTTTGGGTATTTTCTTCTTCAATTTTCAAAAATTCTGAAATATTTCTGTCTTCGTTTGCTGAAAGTACTTCAACGAACTTGCAGATAGGTAAAACAGCTTGCTGCGAACAACTTTCCAGTTCTGAGTTTTTGCAAACGAACAAGTCTTCTAGGAGTTTCGAGCGTTAGTCAGTTCTGATTTAGTCTGACTTGCAGAGTTGCAGACTTAGCAGACTTGCAGGGTTGTAGACTTGCTGGACTTAGTCGACTTGCAGAACTTGCAGGACTTGATTAGTGTCGACTTGCGAAACTTGTCTTCTGGAGTGCGTGACCGAGAGTTTGCAGACTTGTCTGCCCAGTAGAACTTGCAGAGTATAGTATGGCTTAAGCTTAATTAGTTAAGCTTAAAGCTTAATAAGCTTAAGAAGGTGAACAGAGGCCGCCGTTTTTTCAATCGTGGGGGGGGGGGGCCGTTTTCACTACGCGCAATTTTCGGAGGTGTCCTTTGCTGATCGATTTGTCGTTTTGAAGCTTATCAAGCTTCTCTTAAGTTCTTAAGCTTTGTAATTAAGCTTTTTAATGAAGAAGATTAGAGCTTTCTCACTGTTTTATCACGACTTGATGATGGAGTTGAGGGAGTGGTCCTCCGCCGACAGAGAGTGGTCCTTCGCGATCTGAGAGTGGACACAGGGGTTCTTGATCGCCAGAAGTCTGCCTGTATCGACGGTTCGCGACGAAATTGACTGTAGAGGCCGTTTGTTCTTGGAGCTCCGCCTTCGCCCGAGATTGGTAGCGATTGGAAGCCCTTGATCTCTGCTCCGCTCTGATACCACTGGTGCGCAGATCGGATGCAGGTAGCTCACGTAGTGAATTCCCAAAGGTCCCCAAGAACAAAAGTACTCTACTTTTTAGCACAAAGACCAATGTAAAAGCAAGCACGACATGAGACAAGAGACAAATTGGGTTGAATCTCCCCCATGCCTTGTGTGAGCGCTTCACAAAGCATGTATTTAATATATATTTCCAATCTTTTTACTCAAAAATAGCCCAATTACAAAAATATAACAAGCTTTTAGCTTTTGAGTTTGCTTTCTACCAAAAATAGGAAAATAAAGCTAATGGACGGTGCCCAAAGAGTCTGGCACGCCCAATCTCAATGTCCAAATAAAAATAACATATCCAGGCGCATAAGCGCATACAAAATAATAATAAATAATCGATGTCTCTATAGATATAATCAAAATATAGGCGTGGCGCCTATCAAAATATAGTCGAAAACCCGCTAGACTCCAATGCTTTCCTCCGCCACTGCTGCTATCTCTACACATCAACTGAAGCATTCACAATCGTTAGTAAAATAACACAATTAAACCGACAAAAGTGAATACCTAGCAATCTTCAGCTACATAAATAAATCAACTGGTTAGAAATAAATCCTAACCTTAATTTATTACGAGTGCGCACTCTAAACTCATAAACGTTTATTAATTTAATATGCATTTTGCGGAATCACCCGCTATGGAATCACCCATGTACACACTAAATTAATGAAACGCCCGAAAAGGACAGGCGTCCCCATCAACTTCTCGCACAAAGAATCCTCTTTGCGTATGAGCCCCGGTTATCTAAGTTTACGGAATCCACCGTAAAACCTCACGGAATCCACCGTGGAATATGCCTCCTGGCATCAAAGGCGCCGGGGGGAGGGGTCAATGTGTTGCAATGAGGGAAGGATGGAAGATAACGAGGACGAGGGCGGGAATTTTTTGTGATGACAAGAGGGAGAGAGGGGTGTTTTTAGAGGAGAGGGAGAGTATGCGTAGCAAAAACAACCCATTGGGTGGGGGCTTTAATGTCAAATTTTTTTGGGGTGGAGGGGGCATAAACAACAATCAAACAATCCACCCCACCCCCCTATTTTCCTTTATTCATTTTCTCTTCCAAATCTTTGGCATTAGACCCTTTTTTTAAATTTAAATTTGACTTTTCAAGCCTATGTTTCACATGATGATGATGACTCTATGATGTAAGGATTTATGGATTGTCAAGCTAGTCTCTTTGCATCACTTAAGGTGTTTTGATTTTGTTCTTCCATGGCTTGACTTTGTGGGATGCTAAATACATCCCAAAAATCAAAGAAACATATATGTAGAATATTAAAAACACAATATGTATGATAGTCAAAAGAATATGTATATTGCACATAAGGACATGTGCCTCAAGTGTGTGATGATTTAGGATGAGTTGTTAAAGACTTTGACTAAAAAGAAGTTGGAATCCGTTGCTTCATTTTTCACTATGTTGCTATTATAAATATCTCAAACAAGAGAGAAATCAAAAGGCTCACAAAAAAATCATAGTCCACCAATCCCTCCCTGAGAGAATTAGATAAGCATAAGGAACAAATCACCTGCATAGGTAGTGTCTTGTGATTGGTGCCAAGTAGCATGCATAGCAGTAAAAGAGAAAATATGACACAAATAATTGTGCCCCCATCTCTCTCAAAGCCATCATGAATTACACCAATATTTTCTATTGGACAAATCCTTGCTACCTTGCTAGAAGAAGAGCTTCACATAGTGAGTTGTTTTGAAATGCTTAATCTTCTCTCCAAAATCATGATGTATATGATAGACTTAGCATGCTAACCAAGTGACTCTAATCCCTTTATAGACCTCCAATATTGTAAAGAAGTGGAAAATATACTATCATGTAGAAAATAAGTGAAAAATACTCTAGCCACACTAGTATAAGTATATAAGATGTGAGAGGTTTATATTTTTCATCATGTAGGAGTTTGGGACAAAGTTGGTAGCACCCAAGCCAAAATAGTAGCTTGTGGACCAATCTCCAACCATTTTTACAAGTATTTTGGGGCAAGAAGATTAATTGGGGTTAGCAAAATCTTGAATTGGAACGATTTTTGAAAGTTAGGGTTTCTCTTTCCCTTTCCTCAAGCTTCCACTTAGTTTCCAAGGAGAAAACTAGCAAAGAACTCCATCTTTCTCTCAAACCCTAGCCTAAGAGACCATTGGACACTAGAAGAAGCTTTTCTTCTCAACATTAGCACCATGATCATTAGCCTTCTCAAGTGCTTAAGTGCAGTCGATCACCAACAATAACCCTGAAAATTTGTGGTGCAAAAATTGGGCTTCTTTTGGAGCATTCTTGGCATCAGTCATATCTCAATTTTCACACGGAGTGATGTTCCAATTTGTGGCACTTATTTGGCATCTATTTAATCAAGTTTGGACCTCCCTTTCATCATCTCAAGTATCTTGAAACCTTAACTACTATGATAGCCATGAAAGCTTGGGTTCAAGCTTTGAGTCTTTCCTATATTTTTGAGCAAAACACTATATTTCAGCCTTGAGATTCATCTCTAGCAAGTATTATTCATTATTGTTGAAGAAATCGAAGACATTGAAGCAATATGGCCATATTGCAATAGGGGGTTTCTCATGGAGTGGAGAATTTGGGGCAAAGTTCATAATGGCTCAATCTTCTATCTCATTGATGCTTGAAGATTATTTGAAGATCAGTAAAGGAGTGAAGATTGCTCATTTTTCAAGTATTATGGCTATTGAAGAGGTTTATGAAGCACTTTGAGCATTCAAGCCTTCATCAAGCTACTTGAAAGAGGTATTATTATTCAATTATTAATCTCTCTTGGTCATCCAATTACTAATCCTAATCCAATTGTTTAGAGGGATTAATAGACTGAATTCTTTATCAAATTTCACTACATTTCATTGTTAGAATAGATCTTTTACCTAAATTAGTGAATTAGATGCTTTTTATTTATTCCTTGATTGAATTTGTACTTGAAGCATACTCAATACGCTAAATAAAAACTGGATTCATCTATGTAAATTTTATTCCTAATCCTTTAATCAATGCTTATATTCATCCTGATAAATTTCCACAAAATAGAGTAAATATAATGTAAGATTAGTGAGTCATGGATCAAGAAGGCACTCTCTCCCCTAAGCCTTTGCTTCATTTGATTGGTTATTTCCTATTCCATTTGCAAATTTCCAGTTCTTATTTGCTTAGAGCTAGAATGCCATTACTGTACGAGGAAAAAGGTAGATAGAGGGACAAATGAGAGATGTGACCCTCCTTCACTATATCAAAGAACCTAAAAGGGTGTACAACCCAATCCAAGCAAGAACATTGTAAATTCCTCGACGATTTAGAGCCCATGTAGGGAGATTTTATCCACTATTGTATCCATTGTTGCACAAGTACAAACAAATACAAGATTGAAGACTCAAGGTTCTTAAAGAGCAAAATGGGGTTAAACAAGGCATATATAGGTCATTTATAAGTGTTGCAAGGCTATTATTGATTCCGAGAGGATATATATAGGTATTGCAAGATAGGCAAAAGATCCTATAAAGGTTGTTACATAGTTTAGAGTCTTGAAATAAGATCTATAGGTAATCCAGAACTCAAAATAGGGCACTCACAAGCCTAGATATGGTGTAGGACAACACAATTCAGGTTCAACTTTTGGGTCGTGAAACTTTCTATTTTAGATCCCTTATATTATTGAGGTACTCGTCTTGAAGGAGAATTGATGGCTTTAATTCAAATCCATAATATATCTCCAATTGGGGTTGTCTAGCTAAAGTTATAGTTGTTTCAATGTGATAGGTGTTCTTATATGATTGCATTATCATGACATGGCATAAAGGTAAGGAAAAGGCTCAAGAGGAGTTAGGGAAACCTCTTGGCTCACCAAGACCACCCTACTATAGGATGGATCTATCAAGGATCTTCCCTCTTGCTTTCCTTTTGTGATGAGTTTGCTTAATTATCTAATTGCCTTGCATATTTAATTCGACACATAAAAATAGGTTCCTTAACTAATCTACTAGGCATAAGGTTCATTCACATAACTTAGTCACTCAACACAATTTTTTTTGAAGACAATATTTTCAAACAATAAATTTATTTTCATACTAGGTAACTTTATTTTATTACATCAAATCTACCATTTGTATAGGACTCCACTTGAAGGCTCTTAAGATACCACCAATTCGCCCTCAGCTATCAAGGCCTTTTGAGAGAACAATCCTAGGCTTGCACAGGATTAGACTAATCCTAGATACCCAAGGGATTTACGGCCAAAGCCCCCTAGCACCCTCATTCTCTCCTAGTTAACATCCCTATACGAAGAGACCTCTTGTGCCCAGTGTTAGTCCTAGCATTGGGAGTAGACAAAGAACATCTCCTTACCGAAGGGCTCCTATGACTAGCCTTGGGGGAGGCCTAGTGCTTATCCGAGCTTAACCTAATTAATACAAACTTTAATCAGAACACACAATCACAAGTAATCCTTCCTAGTGCATCAAACAATCCTTGAGATACAGTTTATGCAACTTGGAATTTGTCCTAAGTACTATCCTTCCAACTTGAGATTCCATTAGTCTTGTGAAGTTGCCATGAACTTTGGGAAAGTTGTTAGCCTAGCCCTTGAAGAGGCTACGATCCTTTAATTATTTCTAATACCTTTAAATAGAATTTAACTTTTGACCTTGAGAACCTTTAGTTCTCTAACTTGAGTACTTGGGACTTAAAGATCATTATGGTTCTTTTAAACCACAGTCCCTCTTTAAGGGTTTGATTGCTTAACTTCTTGATGTGTAAGGCCATGGAGAGCCTCTCTACATGTGGACCTAGGGAAGGGAGTCCTTATGTATGCACGACCCCTTTACCATTGTTACCATATTGATGTACTTATCTTATTCTCCAACTCTTGGGTTTTTGTAGTAAGGTTTCACCTAGTTAGGGATGAGGAAAAATATATCCCTTTTTGTTAGTGTGTATTTACTTTCCTCAACTAGCACTTCAATGGCTAAATTAGATAGATATATAGGCCATGTCAAACTCTCTAGCCTAGTTGGAACTAACTTTGATTCCTCTTTTGCTTAGGTAAAAATTTGATAGTACTAATTTATTATTTCTACTTTCAAAGTAACTCAATATGCATTTAGATTAGTATTACGAACCTAGTATTTTATTGAATCCAAGTCTCACAAAGGATAACTTTGATAACTTTTCCTTTCCTTATTTAGTATTCAAGCTACCATTTATTGATATTATCATTTATCAATACTGGACTTATCATCATAGACTTATCATGCAATGATTGGGTGTAATCCCATCAAATAGGAGGATCGCATCATAGGAGGGAACACTTCTTCTAGAAATCCATGCCTAAGGTATCATTGATTGGATTCTGCCTACCAAATTACAAAGCACCATAAGATGCCTCGGTGGTTGCATTGCGTGCATATTTAAAATATGCTGCTATGTTTGCACTTGTTATCTCCTATCTTGTTCTAACTCCTTTTGCTCTTCGTTGATCTCGAAGTTCAAGCGTCCTTCAAATCCACGACTTGTAAGGAGATGAGAAGAAGAGCTAAGAGACGATGTGGATTGATTAATTTATGGGCCTTAGTCAGAGTATGATCTTGTACAATATAAGACTCTTCAAGGCTTTTGGGGGGGGGGGGGGGGTGGAGATGTAGGATTTTGGCACATGAATTTTTTGGACTAGGGTAGAGAGAATAGGGGTTTCAATCTTGGAAGGAAGGTGGGGATTTTGGGCAAGAATTTGGGGGTACTAATGATGGGGTAGTGATAGATGTTGAGAGTTTGATGAACGAGGAGGAGTACGAGAAAGAGGAAAGGGAAGAGGAAGGATAGAGAAAGAGGGAAGGGAAGAGGAAGGATAGAGAAATGTGCTAATAAATGAAAAATACTAAGAGTGTCTCTCATACTTCGATATACTATGTTCGCAGGTTTTATCAAAAGCACTTTCATGATTCAAGTACCACACAATACCCCATAAGGGTAGTCCATTAGGATGTAGATGAAGTAATTCATATATCATTTATGAGAATGTGGGGGTCTTGTTCCTTTAGTTTTGCAAGTGTCAAAAGAGCTCTCAAATAAGCAACATGATAAGGGTAGAAGAAAGTGATTATTTGTTGATTTGAAGAAGAATTGTGAGTATGTATAGTGGTTTCTTTAGTTTTGTGTGAAAACAACTGTGAGAAGCAATTTGTTAAGGGCTCATTTGTGCTTAAGGGCAGTGGGGGCTGGGAGACCCCATTGCCATTTGGTCACACTCAATGTGAAGAGTAGGGGGGGAATGGAGTTTTCTTACCCTTTTGCAAAACAACAAGTGCTAACACAGGCTTGAGGTGCTAATGATTATGATTGGTTAGTTGTATAAGTTTGCTTGAACAATAGGCAATCAACATTATGACTCTCACATGTGTCTCTTATCTCTAGTAAATCCTTCATTTGACACGTGCAACTACTAGGATCTTTTACCCAAAGGTATGGGC
This sequence comes from Lygodium microphyllum, assembly GCF_053477565.2. NCBI lineage: Eukaryota > Viridiplantae > Streptophyta > Polypodiopsida > Schizaeales > Lygodiaceae > Lygodium > Lygodium microphyllum. The sequence goes on from NC_141163.1 coordinate 117,572,022, forward strand.
TAATCAACATTACGACTCTCACATGTGTCTCTTATCTCTAGTAAATCCTTCGTTTGACATGTGCGGGTGCAACTACTAGGATCTATTACCCAAAAGGTATGGGCTAAGATGAAATCGATCATTTACCCAAGGTATGGGCGAAGATGAAATCGATAATCAGTTGATTTGTAGGACGGTCGTCAGCATTTGCGTAGGGGGGCGCTTTAGTTTTGCAGTGTCAGAACGGCCCTCAACGCAGCAGGCTGCTTATGGCTTAGTCGAAAGCGATTGGTTCGATCTCATGAAGGGACTGCACCATGAGACTGCAGCTTGGAAGAAGAACCTTACAGATATCGTTTGAACGTGCGGTACTCTTCCCTTCAGTCCTGAGAGTCCGCCGCTATGAACCGCTCCAAGGCGAAGAAGCAGCGCACCGTGTCTTCTGAGGACCCACAAACCCTTATACTCAGGTACATAAACTCAGTTATCCGGATAGCTGTATTGCTGTGTTATACCTTGACCACACCAGGAAATTCGGCTGCCCGTCACAGGTGATTTGTTACTGTTTAGGGTTTAGGGTTCTAGCTCAAGAGAGCCTCTCTGTTTGTTGTTGCCTTGGCAGAGAAATCCACCAGAAAACAGAGGTCACTCAGGAAAACATTTTCCGGCTGTACCATCTCAATGCTGCGCCTTGCCAAGTCTGCCGTACAAACTCAAAGGACTCCCCCCACTGCTTCTGTGCGCTCATTCCACCTCCTGGCGGCACCCGAAAACAGGGGCTTTGGCAGAAGTCCCTCGAAACAGATGTTGCCGATGGTTCTGACCCTGAGGAGATACTTCGTTCCAGCTTGAGCTCTCCTGCCGGGCTTACCAACCTTGGTGCCACATGCTATGTGAATAGTGTGCTGCAGTGTCTATACAGGATTAAGGGCTTTATATGTGGCTTCTTTTCAGCAGAGGCAGAGTTGGTTCAAAGGCAGTCTGTTCTTCGGGAACTGGCTCTCTTATTTGGTCAGCTGCATTCTGGGAACAGGAAAGCTGTGGATTCTGCTCCTTTGGCCACTGTGTTGGAGCTGAATAATTCTATACAACAGGATGGGCAGGAATTTCTGAAGTTGCTGTTAACATCACTTGAAGGGTTATTGGGAATGTCAAAGAATTCTCAAGCTAGAAATGTTGTGAAGGATGTGTTTCGGGGTACACTATCTCATGTCACCAGGTTTGACCACTTCCGACAGGCTACATGCACACAAGGGGTGCCTATATAGGATACATTATCTCAATTTGGGGCTACCCCCACGAGAATCGAGCATGATGTGATAAGTAATGAATGCTTTAGAACATAAGCCCTTGTTCATAATGACAGTAGTCCAGCATATATGAAGTGGTAATTGTCTCATGGAGCACGGATACATTGGAACTTTTATGATCAGCCAAGGCCTGCCTTGCCATTTACTCTTGCTTCCTGCCGGCCATTTTGCTCGATTACTTTTGAGCTGTCTAACCTTGCACAAACACGTGTCCTTGAGATCCCGATGGATGCAGTTGAACACATTATAATGGTTATCCAGTTCAACTGTTTTAATAGGTGGAGAGCTCAAAATAGAAAGGCTTAATCCAAAACACAAAGTTAGGCTGAAGCAAATGCAGAATGGTTCCAATGGATTTGGGCCTGGTGGTAGTGTTGATAGCTTGATTGTGTGGGGCTGTTTGGCCCGAAGAATGAACTGCTTTAAGGAGATTGTGACTTGAAGCATGCATATACGAAGCAAACTGAGCTGCACAAAGGTCGTTTTGGTGAAAGACATGCTGTTTTTCTGTCTTGTTTGGTGTAAAAGTTCATTTTCGTAATTCACATGGATCATGAGTATTTGCATCACTAGGCACATGGCAAGGTTGTGAATACTATTGACATGTACATTAGCGAGGTGTATACTGTAGGAAATATTTGGACTGCTATATGGTCTATTGGCATTGCCCCATGTTTGAAAAAATATATCGGTCAATATTGGATTGAACCTATTCAATCACCATGAGGAGCACTTGTTATTCTTGCAATGAAGGAGGATGCGGGCATGCTATTAAACTATTGGTTGTTAACATGTATCCAGTATTTGATGGACGAATAGATGGATTGACAAGTGTTTTGTTAGAAATTGATTGGCAATTCGGTGATTGTCACAAATATCAATTTGTGGATGTACTTAAGATGGACTTTTGAAAGAAATATGGCTCTTCTCAACCTTCGATTAAGTCAAAATTGTGTGCTAGTGTTACTCTCACATGTTTTGGAAGGCAAAAGTAAGCAATTGGTTAGTATGCAATGGATTGTGACTTAGTTAATGTTATAATAGACCAATTGATCTAGATGGTTCCTTACAAGATCCATAAAGAAGAGCCATGTTTTCTTTCATTTTCTCGAGTCTCTTTGCTAGCTCTCCTACTTTGTTAGTTGGAAATTTGTGTAAAGGGATCACAAATAGATTACCCAACTGTAGCAAAGAGTATTGCATATGCTAAAAGACTAACTTAGTATACAATTGAATCATATTTGAGATTGGTTAAGATAGAGGTTTGCTTGGAATAACAAAAGCATGCAATGACTATGTCATTAGTATAATTTTTTATTATCTTAGGACATTGTCAATTAGTAAATATTTGTGAGGTATGCAAGGGGTAGCAAAAGTTCTAGATGACATAGCGAAGACCACCTATAATTGAGCAATGCATTACACAATTATAATAGAGGCTGTCACGGGGACGTGTGAAATTTTGAGATGCTTTAATCTTGCTAGTAATATTTGATTAAACTACTAATCAAATGTGCAAGGTTATTTAGCACATGTGATGCACATAACAGTTATTTCATGGGAACGGGCCAAGGACCCCGAGGATGTAGTGGGTGCTAAAGGCAAAAGTTGTGTTAAGTTATGCCAACTGGGTTTTGGTAGCCAATTGGTGCCAGGTTGGACCCTAGGATAATTGTTTGGCCATTAAGTGTCAGCGGTGAGACTAGGGACTAGTCTAAGGGTCAACATAGGTTGGAAACCGCTCCAAGTTGCAAATGACCTAGTCAATTTCATTCCAGATGGGCATGTTTAATTTTGGGCAAGGCCAAAAGGGTTGAAATTAATTTTCAGAATTAATTAATTTTGAAAAATTAATTTAATGTTTGAAAATGCATGAGGAAGGCTGCCACTTGGCAAAACTTTCCCATGTAACTAGGGGGAAGGCTGCTGGAGGGTGGTGAAAGCTGAATGGTAGCCATTCGAAGCTTGGTTGAGGGAGAGGAGGTGATCAGATTTTGGCTTTGAGAGGCAACGACAACTGATGGCGTGCCGCGACAGGCTGGGGGGTAGCAGGTTTTCTCTTTCGCCTCAAGAGAGGCGGCGGTAGGGGAGGAGGGCTCGTTAGCTGAGCTGGTTTTTTATCCTCCTTTTGAAGCTGTTGGTGCCATCAGATTTGTCATTAGAGCTACGAATCAGAAGATACATTTCAGTTGATTTTCTCTCTTTCTACAGCATTCTCTCATCTCCTCCAGTCTATGCTCAAGTATTCTCAACAATTTTTAGCCATGGGTTGTAGAGTATAGCCAAATTTGGTGGACAACAGAGAATTTACTGCTGTAAACCCTAAATTATAGCAATAATTAGGGTTTAACAGCCACCTTGGGACCCAGGCCATCAGTCAAAGGCATTGTACACTGAAATCAGCATCGGAAATTCGTGAAATTATGAGGATTTTAGATGCCAGCCCATCTATTGTGAATTTGGGGCAGCATTTGACCGGTTGGTGTTCCATTAGAGCAAGTCCTGGGTGAAAATCAAGGGCAATTTGCCCGAATGCTTTGCTGATTATTGGAACAGCAAGGGGCTTTTGAATCAGCCAAGGAGATTGTAAAATCTCGGCTTGTAATTTATCCATCAGCAATTGAAATTAAAGAAATACCGAAAGGGGCGCCAGTTTTGGGGCCAACAGGGTGTCCATTGTCCAAGTTTATAAAGGTAAAGTGAGCATTTCAGTTTATGTTCATTTGCTAATTGCTGTAATTAAGTACTTAATCAAGTTAAACCACCCTATCCGAGAAGGAAGGCTGGTTTCAAAGGCTAGAGCTCCTTGAGAGCTACAAGCAATATTATGATATCGAGACTATAGAACTTGATTGATGGGCAAAGTAGCCTAAAGGTTGTGTTGGAATCAAGACGCAGTTAAGTTGGCAAGGGGAATAACTTGGGGCAAGGTTTTAAGAAATTTCACATGGCGGAAGAAAATTCTGAAACTGTGGTTTTTGGGACTAAAATATGAGTTGGTTTTTGATTAGAGGATCTTGAATTTTGGTGATCGCTTGAGATAAAGGCAATTTAGGAATCAAGGCATAGTCTTAAGGCTTGATTCCCAATCTTACATTGCAAAGGCAATAATAGTTCAAAACAAGGGAAGTTTCATATCCCTATGCGTGAGGTTTAAGTTTGTGTAACCTGGTTAAGCATGTAGGTTGTCACCAAGTTCAGCAATGGGTGGTCATATGGACTACCATCCTGTCTGGGTAGTTCCGAAAGGATTTGAAGTGTAGGGGAGATTAAGTAGAGAGCCTTGCTAGCTTGGCATGGGACTTGTGGGTATGGACTAGTAGTATGAACACAAGAAGCTTGGGAGTGAGCTAGTATGGCTCTGGTTGGGAAGCGAGTTGGATGCTGGTTTGTGTGTGTTTTGAGCTGTGTGTTAAATTTTCCTGAACTATCAGTGTGTGTCTTTTTGCTGCATATCAAGTTGCCTCAATGCAAGTGCTAGTGGTTGCATGTGTGTGGAAGCCTTAATTTCCTCTAGAGTTTTCCACTTTTCCTTTTGGAACACCTAGAAGAGCTCCTTTAGATCAAAGTTTTTGGTACAATAGGAACATCTCATATGGATGTCGAGTTAGACTGTTGGACAATAGCCTTACTCACTATTGGGGTTTATCATTCTCTTGGTGTACTCCTTAGGATTGACCATTGCTGGGACAAAGGGTCTGGTGTACACAGTGTTCAGTTGTTCACATAATACTTTAATTCCAAATGGACACACACTGGCTCACATGTGCATTTGCTACAACTGGTCTGCCCATGAAATGGCCCAATACACTGCAGGGGTGTGGTGTAGAAGCTTGAAATCTAGACTTCTTTGCACATGGCCCAAAGGGACTTATCATCATTCCTTAACTCTTCACTGCTGTGCATAACAATATTTGAAGGATTTGGCTTCTCTCTCTCTCTCTCTCGCAGTGTTGGACCTTTGTCTGAGTGCCACCAAAATATGAAGTTCCCCATAGCAGGCTGGAAAACCTCCATGACAGCCATGGTTTCAACTTTGTTGATCTTTCAAAACAACTAGAAGCCGAACTTCAGCTGACTGCTCCTCCACTTGACTTGTTAGCAGGTTCCCTTGCTTTGATGCATCCACCATCAGCTTCGTCCAAGCAAGCCTAGGAAGGACCCAACAGTGTAGCGCCAACCAAGAGCAAGTGCCAATCTATGATTGGGTGGATGAGGAAATGCCAAATTGGTTGCCTTTATGGTAGCAAACATATGAAGCTCAAGAGTCTTGGCATGTATGAGAGCCGAAATAATTCACCATGAGTGCCTCTCTAGAGAAACCCCTAAAGAACTTATTGAGGCATGTATAATTCTCATGCTCAGTAGCATGGACAAAAGGTTCCTTCTTGGCACTGGAAATTGCATGGTAAGCTGTGGACAAGTGTATGGAGTGGTCATTTGTATTGAAAGGACTTGTGCTCCAAAAGCAGCAGAACTAAGTTGGATCATGCTCTTGAGCTTATTTTAGTTTTTTTTTTTGTACCACCTGATTAGGTGCTCTGCAATGGCGCTCTGTTCTAAAGGAAAATCTTCAGGTTGGGAAGAGGGAGTTGATTGAGGAGGTTATGAGAGTATGTATTGAAGAGCTACCAATGTTCCTGGGTTTACTTGGGGGTTCACCATCTAAGTCTGGATGTCAGGATGGAAACTGCTTCATGTAAGCTGGTGTATGACAGCAGCTTTGTGCCCCATGCATTTGAGCTGTACAACTGGCCAAGTGTGTTCAACGTCAGTCTCTGGACTAGTAAGGGGGCTTACAATGGACCATGTGAGTCTGACCGTCTATCATTGGACATAACTGAATGCTTGATAGGGGTGATGTGGTTATGAAGCTGTGGGCTGCCTAAAATGACATTGCACATGCTCAATCGGGGCCCCTTGATGACACTGATCTTGTTGTAAGTGCTCTTGCTCAGCTCTGCCAGAAGCAGTTTTGAAATCTTGGAAGGTGCTTATTGTGTAAAGGCTGTCAACTGATCTGCATCTTGGACAACATCTAACCAGAACTATTTTAGACTGGCTGCTGCAGAAAATGGCTTTGTTTTCTGCTACCCATCAGTTGGCTGAGCTGTGCACTATTATTCTGTGGCTGTATCAATTTTGCTCTCATCAGGCATGCTGCTTATGGAGCTATCTACAGGATTGTCCTGGCTGGAGGTTCCTGTTCTTTCATCAGTAGGTGGTTGCCCTGCTCTCTTTTTAGTTCCTGGTGGTTGGTTCTGCACTCTGACGCGTCACTCCATTCAGCGGCTGCATCCACACATGGTTGTTCCAAATTTTTGTGCTCCTTGGTGAGATAGCATCAGCAGGTGTTTATGATGACTGGTAGAAAGTGTTGATTGGATACACACCTCTCTCGTGAAAAAGCTGCATTTTTCTTTCTCCCTGCACTCTTGCAGATGTCACATATAACCCTCTGTGCAGTACCTTACTTCTTTGGCATCTCTTCATTTGTGATCCTCTGTAGCAAATCTGACTTGTAACATGATCTATCATGTGCAAACTGCACTTCTGACCCTCTTTTTGCAACCTCTGTTACATGGCAAATAATTAACTAGCTATAATGTCCAAAAGGGGATGCTATTCTCTGCAAGCTTTGACAAACTATGTTTCTGTTTAGTTCCGGACACGCTCTCAAGTGTTCTGCAACCTCTCTTCTTCAAATTTAGTGATATGAGCAGGTGGTGCCATCAGTCTGCATGTCTTGTATGGTTTTCACTGGAACTGCACTTGGCAAAATTCTGCTTGTTTGATTCTCTTTTATTGCTATGCTAACACATAGGTTACTGAAGCTCACAAGCTTTTTTGTATACAGGAGCACAAATAGTTGGTTGGTAAATTCTGCTTTCTTAATTTCTGACATCTTCCTTGAAACATGGGTATCATGAAGGTGTTCAAAATGTGGGCAAGAGTCTGCTGGGTCAAACCAGCTTGTGGATTTTTATGAGCTTGAGCTAAATGTAAGGAGTTTATCGAGCTTGGAAGAAAGCCTTGATGATTATTTCAGCGTAGAGCAATTGCTTGGTGATAATCAATTTCTCTGTGAGTCTTGCAATGCCAGAGTTGATGCGACTCACTGTAGCAAGTTGCGGTCACTGCCACCAGTACTAAACTTCCAACTCAAACGATTTGTGTTTGATTCCAAGGTTAAGCTTGCTCACTTTCATATTTCTTTCATTTTGGGTTTATTTAGTTTCACTGTGTCTGTTATCCATCCATGTTTGAAAGCATCCAGTGGTATTTATCTCATTTCTGTATTGTGAATAAACATATTGCATGCATTATGGGTTTCTTTACTTCTGTTTTGTGAACGATTTCTGATCTTTGTGACTTGTCTAATCTCTCACTTGAGGTCTAGTCTCATCATAGTGGATAAAATCTTCATTTCTTTCTTTTTTTGCTTTGCTGTTGCTCTATAAAAAGGAAATAAAGTTATCAGCCCTCTGCAACCTAGAAGCAAAAAGTTCAGTTTTATTGTGTTTATTCTTATGAACATAAACAAGCACAATTTTAAGGGTATGATTTGACTAAGTTTATTGATATTTTTCTTTCCTGTTACATAGTTACAAGTATGAGGTGACACTATTCTCTCTCTCTCTCTCTCTCTCTCTCTCTCTCTCTCTCAACTGAGGCAACTGAGGTTTTCTGTTATTTAGTTATAAGTGTGCCTTACTATGAGAGAGAGAGAGAGAGAGAGAGAGAGAGAGAGAGAGAGAGAGATTGTGATTTACTAGATGCCCGGATGACCTGTGAGACTAAAATGGTGAGTACAATTCATCCATGGTGTGCCTTGATATGGATAAGCAGAGAAATATAAAACTAAAGTATAAACAAAGATGTGTTAGCAGATTAGTCAGTTCATGGTTGAGTCTGGACTTGTGGTTCAGCAGGCTGGGCACATAGATTATTTAGGCATTTTATTTGTCATTATTTATTGAGGTTTGGGCATTATTTGCAGCCAGCAAGCTCTCTTCGAGAACCTTGGGACTTGGTTAAAGTTTTCATCCTCTTATCATCCTCAAACAGATGAAAAAAGTGAAAGTGCTAATTCTACTGTTTTGGACCTTTTGAAAATCCTATGTCTCTGATAATCAAAGAGAATGGAAAAAGTATTTGCCTTTAGTAGAGTTTGCATACAATAACATGGTGCGCTCTAGTACTGGTAGTGGAGCTATTCCTCATCCTCGGCATCCTTTTCGAGTTCCTGAAGATTTTGATGAGAACAACTGTGAGGAAGCTGTGCTTACATGGGATACGAATGATGCACGTGCCTATTCTGCTATTCTTCAATGTATTTCTAAAGAAGTTCTACCGGTGCTTATCTCTTGCAAGACAGCTCCAGAAGTATGGTCAAAGCTTTAGATGTTGTACGAGACACCTTTCGCCATGTGTGCAGTGACCCTTTATGGACAGCTTCAACAAATGAAGTTTGAGCCTAAGGACATCATTCAATCATTTTTGCTCCATGTTACACAAGTATAGGACCAGCTTCGACACATGCAGTCTACCTTCCTTAGGCACGTCTTGTAGGAACAATACTCTACAGGCTCCCCCTAAAGTTTGATGGAGTAGCGAGTGCTTTGAGGGCACAAATATCATCTACACCTATGAGCTTCACACATATGTTCTAGATGTTGCTCGAGCATGAGGCATTTTTGCGTCTACAGGGGAGACTTCCATCTCATTATGGAGGTTCTAGTGAGGCTCTTGCCCCTTTAGAGAGGGGCAACAAAAAGTAGTCGAAGGCCTAGTGTTACCACTGTGGTAAGAAGGGAACCTTGCAGAAGGACTACAGGGAGTTAGCAACCTCACGAAAGCAAAAGGTCAAGAAGAAAATGCGGGATGCTAACTCCTCCGACGAATCATCCTCTTCCTCAAACTCCAACTCCGATTCTCTGGCCAAGGAGAAATCCAAGGGGTTTATGCTTAGTTTTAGCTTTGCTATGGTTGTTTGGTGAGAAGAGTTGAGTTGTGCTAATGAGAAATGCATCCTATGGGTTTTTGGTAGCAATTTTGGATTCTTTATGAGTCTTATGTTATGATTTTGCTAGCTGTAAAAATTTCAGCAAGTATTTGGCATTAGCATGATTAAGCAGTAGTGGCCAATGTTGTTATGGTTTTGCTAGCTGTAAAGTTTTTAGCAAGTTGGTATTAGTATGGTTAAGCAACAGTGGCTAATGTTGTTTTTCATTATGATAGCTTTTGGCAAATTCCAATGTAGTATGTTTTTGCTTTGATATATTTCAATGCAATCGAGGATGATTGCAAGGATTTTAAGGGGTAGATTTGTCACGAGGATGTGAAGTTTTGATGCTTTGCTTAGAATTTGATTAAAAGTTAATCAAATGTGTAAATGTGACTTGCACATGTGAAGTGTAGGTTAGTCATTTCATAGTGTGGAACCTAGGACCCTGAGATATTAGTTGGTGCCAAATACAAAGGTTGTAATAAGTTAAAATGGATAGGTACTAGGTGTTACCTGATGTTAGAGTTTGGCCTAGAATATTTAAATAGCTGTGTCAGTGATGACACTAGGGAATTGGCATTAATGAATTAATTAATGCTAGTTTTGAGAATAACGAGTGCTCAGGATCACTTGAGGATAAATTGGCATGGCCAATTTTATTGTTAGTTGTTTAGATTATTTTTTGAGCTTGAAATGATTATTAAATTAATTTTCAGAATTGATAATGCAAGAAATGTCAAAAATTGGATTTGGAAGGTTGCCACTTGGCAAAACTTTCCCACGTAAGTGGGAAGAAGGCTATTTGAGGCTGAGAGAGGGTCATTTCAGCTTAGAGAGACTGAAGGAAGAGAGGGGAAGACTAGCCAACTGTAGGTGATTTTTGTGGGAGTTGCTACAGCCATTGGAGAGGACATTAGCATGAATAGGAGCCCCTAAGGGCTTGCAACAGCAGTAGGGATCAGATGCCAGCAGTTTTGGCACTTCTTGGGACAGGTGACAACATTTTGGAGTCCCCATTGAGGCTGGATTGTAGTGGATCAGTCACATATAGCAGGGCAGCAGCAGATTTCAGCTGAATCTCTGAAATTTCACTCTTCTCAGCATTCTCTCTTATCCTCCAATCGTTTTTCATCCTTTCTCAGCAATGTCCAGCAGATTCAGCCATCAAAGGTCGAGATTTTGGTGAATCTCTGCTGTACACCCTAATCTATAGTATAAATTAGGATTTGATAGCCATCTTGGGAAGTGTGCTAAAAATTGCAGGCCCTAGAGGCTTGAATTCCAGTCATTGAAATTGGGGCAATTTTAGGAGACTCAAGTGGCCATTCAACTAACAAACATTTGGGGCTGAATTTGTCACCCAAGGAGCCCACTTGAAAGCTGATCTCCGATCAAGCTAGGGAGCAAACCTGTTTGAAGGCTTGCTAATCATTTATGACAGCAGGAGGCATTGGCATCAGCAGAGGAGATTGAGGAATCTCAGTGTACTCTATCCATTTGCAATAAAAGATAAAGAAATACTGCAAGGGGCACCAGTTTTTGGGGCTAATAGGTTGTCCATTGTCGAATATTAAGTGGTAAAGTGTGCATTTCAGTTTATGTGCTTTATTTACTTGCTGTAATTATTAATTAATCAGGTTATTACCACCCTCTTCGAGGAGGAGGGCAGGTTTCAGCAGTGCAGCCGACCAGTCACCAACCTGCTTGCCCAACTGCTGAAACAGGTCCTCCCTGCTTGGAAGTGTGGCTCTTGGCCGGAAACTGTGCCATGTGGCATGCTGGTCACACAATGGACAGACCATGGACAAGTAGTGGGAAGAACTACTTGATGTGCCTATGATGGACACAGCTGTAAAATGCAAAGGCCTGATGGATAAAGATAGGTGGTAGAGCTCCACGCTAAATGTTCTTTAGACTAAACACTTTTCAAGACTTCCATAAATTCCTACCTTCACATTTTTAGCTGTGCACCACAAGCATCAAAATATGAAGCATTAGTATGTAGGTTCTCAGGTCTCGCCTGTGGTACATTACATACTGGGCTTGACACTTGTATGTAAATTCAGGACTAACATTGCAGGAATCTACCCGTTCTGTCTGCTGTATTTCTGCACAGATGCTGTTGCTAGCACATTGAGGAGTCTCCAGTGTGCCATGTTTTACTGCCACATTGTTGTGCAGCCTGGACATCACCTTCCGCTGTTGTGTTTTGATTCTGCACCATCATCTGATCTGGAACTATCAACCTTATGCCTTATGCAAAATAAGGGTTACAAAGAGTGCTTAAGAGCTTGTGATGATGGCATTAAAATCACAGTCTGTTTTGTTCTGGTGCTACTAAAGGACTACTGCTGGATGGCTGGATGTGTCCAGTAGCTTACTTGATGGTTAGATGGGGATAACTGAGATGCTATGGGTGTTATACATAATTGTCATGGTTGGGAGGTGAGCCAGGTGTGCACTCTGTTATGGTTGTTAGCTAAGTAGTGCTGTAAATCTGCATCTCATAGGTTTTGATCCCTAGGAGCATGGATCCTTGACAAATGGAAACTGGGACCTGAGAATTTTGGCCCAATGTTGATTCTCATAGCCGGCTGAGGCTTAGTCTACAAGTCTTGTCTTAAAGAGACTCGTACCAAGGTTATCTTATTTCTCGACAATAATGAGTTGAGTGGTGAGCCCTAGAGATTTTCACCGTGCTGTGTTGCTCAAAATGGTTTTTTAATGCTCAAATAGGGAAACCAGTAGTTGAGAATTTTAGCCCACGGTTGACAGGCAGCTGAGGCTAAGTCTACACATTGTGTCTTGATGAGACTTGTAACAAGGTTATCATGTTCTTTGAGCGTAGTGAGTTGAGTGGCAAGCCCTAGAGGTTTTTGCTACGGCACTGACACTCAAGTGGTTACTAATCCTAGCCCAACTAGGAAATTTTAGAAGGGAAAAGTAAGGCTACAGATACAAGGAAGGGTAAGAGAATTTCTTAGAACCAGTAAGCAAGAATAGTGGAGGGCTCAATTTGTATAGCTTCAATTCAACCCCATTGAGACCTTCTTTAAGTGGTAATGCCTTTCTTCCAAGTGGCAGCCAAACGTTGGAATATAAACATGATCTAAGGTCTTGGATCATAGCTGCACTTTGTCCATAGGTAGGTCCATATAGTACTGTTTGTCTGGTCTAGTAAGACCTTTATGATCCGGATTTATAAAGAAATTGGAATCTTCTTTTTGACTGTTGAAGCTTCAGTAAAGTGTCTTTCTGCCTGTTTTTTAGCTGCTCTATGATCATTTTGTGGTGGTTTTGTCGATTAGTTTTTACTCACACTTCTCTCTTTTCATAAGCTCTCACCTCTAGCTATCATTGCAAGCTCCAAGCTCTTCCTCTTCCTGATCATCTATTTCTACATCTAGTTCTCTTACCACCACCACCCCCACCATCCCCCCGCCCCCCCCCCCCCCGGCGACCAATTTACCTCTCTCTTTCCCACCCTCTCTCTCTCTCTCTCATCCCTTACCTCTGGCTTTGCCTGTATGACCTCTCTCTTCATTCTGATTCCTCTATTTAGAACTTGGATCTAGCTTTACCAATACACGTCTTGTTACTGTATTTAGATTTTGTGTCACGGGCCATCACGTTGAAAGCAGCAAGTTTAAATTTGTATTTAATAGGTAAAACATTAATTTATTATACAATTTTTAATGATTGTATGAAACATTGTACTTAATCAATAATTTTTTTTGGGTATGTTCATTACCATACTAGGTTCATGTATTAGATACATTGTACAAATAGTACCTAGCTACCCGGTTTTGGATGTGGTGCTGATGGCCTTCCCAATTGAGCGAAGCAATTATGCTTTTTTCCTTACTAATCACAAATCTGGAAAGCAACATAAGCTGATTCAGAAAACCTGGGTCAGAATTCAGGTTGAGTCACATTGGTTTACAATCAGTTTTTCTTAGTCACATCTGCGAATATGGACTAGGGGGAAAACCCTGCCTGATAGATCTGCATAAGCTGAAGCAGTTAGCCAAACAGTGAGTTCTGGCTGAAGCATTGATAAATAAGGTGAAAACATCTTGCAAAATAATGGTCCGATACTCAGTTTCTCTGGTCTTTTGATGATGAGTAAGCCTTATCAAGGTCCTTATGGTCAATGTGTTTCTCTCTAACGTTTTTATTTGTGAATGATATTCTCATAAAATTTTTCGAGTTGATGCGCTCCTTCATATATGATGCTCACAATGCCCTCTGGCTCTTGTGCAGGCAGCTAAAAAGAAAAAAGTAACTTCCAAGTTCAGCTTTCCTCAGACTCTAGATATGAACCCATGGCTAAACGGCAATGGCATGGATGAAACACAGAGCCAAGGAGCTTTGCTTTATGATTTGTCAGCTATCTTGATTCACAAGGGGAATACAGCTAATAGTGGTCATTATGTTGCTAATATTAAAGATGATTCTTCAGGACAATGGTGGGAATATGACGATGAGTTGGTATCAAGCCTGGGATATGATCCTTTTGGGGAGGCCTCTGTCACACCCAAAAAGGAGCCAAACCCTAAAGAAGCCCATAATTGTATTAAATCAGAGACCAAATCACTTGACAAAGGTCAAGATACTAGGAGGAACCGTCTGACCTCTTCTGATGCATACATGCTGATCTACAATCTTAGACAAGGGGATACAGTTTCTCTTGAGATTGTTGGTTCAGAAACAGTGGCTACTAAAGACCAGCAAATGGATGAAGGTAACCAGATCATTTTACCTGGGTACCTGGTCTTTGAGATAGAGGAACGGAATGCTGAGTTATTGGATACTTGCAAAAGGCACAAAATGAGAGTTGAGAAAGAGTTATCAAACATAGCACATCGGAGGCAAGAAGTAAGAAGTATTTTAGCTGAAGCTCAGGTTAAAAATTTGGAAGATGGTTTTGTTTGGATTTCAAGCAATTGGCTTCGAACTTGGGCTGATGAGCTCACACCACCGTAAGTCTCTTAACTCAGCATCTGTATAGCAGCATTAGTAATTTTTCTGAAAGGTTCTGTTTCCTTTACAGCTTGATAGTGAGAATTTAAAATTTCTGTTAATCCTTGATGGTGGTCACTTTTCTCATCTGATGAGGAGTAATAGTAATGACGTCAGTATGGTGCATAGTTTAGATTTCAAATATGGATAGAAGTCGCAGTATGTGCATAAACTTAGATTTCAAATACGTATCACTAACCTTCATTGTAGTTGGTTTTTCATCTATAGAGGATTAATAGGAATGCTTTTAGTGTGTGCTGTACAAGCCATGATCTGTATGACAATGTTGATGACTTCTGCTCCTTCTACAAGTCTAGGTTGGAATCTTGCTACCATATCAAGGACCACACTGACATTTTCTGGCCTTACACCTTGAATGGTTAACTCCTTGAATGTAGCTAATTATTCCTTTAGAATTTAACAGGGTTGAATTATAGTAAATAGAGTCAATATACTTTTCCAAAAATTTTCAGAGTGTAAAGGACAACTTCAGCTGTTACATGTGTATTTTCTTTTTCTGCAGCTGTATTGACAACAGTCTGTTACTATGTGAACATGACAAAGTACCCCCAACAAAAGTTACGTTGATGAAATGTATCTCTAAGGGGGTCTGGGAAAGTCTGCAATCTAAGGTATGCTTGTCTATACTGTCTTGGATAAGATGAGCCTTCTTTTTGATGTGAAATATTCAGAATAGTATAGTTCTAGATGCGAAATATTTAGCAGAGTCTAGAGGTTTACGTTGAGAATCTGTTTGTGATTTTTCTTATTAGGAATATTAATGCCCAGCATTTCCTTCCCCAGGTAACCTAGCGGTGCCCAACGTTTTGAAAAGAGCCTATGCATTTTGATTAAGTTCTTTTTCTCCTAGTATTTTGAATTTATTGAAAGTGATGGTACCGGTTGAGGCATCTCTACACTGGCTACTTGGTTTTAAAAAGATTAGGCCATGGCCTGAAGTTCATTTGTGCTTAGTACATGGATTTTGGTACTTGTTGAAAACCCCTTATAATTAATCCCGCATTTATTACTCGTCCTAGGCTATCTGAATGAAGATCTACATAGTATCTATGCTCTTAAGTTTTCTATTGACATTTCCACATTGCTTGTAGTATGGAGGTGGACCTACACTTTCTGCACATGATTGCTGCATCGACTGTATAATGGAGATTGCTAGGACAGTTGATACTGCTAGCTCTTTTAGGGACCAGAGAATAAAGGTCAAACAGATGGTCGAGAATGCTCTGGCCAGTGATAATTGTGATGAAACCTACTATTTTGTCTCAAAGACATGGTATGCTCTGTGTTCATGCTTCCCTTCTTTCATTGACTAGATTGTGAAATTATGGTAGATGTTGACAACCCATTCTCACTTCTGTTACAGGCTGCAAAATTGGCTACGCCGTAAGTTAGTTGATGCTCCAGCAGAAAATGATGCATCTCCCACTGCTGCAATAACGTGCCCACATGATGCCTTACTTCCTGACAATAGTCCTGGAGCGAAGCGACAGGCAATACCTCAAGAGATTTGGAGTTACTTTTTAGAAGTTGCAATGCAAGTCACTGATGGTTCTGTGAATGGTTGCATAAGCTTTCCTGTAAATAGCTCCACATGCTGTCACTGTGAAGAACAAATTTCTCAAGAAGTGTCTCAACAGCAGGATCTAAGGTAGTGTTTTCTTCTTGGTGTCTTGAGGTGTTTCTGTTTTTCTTACATGTTTTAGGCGTCACGTCAACTTCGTGAGACTACTGGATCATTCTGGTATGTGATGTTGTGTTAATTCCATTGTTTTTGAGAGAAAGTAAGCACTGAGCACTACGTTCAGCATGCTACTCGGAACACGTCTATATGTAGGGACTGGTTAGTTCTCCATCTCTGGCATTGCCTGATTTCTCTTAAAACATTAAGGTGACATCTTACATATTAGTCCAGAGGTTCTCTCCATTTGAACATGCTGATGATCATTGTGATCTACTGAAACCTAAGTTGAGAGAAATATAGTCAAGCTTTATTGTCTGAGATTTAGGATTTTGAGAACTCAGCGGTCTGAGAACTAGGTCATTGGAATGTCTATTGAACAGAAGAGCAAGCTCAAAAAGAGATGTTCACACTGCACTTATTGGAAGCGGGCGCAGCAGCCTGCCTGTATGCTTGTGCACGTCTTCTCCTAGGCATCAAGCTTGAAGGGTGGCCCCTTACTTTTATTGGAGGAAAGACTCTTCAACTCTTTTTTTTGGTTGGGGGGGGGGGGGATATATGCTTATTAGAAGCACTGTTTGAAGCTGAATTATGAATATTTTTACTTCAAAGGATCTGTACACATGGCCCTTGATGGAGTTTTGGTGTCGTGTAAAATGAGACCTGCTTCTTGCATGAAGCTTGAAGATATTTAAATAGTCTCCACTTTTGCTGGATGCAGATAGGTTTTTGATTCTTGAGACATGTATCTAAAACTATTCTGACAGTATTGTTTGTTCTTGTATGCAAGTAATTTATGTTTGAGGATTCAAATAAGTTGGAGTCAGCATAGAAAGAAGTAATTACACTTCACACATTCATTGTTGCCAACTTGTTTGTATTTAGATTTAATGTCTTAGTATGATCATGTAATAAGTAGAAATTCAGGGAAGTAAGATTTGATCTCTTGGCAATGATTTGCTTGCTGTACAGCTATGAATGCTCACATTCTGTGTTTTGGTCTTTAATTCTTCTTTTTTGTCACATTATCTTATACCAGGGCAACCAAGAAGGAACAGAGACAAAAACATGGCCTTCTATTTAGTGGCGAATGTATACCTATAGTTACAGGTACTACATATTACTTGGTGCCTTCAGTGTGGCTAAATCAGTGGCGCTTATACTTGGGAGCAAGCAACAAGGCTGAAGAACCCCTTGATCTGGAAGATAGCCTTAATTCTTTTCTTTGCTTGAAGGTTCGTAATGGTTTTGAACAATCAGGTGTTGCAAGGATTTTATGACTGGTTTTGATGAATGTTGAGCTAGTCCCTTTAATGAACGCCTCTGATGCTAAAACGGCACTCTGGTAAACATTAATGCAAGGCTCTCAGTTGCCTATATTGGATTGTTGCGCTGCAGCATAAGGGCTTGGCTTTTAGGCCTCCAAAGCTGCAAAGAAATCGGCGTGGTGAGCTGGTCCAGAACTCTGAGAAGGTAAGCTGCTTGTTTATCAATGCTGTGATTGTATTCTGTAGGTTCACTTTAAATTTTGAAAGCATGATAACTTTCGGCCCAGGGATTATGATGTAGAATGAAAGTGTCAAACAAAAGATACTCCTGAGACAAGTCATAACAGCAAACATGATGTGCTGTTATTGCTTGCGGTGCAACTAACAAGGCTCATGAATCTGGCCAAGTTTTTGCTGCAAGTCATTGTTGTAAAAATTGAGCTGTTTTTGAAACTTGAAAGTTGCCTCAAGGTTTCCGCACTGAATGCACTCAGTTATTGCCCAGGATGATACTTTTACAATTGTTTCAGAGGATGACTGGAGAGACCTTTGTGAACAGTGGAATGCCAATCCTGATCATTCCATTGCAGCTGTTGTTGCACCCTTAAGACAATCTCATTTGACTGAAAACACATCTTTGAATGGAGAGGCTGAAGAATTTCTTGATGATTTGCTCATTCCAAGTATTTGTACAAAGCCAGAGGTTTGTTAGTGTCCGAAGAATCTTAAATTTGATTGCCAAATTTTTTCAAAATGAATCAATGCTAATTTGTTGAGATGCAACAGATATGCAAATCTTGCATAGAGGAACGTGAAAATTCAGAGCAGATAAAGATGCTCCAGTATGTTGATGAAGAAATTTATGTGGATTTAGTGCATGGAAAAGAGCCTCCTAAGTCACTGCTTGAAGTATCAAAAGGTGAGAGGCGGATATCTAAGAGACCACGGCGAGGCTCTTCATCTTCAACTAAGCGTGCTGTCTTGAAGGTGTCTGGAGAAACTACAGTTAACATTTTGAAGTTACAGATTTGGGAGTATCTTGGTGTAAGTACTCTTCTTAAATATGTTTATTAGGTCTCATTGTTGTTTGCAAATGCAACTCAAGTTCTGTAGAATATGAATCAGAGAATTTATTATACTACATGACATAACCAAGTCTTAGCGCTAGGTTACACATGTTAGTTTGGGCATTTCAGTTGTTGCACATATACATCAAAGTGCTTGCTTCAGCAATCACTGGTGTCAATCAACAGAGGAGTTGTTGAACTTGATATATCAACAAGCTAATAAGGTAATGATGAGTATAAAAGCCACTGATAGACCATAATGGTCTATCCGCTAATGTTATTCATTTGGCAGCTCAAGAAATGAGAACCGAGACACGTAAACATGTTCTAATAACCTGATAGGAAGATGCTCGGCAGATCATATCAAAGAATCCTACAGCTAGTGTGAGCTAAAGCTCATGACCATACACTTAAGGCTTAGCTAGAGAGGGCTAGTGTTAGTATTGAAATGACTGGTTACCACTATACTGATGTTATAGATCATAGATCCGAACGTACCATGTGAGGTTCATACGGATGCTAGCAACTATGCTATAGGTGCCGCCTTATATCAAGATGGATAACCTATTGCATTTGAGAGTTGTAAGCTCATTGATAGTCAACCACATTATACCATTCAAGAGAGAATTGTTGGTGGTCATCCATGCGCCTAATTTTTATTCTCATTGTTTGTATGGTGTCCGATTCATTATTTGGACTATTCACCATTCACTAAAATTCCTTTGTGATCAGCCTGATCTTTGTGCTTGAATGTTGAGATGAATGAAGCTTATGTGGGAGTTTGACTTTGAGATTCTTTACCGTAAGTGTGCAACTAATAAAGTTGACAATAACCTTAATTGAATCCCGAAAGTTAATGTCTTTGAAGGGTTGTTGTGTCGAATAGATCCTCACTTTGGTAGGATTTAGCAATTAGTCCATGAAGAACATAGATGGTTGGGAAGCTTTGGCAATTTAGACACTCAAAAATAGACTATTGAGAGAAAGATGGTAGATAACTGTTCCATTAAAAATGGACTTTTACTTAAATAAAGTGTGTATGCGCGAGGATGAGGATATATGTAAGAAGTTTTCTATTGAGTGTCATTGTGGGATACTTTGGCATGCAATGTACTTTGGCTTGGTTAGTCGGTACTTCTATTGGCCGCCCATGAAGACTTTGAGTCTTTTGTACGTGAGTGTCCATGGTGTTAGCTTAATAAAGCTGAATGACATAAATGTGTAGGGATGCTAACATCATTTACAAATTCTTGATAAAAAGTGGAGCAGTATCTCATAAGTAGTTGGTGATTGGCGATTCTAAGTTCACTAATCATTTTTGTCCGCATTGCATTGTATCTCTTTGCGATCAAGATCTTGTTGTTCTTAAAACTGTCATGCGCAGCTTGCATCTGCCACTTCTAGTTGGTGAGAAATTCTTCAACATCTAGCTCTTCCACATATTGCTTACCTGATGCCAATGATCACTTCCTTTCGTGTAGCTACTTCAAATGGAGTGAAGCCTTTGGAATTGTGTAGAGTAGCATTATAATTAAACTCTAGAATATCTATGTACTGTTCCTAATCTTTTTGATTGGTCCTCACATAATTGTGAATATAATCCTCGAAATCCTAATTCAATCTCCCAGTTTGCCCACTTGTTTTGGATGAAAGGTTGAAGAGAATTGGAGCTAAGTATCTATGAGCTTGAAGAGCTTGCACCACATGCTGTTGAGAAACCGGGGCTCCTTGTTGAAGATGATAGCCAAAGGCAACCCATGATACTTGAACACCTTGGAGAAGAAAAATTTGACCACCTTTTGTATTGTTATTTGTGGTTTTGTAGCAAGAAAAAGTGCATTCTTAGAGAAATAATTCACCACCATAAGAATAGTTGTACATCCATGAGATTCGGGTAAATTTGTTATGAAGTCCATGTTGACTACATCCCATGGGTGTGATGGAATTGACATCTATTGAAGCTCCTCTACTGGTTTCATGCACTAAGTTTTTACCATCTGACAAGTAGCTTGGGTATGTATATACTCAATGACATCCTCCCACATCTTGGGTTAGTAGAAGAATCTTTGAGGTGATCAAAGGTATGGACTTGTCTTGAATGTCCACCTATAGGGTTGTCTTTGGAGATATGCTAGGGTTTGCAAAAGAAAACTCTAAGTGTACGACCATGTAGGACCATGATTGAAACATAGAAAACTTAACACAAACACAAAATACAAAACTCAAACACAAAACACAAAATGCAAACACAAATACAAATAGAGAAGAACGATAACTCTAAAGTGAACGAATGGATGTTATAAATGAAGAAAAGAGTGTACAAGATGCTCAAGAAGAGCAGAATTGTCCAACACATGTTAGCTGTCGCGGGAGCGGGTTGAGGGAGGGGTCGACGTGTGATGTCCACCTAAGACGGATCTTGAGTGCTGTAACCACTATTTGGAGCTAAGATGATGTAGAGAGTGGAAGGGCAGCAAGCTCAAAACCAAAACACATCAGTCTCTGCAGTTGGAACTGGTAAATGCAACATTGTAACTGCTTGAAGATGATGGCAATTGATCACCAAAGGCTGTAGAAAGTTGGGCAACAGCAGATGAAGGTAAAGATGATGCTAACTGGGTTTCACATTGGAATAAACACAAGCTGTATGATACTCCAAAAGCGGCTGCACAACAAGGTAGCAACAATGGATAGGCCCCATGGGTTGGTGATGATGTCACAACAATCACGATGGGCTGAACAGCCACTGGAGGGAGAGCTAGTGGCCAAAATGTGCAAGACAAGGGATAAGCTGAATGGTGGGCAGGTTGTCTATTTATAGGTGTAGAAGGATCCTCCCGAATTAGGGTTTTGCTTATGGGAGATAGAAATTCTTTAGGACTGTGTACCATTTAATGAAACTTTTGATAATATACATGTTTTGGGGTTGTTTTAAAGGGTTAATATGTTTGTAATTTATTTTTAGCTCAACAGTGTCATGGCATTCCCAAAGCACTTGTTTTCTAAGTTCTTCATCCTTTGGGACATACAAGGCTCCTTGACAATAAGTAAGGTTATTCTTGAGTTCATACATCCCCCAAGGAGTGTTGCTTACCTTGATATCATGTAGGAGCTATTGAGCCTCTGCATCTTGTGTCATCTTGTTCCATACTTCAGCTCCATACCTTCTTTCCACCACACTAATAGGTTGGAGCTCTACTTGTCTACTCAAGGCATTTGACATTTTACCAGTAGAACCAAACTTGAAGAAAATTTCTATGTTAAAGTTGGCAAGAAAGTCTTGCCACGTGGCTTGCTTGGGAGAGAGTTTGGGCTGAGTTTGAATATATTCATATCTTATCAATGTACACCTTGGTATGCTTATTTGGAATATAGTCCCTTCACTTTCTTAAGTAATACACCACAACATCCATCTCCTTTTCATGGGTTACCCATCTCTACCCTATTAAATCCAACTTCTTTGTGAAGTGAGCGATGCGCAGTGGCGATGCAATGTCCTGTGATGAAAATGTCAGGTAGAGCACAAAACGTGAGTAAGAGTAGAGAGTGAGAGTCAGAGAGAGAGATGCACGATGTTCTTGGGTACAATTTTTTGTGTGTCTCTCTTTAGGTTTTAGATAGATATATATGAAAGTACAAATGTGCTAAGGGTGTGTTCACACCCATGTACATATAAAAGACACAATGGCCCTTTATTCCCAACAACCTCCCACCTAAAGGCAATGTGCCTTAAGAGGAGAAAAGAATCAGCTAAGTCTAGGTATGTACAAAGCTGAAATACATATACCTATCCAACTTTTATCATTTGTCGGCAATGAGCAAACCGCTCTCTTGGAAGACCCTTCGTGAGAAGATTTGTAGGATTATCATCTGTACGCACTTTGACAAGCTCAATGCTCTTGTTGTCAAGTACATCTCTAATGAAGTGATACTTCACCTGTATGTGCTTCGTCTTTGTATGAAAGACGGGATTCCGTGCTAGCATGATAGCACTCTGACTATCACAATGGAGAACAAGTAACTCTATAATGCCAAGCTCTCCCACCAGACGTGAAAGTCATCAAGCCTCCTTGCATGCCGTAGTGGCAGCCATATACTCTACCTCTGTAGTAGACAATGCAACAGAATTTTGTAGCTTGGAGATCCAAGAGATTGCTCCTCCTGTCATACCTAGAAGTGGACTTTCTGTAGTCCTCATGACCAGTATAGTCTGCATCCGTAAAGCCAATGACAGATGCCTTTTGCTTTCCAAAGTAGATGCACAAATCCTTTGTGCCTTTGAGGTATCTCATAATACCTTTCATTGCTTCCCAATGCTTTTTACCAGGGTTTGCCATATATCTACTAACCACTCCCACTGCAAAGGCAATGTCAGGATGTGTAGCAACCATAGCATACATCAAACTACCAATAGCTGAAGCATATGGTATCTTGGCCATTTCAACCTTCTCATCATCAGATGTAGGGCTGTCCTCTGCACTGAGTTTCACATATAGAGGCAATGAAACACCAATTGTTTTCCCCTCCTCCATATTGAAATGTTGCAAAACCTTGGAGATATACTCTTGCTGAGATAGATAGAGTAATCCTTTTGACCTATCTCTGAGTACTCGTATGCCAAGAATGTGATTTGCATCACCAAGGTCCTTCATGTCAAAGCTGCCATGAAGACTTTGCTTTAGTGAGTCCAAGGCATGAGTATCCTTGCCAGCAATCAACATGTCTTCAACATACAAAACCAAGATAATCAGGCTGCCATTTGCTGCCTTCTTGGTGTACAAGCAGTGATCCACTCAACTTCTGTGAAAACCTTGAGATTGCATAAATGTATCAAACTTATAATAACATTCTCTTGGTGCTTGTTTTAGCCTATACAAACTCCTTTTGAGTTTACATACCATCTTCTCTTTCCCTTTCGTCACAAACCCTTTAAGCTGCTGTATATATATATCTTCATGCAGATCACCATGTAAGAATGCGGTCTTTACGTCCATCTGTATGAGCTCCATATCTTCAGCTGCAACCAAGTCCAAAATGGTTCTTAATGTAGTCATCTTGACTATAGGAGAGAAGATCTCATCAAAGTCAACTCCATGTTTCTGCGTATACCCCTTCGCAACCAATCTTGCTTTGTACTTTGGCAAAGAACCAAAAGTGACCTTCATCTTGTAAACCCATTTGCATGGAAGGGTTTTTTGCCCTTTAGGCAACTGCACCAACTCCTAAGTGCCATTTTTCTCAAGAGATTCCATCTCTGACAACATGGCTTTATACCGTTTCTTGTTGTCCTGTCTATCCATTGCTTTCTTGAAGCAAGACGGTTTACCACAATCTATCAACATGACATAATCAGCCACATTGTTCGCATCAGGAACGAATCTATCAGGTTGTCTAGTAGCCTTAGACGATCTCCTAACCCAATGATCATTGTTTGCTGGCTGTTGAGCTTGCAAATTTCCATTTTCAACTTGCTGTCCTGGCATTTCAGCTTGCAAATCAGCATTAATAACTTGCTATCCTGGCTGTTCCTACACATCCAGTGGCTTATCAATGTGGGCAATGGCTGGCTGATCATTTCGAGTATTACTTTTTGCATTTGCAGGTTCATTTACAACAGGTATTTGCTGCTGTATAGCGGGCACATTTTGCTGTCCGAAAGGTATTTCTTCTCGGAATACAACCCTACGGACCTCCTCAGTCTTTTTGGACTGTTTATGCATGCGAGCTTCCCTGAAGATAACATCATTGCTGCGTACTATTTTCCTTTTCTCGGGATCTCATAATCTATACCCCATTTTACCCTCGTCACCATATCCTAGGGAAATGCATTTACAGGACTTTGGCTTAAGTTTGCTACGTTCTTCTTTGTGAATGTGCACAAAAGCCTCGCAGCCAAACACTTTCAGGTGAGCATATGAAGGTGGCTTGCCCGACCACACTTTCTGGGGGATTCCTCTTTTTCCCCCCCCCCCCCCCACCACCACAAAAAAAAAGACATTTTCGATGACCGATTAATCAAGTGAACAACTGTCATAATAGCCTCTGCCCAAAAGCCATGGGGTAATGTAGCATGAGACAGCATAGTACGGATTTTATCTTGTATGGTCCGATTCATATGCTTTGCAACTCCATTTTGGGGTGGATTATGAGGGGCAGCGAGCTCCCTTTATCCCTTTGCTATCACAAAATGCCTGAAAGGCCTTGGACACATATTCCCCCATCATTGTTAGAGCGAAGACACTTAAGTGTCTTATCAATTTGATTCTCAACCAATGCCAAGAATTTTTGAACTTTGTCAAGCACTTCATCCTTGCTGCGAATAGGGTAAATCCATACCTTCCGTGTAGCATCATCGACAAAGGTGACAAAGTATTTCTTTCCCCCTAAAGATAATCCCGGCATCTGACATACATCGGAATGTACTAACTCTAGAGGAGAAGATTTCAGCAAAAGAGACTTCTTATGAGAGGTATGTGCATGTTTACCATAAACACAATGATCACAATGCTCAAAATCAGCATAATGAAGATAAGGCAAGTAACCCAAACGAGAAAGCACTTTCATTCCAGCTTGACTCGTGTGTTTCAACTGGCCACACCACAAAGAAACACTTGGCTGCTCGGTCACGGCAACAACATGGTCACATGTACTAGATACATTGAGAGGATACAAGGTATCACTTTTACAACCTTTGGCAATCACTCTAGATCCCTTACAGATCGTCCATTTCCCATCACCAAAGGTGGTATAAAATCCATCGTCATCTAGCTGCCCTGTGCTAATCAAGCTCTTCTTGAGCTGAGGTATACGTCGTACATGCTGAAATGTGAAGACAGAACCATGCTGAAACTGCACACTACCAATACCTGTAATGTCACATGCAAAGTTATCCCCAAGATGGACAACACCATGTCGACCCCCTGTATAGTTAGAAAACCACTCACGATGAGGGGTGACATGAAAGGAAGCACCTGAATCTAGAATCCAAGTGTGCATATCATCATCCGTATCTACAAGTAAAGCATGTGTACTAAAGTGTGAAGAGACAAAGAGTACGTTATTCCCAGTGTCACTGTCATGAGTGACTACATTCACCTCTTCAATTTTCACATTGCTCTTCTTAGGCCGACTCTCTTTCTTCTCTTCCTTGCTATCATGTGTCTTCTTGCCCTTTCCTTTTTCTTTCTTCCATTTGTAGTAGTCACATTTAAAGTGACCGTTCTTGCCACAATGATGGCATTCAACATCCTTACCACATGATTTACTGTGTCACTTGCTATTAGATTTTCCTTTCTGCTATGATCTGCCCCTAGTATGCAAAGCACTGGAAGACTTACTGGATGCATTGTTCTGTCGATCCATTTCTTCCATGGATAGAGCACTCTCTACATCAACGTACAAAAGCATCGCATTAGAATTGCTCATAGCAGTCTTGAATGTATCCCAACTCTCTGGTAGAGTTTAAAGCAAGAACGTAGCCTTAAATTCTTCATCAATCATGAACTTCAAGGCAACCAATTGGTTGAAAATGGAGTTAAACTCACTCAAGTGAGTAGACATTGTTGTATCCTTTTTCATACACAAATCCATAACCTTTTTCATCCAGTAAACTTTGCTTGCGGTACTCTTGTGCGCATATAGTTCTTCTAGTCGAGTCCAAATAGCATAGGCAGAATCCAAACCTTCAATGTTAAACAGCAAGGCATCAGAAATTGATAGCTTGATGGTTGAGCGTGCAAGCTCATTTAACTCATCCCATTCTTGTTCCATATTTGCGGGCTTTGCCCCTTTGGTCTTAATCTGCCTTGCCTGTTTCTTCTGACAGGATATTATAGCACTGTTTTTGCCAGACTGCAAAGTTATGTGCTCCTTCAAGCTTCTAAATGTGCATGAGATGACTGCTGTCACTTCTGCCAGCCATGATTTTCAGCCCAAATGTGACAAAAACATTACAGCAAATGTAGGCCCAAACTGTCACATGAGTGACCAAGGTATAAACAAGTACCAACCAGCAATAAATAACCATGTAAAAGCAAAAATTTCAGATCTGCAAATAAATTTTCAGAAGCACTAAACCATGTGCTACAACACTCCACAACTGATTACAGCTGTTCCAAGGACAAATGCATCACATTACATGAGAAGTCCCAAATTTTAGCTGCAATTTCTGTTGTACATGCACGCACAGGCACAAAATTTGACATGCACTGTCAAGATCCCCAAATTTTTTTTGCTCAAAGCATCAACCATACATCTGCACTGCCTTTGACATGCATAGAATAGGCCAATTTTGCCGAAATAGAGCAATTTCAACAAAACCCCCAAATTTTCCCAAGTGCTAGATTTCCAAATTGCATGGAATTAAACCCACATGTACATAAAATGACAAAATGGCACACAAATTTCGGCCAAACAGCAAAAGCCCCAAATTGCATGGGGTCCAATGTACATAAATGTTGAGAAATTGGGTAAATTTCAGCCCAAATCTTGCATGTACATGAAAAGCCCCAAATGTTGGAGGCAAAATGTCACAAATTCCTGCAATTTCTGAGACAAATATCACTGTTATGTCTTGCTCACATCAAATTTGGACAAATCCCGAAATTTTTGGTACAAATGTGCTTAAAATTCTGAACTGTGCAGACACACATGAATGCCCGTCAGTGAGTTCAAAGGGCTTGCTTGCAGGGAACCTTTGAAAAATTAAAAATTTTGCAAAAGAAAAGTGATGAATCTGCCCTGTTTACAGCCACCAGCCCGTCGCCTACTTGCGTGACCTGCTGGTGACCTGAAAAACGACGTTTTGACCTGCACCTGAAGTGCGTGACCTGTGCGTGACTGCGTCTGACAAGGAAATGACGATTTTGACCTGCATGCAACCTGGAACTGTTGCCTGATTGAAAACGTGGTGTTGACCTGTGCTTGATTGTACGAGCTGTCGCCTGATTGTCCAGTGAAAGAACGATGACAAGCTGACCTGCACAGACTCCGAGAT
This sequence comes from Lygodium microphyllum, assembly GCF_053477565.2. NCBI lineage: Eukaryota > Viridiplantae > Streptophyta > Polypodiopsida > Schizaeales > Lygodiaceae > Lygodium > Lygodium microphyllum. The sequence goes on from NC_141163.1 coordinate 117,599,370, forward strand.
TTGTGAATACCTTAGCCGTAGCTCCGATACCAGTTTGTAGTTTGAAGTGAGCGATGCGTAGTGGTGATGCAATGTCCCGCAATGAAAATGTCAGGTAGAGATGCAAGCAAGAGTGGAGAGTGAGAGTTAGAGAGAGAGATGCACGATGTTCTTGGGTATAACTTTTTGTGTGTGTACCTCTTTAGGTTTTAGATAGATCTATATGAAAGTACAAATGTGCTAAGGGTGTGTTCACACCTGTGCACTTATAGAAGGCACGATGGCCCTTTATTCCCAACACTTTGACTCATAACACATTGGGTGTCCATCTTGCATGAGCACTCCCCCTATTGCATAGATTGAAGCATCTGTGTGTACCTCAAAGGACCTAGAGAAATCTACCATTTGGAGTGTTAGGGATTGAATCATCTTATCCTTAAGTTGCTCAAATGCTTGGTGTCCTTTATTTTTCCATTGAAAACTAGCATTGCTTTTGTTAAATATGTGAGAAAAGTTGTGGTTTTGTTGTATCCTTGTATGAAACTTTGAGAAAACATAGTGAAGCCAAGAAACTATCTAACTTGACCCACCTTCCGAGGCGTAGCCCACATCTTTACAGCCTCTGCTTTGTTTGAGTCAATGGCAATCCCATTTTCTTTGACTAGGTAACCCAAGAATTCAATTTCTTGCATTGAAATTTGATATTTTTCTAGCTTAACATAGAGTTGGTTCTCTATGAGTTTGGTAAACACTCTATGTCGGTGCTGCAAGTGTTCTTCTAAAGTCTTGCTATAGATCAGTATATCACCTATATAGATAATCACAAAATCCTCATGCGAATGGACACCTTGTCCATGAGCTTGTAGAAGGTAGTAGGGGCATTAGTAAGCCCTTTTGGCATGACCAACCATTCATAGTGATTGTAGCGACTTCTAAATGCTACCTTTTCCTCATCTCCTTTGATGTTTTGGATCTGGTGATGTTGAGATTGCAAGTCAATTCGATTGAAGTATTTGGCACCTTGCAGTTGATCTAGAAGTTTATCCACCATTGGAATTGGATATCTATTGCACATTGTTGCTTTATTGAGAGCCTTGTAATTTGTAAATAGCTTGAGAGTATTATCCCCTTTTTTTTTCACAAATAGCACCAATGCGTTGTAAGGCGATCTACTTGGCTGAATGTGTTGCGAGGCCTTCATCTCTTTGAGTTGTCTTTTGAGTTCAGCTAACTTGGTCACTATGATTCTTTACGAGGGACAAATTGGAGATTGTACACTCGGGAGAAGGTTGATATTGTGATCCATACTCCTACGCGGCAGTAGGCCCAGAGGCAATTGATTTGACATCACATCATTGTATTTATTTAGTATCTCTTTGACTCTCTCATCTCACATCATCCAAATTATTTTTGTATCATAGGTTCTTCTTCTACCACTTGCATCATGTAGAGCCTTAGCTCTCCCCAATGTTTCAATTTCTTTTTCAATTGTTTAGCACGTGACTGTCCATTGTTTGGAGCATCCTGAGACCAATGGAAAGACCTTGAGATTGATTAATAGATCAAGAGAAAGATTTAGACCATGGAGGATATGTGCATGTACGTCTCCTATAGACGATCTGATTGAGAGTGTTATCTTCCATATTTGGCTATTTTATAGAGCCCATTTTTGTTAATGCCCAATTATTAGCCAAAACCATCAATTGCAAAGGAGCGATGGTGCAGTTTCTAGTTAACTTCTAACACAAAATGCGGAAATGTTAACGATTACTTAGAAAAGTGTGATAACAACCTAGGACTTTTCTATGTTTATGGTAACTAGATACATATTTCTCAAGAGCTCTCGGAGGGTATGTGGGCAAACCTTGAAATCACCAAAGAACTTTGATTCAACGACTATCGACTAGTTATCTTTGGGGTTATTGTGACCCATTTGAAATCATCAAGAAGTTCAGGAGGTTGTCTCAGCATTTTGGAGGGTGCCTTGTAGTAGGTGATTGCATTAAATGCAAGCTGGAGCGCCAACAGGCAGAATTTAGGGTTTTCTTGTGAAGAAAATCAGATTTCTCTCTGATCTTGGCTTTCTCTCGCCTTCCCTAACCCATTCTCGAGAGAGGTGAGCATTTCTCAGCCATTTTGAGTAGATCTCAGTCCTATTTGGTGGATAGCAGAGAGATCTTTGCTATAAACCCAAAATTCTTGCAGAAATGAGGGTTTAATAGGCACCTTGGGACCCGTGCCAATAGGAGAATACATCATACACTGAAATCAACACTTGAAATTCGTGGAATTGATAGGGATTTCAAATGCCGGGTCATCCATTGTGTATTGGGGCAACATTTGGCTAGTTGGTGGTTCCATTTGTGCAAATCTTGGGTGAAAATCAAGGGGCAATTGGACCAAATTGCTTGTTAATTGTATGTATAGCAAGGGGCTTTTGGATCAACAAAGGAGATTGTGGAATCTTAACTTGTACTCAATCCATTAGAACTAAAGTTGAAGAAATATTGAAGGGGTGCCAGTTTTGGGGTCAACTGGATGTCTATTGTCCAAGATTGTTAATGTAAATTGCGTATTTCAATTTATGTTTATTTGTTGATTGCTGTAATCAAGTGCTTAATTAGAAAATTACCATCCTTTCCAAGGAAGGAAGGCTGGTTTCATGGTTCCGTTGCTGGGACACCACTTAATCCCTTGATTTGGTGGGCTCGAGGCACTTGATTGCAAGCCAAAGCTTTGTGCTAGTGTTGATACAATGAGATGTCTTCATACAATGAGATGCAATCAAGTAGTGATGATGTCTCTTAGTATGAATATTCACATGGGAATGAAGAAAATGCAATGCCTGATCTTGGGCAATGCTCAAACCATGGACAAAAAGCTGAAGATGTTGTTGTTGGGCAAGTTGCAAGGCCTTCAAGGCATAATGAGGTTGATGACCAGCAAAGAAGAGGATTTTGATGATCAGTTTAAGAATCGGATGAGGACAACAACAAATCTCTTTACTGAATTTGCCAACAATCCTTAATTGACCTGATTTTTGAATGTTTGGAAAAAGGATAGGAAAGACAAGAAGAAGAAGATATCTTCTATACCTTCAGGACAACAAGGTGCACCAAAGGTAATGCCAAACCCCTTCATTTGAAGCTCCCAAAGATGCTGATGAACTAAAAGAGTTGGTATCTACGGGGCAAGGAATGCAAATGCAAGGCCATCATGGAAGTGCCAATCCAATGGATTTTGGACAGTCAGGCATGCATGTTATGATGGGGCAGCTAGAATATTTTGGTGGAAGCACGATTTTTCATGCTATGGTTGGATAGGGACCGCATACGGGAATGGTTTTCCATGAGTTTTTAGCCTATTAAGTAGTAGTTTTCCAAAGGGAGAATGGTAAGGGATGGTTAGTTCCAAGTTATCCTTTGGAACCAAGGGAATGTTGAAGAGTCTCCTGCTAATTTTTTGGCTCGGAATGCGCTATATAGTTAGCTATAAGCAGCGACACAAATGAAGCTTGAGGGACAAGCCAAATCTTCTAGGACTCTCCAGAGTGGAACCTGGTGGAAGGATTCTTGAATCCTACATGGTCTATTGGTACCAATGAGGTAATAGGTCTCTCGGAGGGAGCCTAGGAGCTGAAGAATCTGCGGGAAGTTCAAGAGCAGGCACTAGACTCGGCTCAGACAACACTATCTCCAATGGTGTATACCGAGGAATCAGCTCTGAGTTTAGTATAGAAGACTGCACAATCTCTCTCATTAAAAACTCTCTCCATATGATCACCTTATTTGTTTGAGGATTATATAAATATTTTGAAAAACAAAACAAAAGCTCTTTTTTTTTAAAGAGACTCCAATGTGTTTCCATTTGCCTCTGTAGCACTTAGTAGGCAACTGAGCAGCCTACATGTATCCTTTGTGCGATGCTCTATCCTTTTCTGGGGTGCACACTTGGGCTCCCTTGGTAAGATTACTAGAATGGGCATTGAAGGAAGAACTGAAGGAGCTTTATCTGCTACCCGCTTCAAGCGTTTGCGTTGTATGACCAGGGGAGGCAGAGAATCCAAATCCTCTATATCAATTGGTTTTGACTCATTTGAAGGTGGAGGAGGAGGTACTAGATCAGATGGAGGAGGTGGAGGCACACTCTTCTGTAAACCTGAGTAGGCCAAGAAGGCAGACAAGTACGATCCATAGGTGACATTGGTAACATTGCCCCTGGTGACTTTGACGAAATGTTGATCCATTTTAGTGAGTAGGTAAGTGCTCCAATCAATAGCTACTTCTTTTAACACCATCCTTGAAGTTGTGAAGAGCTCTTTGGACAAGTAATGGGATGGCGTTTTGGCAGGCATAAACCTGATTAACTTGATGCTTGGGACACAAAGTAGCATGTTTGGTAATGCATCTACACCCTCGAATGCTTATGGGGCTCAAGGAATGAATATTGGTTATAGAAATGCTTCGTTTGGTGTTGGTTTTGATGTAAATTCAGTGAGTGCACCCTTTTTGCAATGACAACTTGACACCCAAAGGGGAACAAAAGATTGATGATGATGAGAATGACAAAGTAGTGAAGTTTGAGTCCTTCAGTGGTGCACAAGATAGACTGAAAGCTTTGACTTTCATTCAGCAGTTTGATGTAGCCTATTTAGGGGGGGAACTTCATCGAGTCCTCAAAGATTCGAAAGGTAGCAACTTTCTTGAAAGGGAATGCAATGCAGTGGTGGTCCACTCTTTTGATGCAAGGTAGAGCATTGTCAATGTGGATACAATTCAAGCAAATATTTGCATCAAATTGGTTGACCAATACCTTTAAGGTGGACATCCTGACAGCTTGAAATAAGTTGGATGCTAAGGAATGTAAGAATTTGGAGCAATATAATAAGAAGTTTTGGGATGCATTACTGCCTATTACTTCTTATTGTCTTGTATCCCTTCATGAGTAAGTGGAAAAATATGATTGTGGGCTGCCCAAAGGAATCAAGGATTTTTACATTAAATCCATCGTGTCTAGCATGACTTAGCTCATAGAGATTGTGGCTACAGCTGATACTTTGTTATGTGGGAAGGATTCGGGCTTCCTAGAGAGTGGGGAGAAGCTGAATAAAAAGTTATTAAGACTGAGAAAGAGGCAAATCTGAAAATTGGCCTACAAAGAGGCCAAAACAGCAAAGGAAGGGCTTGGAAACATTGGTACAACGTAGGGAATTGACGGCCGCAAATAAATGTTTTATTTATGAATAGGAGGGTTACATTGCAAGGGATTGTCCCAATAGGCAGCAAGTTGGAAAATAAAAAATAGGGAGATTCTAAAGGAAAGAAGTCCAAAGCATCACTAGGGTTTGTGCCCGTTGTTGTTAGTGATTAGCCCAATGATGATGCTACTGAGTTGTGTAGAGCATGGGGCAAAATTAAGGATTAGCATGCATTGATTTTCTTTGATAATGGTGCACAAGCCAACTTTATCTCGGTTGACATGGCAACCTGTCTAGGCATTAGAGAGAATGAGATGGAAGTTGGAATGACATGTAAAAGCCATGTAGAGCTTGTCATACCACTCATTGGAAAGCTTCGGTTGTATATACAGGGATATGTGGACAACAAAGAGTTCTTTATTGCTCTGCTTGAGGGTTGTGATATATTTCTTGGTATGCCATGGTATCACCGTATGCATGCAATGATTGATTCTTGTGCAAAAAAGATCACCATTCAGCATAAGGGAAAGATACTCACGCTTGATGTAAAGTCGAAAGATGAATCTATCCTTGTTGTATCTGTAGCTACCATTTCCAAAGTAATGAAAAATCATATTTCAGCGTACTTGGTTTTTTAGCATTTAAAGATGATAGTGAGAATGTTGGAAATATATCTAAGTTAGAGAATTGATTGCCTGCTTCTCTCAGTCACTTCCAAGGCAGCTACTGCTTGAAAGGCCAGAAGATCATGACGTATATCTTATTCTTGGAAGTAACCCACCTAATAAGTCACCCTACAGAGTTAGTGCAACCCAACAGGAGATTATGAGTTAGGTGAATGAACTATAAGAAAAAGAGTTGATTCAGCCTAGCTCATCTCCTTTTTGATCTCTAGTGCTTTTGATGCACAAAAGGATGGTTCATGGCATATGTGCATTGATTATCGTGCTCTGAACAAAATTACAATAAAGAATCGCTTTTCTATTCCTTGGATCGATGATGTTATGGATAGATTATAGAGGTCAACCATATTCAACGGTATAGATTTGAAAAGTGGGTATCATCAGATACGCATTAGACCGGATTATATACCTAATACGACTTTTATAATATCTTTTGGGCTATATGAGTTTCTTGTCGTGCCTTTTGGGCTTATGAATGCTCCTGCCACTTTCAATTGGATGATGGATCACATTTTTAAACCACGTAGAGGATTTGTGGGGACTTTCTTTGATGATAGGATTGCCTTTTCAAAGAATGAGGCATAGCATAGAAGACACTTGGATATTGTGTTCAATGAACTGCATGAGCGTAGGTTGGTTATCAATGATAAGAAAAGTAAATTTCTTTTGCACAAAATCCACTTTTTGGGGTATATTTTATGGGCTGATGGTATTCACATGGACCTTCCGAAGGTTGAGGCAATAAAATCATGGCCACCTTTGAGAAATGTGCATGAGATTTGTAGCTTCTTAGGTTTATATTCTTACTACAGGAAGTATGTATGCAGGCTTGTCGAAATTGTATCTCCATTGCATTCTTTGCAGAAGAAGGATGTGCCATTTAGATGGACAACAATCGAAATTTCTACATTTGAAATCTTGAAGGAAAAGATGACTTCTGATCGTGTACTTGTGTTGCTCGATCTAAGGAAATCATTCATAGTTCAGTGTGATGCATGTGGTAACTGCATTGGGGTTCTTCTTATGGAGGATGACCAAGTTGTGGCTTATTAGAGCCGGATTCTCCACAGTGCAAAAAAGAATTTGCAAGTCTATGAGAAGGGGCTCTTGGCTGTAATTCATGTGTTGTCTACGTGGAAACATTATTTATCGGGGGACTGGTTTTACAATGTAGCTAGACAATTGGACTAGTTACTTTCTGACGTAGACAAGTTGTGAGAGAGGCATATGAGATATGCAAAATTTCTCTCTATGTTTCATTTTCAGATTGTACATATTGATAGTAAAAAGAATGTTGTGGCCGATGCACTGTCACGTAAGCCACAAATTTCAGCCATCAGCATGGTTTATCACTTTTGAGTTGGATGCCATGAAAGAGCAATATGTTGATGATTTAGACTTTGCCAATGTTTATGATTAGCTTTGTAATGGCTAGAGGCATGAGCACTTTGTGCTAAGAGATGTATTTTTGATGATGCATGTGTCAGAGTGCAACGGTGCGGAAGCGTAGGATTGAGAGAGAGAGAACGCAGAGAGAGAAGGGAGAGAAAGAGACAGTGGACGATGAAGATCTGCTGTATAAAGAATGCTGAGCCACGTGGCAGTCCGACTGTGCAGTCCGACTGCACTCTGCCTGTCCGACTGCACAGTGATCTGATCTCTAACACCCCCTCTCAGAGCCTGGGCAGGGCAGAAGCCTGAGGGATCTGGAATGTCTCCGAAGTAGAGCCTGAGGAAGCGCCTTCGTAAACAAATCTGCAAGATTATCCTCCGTCTTGCAATACTCCACAGTGATAGTCTCATCTAGAAGCTTTTCGTGGATGAAGTGGTACAAAAGTGGTACTGGATCTCAATGTGCTTCGTCCGGGCATGAAAAACAGGGTTCCTTGCGAAGGCAATGCAACTCTCATTGTCACATCGCAGCAATGTAGGACGAGTCTGGGGGCACCCAAGCTCCTCCAATAATCTCCGAAGCCACACAATCTCGCATGTGGTGGAAGACGCGGCCCGATACTCCGCCTCAGTAGACGAAAGGGCTACCGTGGGTTGCTTCTTGCTACTCCATGAAATAACACCTGCACCCAAAGTAAAACAGTAACCTGTAGTAGACCGCCTGTGGTCCACGTCACCGGCCCAATCCGAGTCGCTCCAACCTGCAAGTACAAGATCTGACCCATCTGTCCCTGCGGGGTAATGAATCCCCAAATCAGACGTCCCCCTTAGATACCGAAGTATCCTCTGAGCAGCCTGCCAATGCACCGTCTTAGGTTCACTCATGAACCCTGCCAAGAGTCCAACAGCAAAACATAGATCAACCTTGGTGTTGAGAAGCCAAATCAAGGACCAATCAACTGTCGATAGCGGGACGCATCCGCCAAAGGAGAAGTTGAATGGGAAGTGGCCTTCCAGTTCGGATCCATAGGAGTAGAGAGGGCCCGACAATCTTCCATCTCAAAAGACACCAAGAGCTCCTGTACATATCTCTGTTGAGAGATAAAGATCCCCCTCTGAGACTGATAAATCTCATGGCCCAAAAAGAAATGGAGTAGACCCAAATCCGTCATCTCGAACGTCCGATGTACATCTGACTTTGTCTCCTGGACCTGCTGTGCATCATCACCTGTGACAATCAAATCATCAACATATAAGACAAACAGCACACAACCATCCTCGGAAGTGTGAACATACAGCTGCGGATCGGCCTTGGACCGCCGATATCCCAACTGAGACTGGAGGAACGAATCAAACGTTCCATGCACGCGGAGCCTGCTTGAGGCCATACAAGGCCTTCTTCAACCTGTAGACTTTCCCATCTGAAGAACCAAAGCCAGGAGGCTGCTCAACATAGATCTCCTCCTTCAAATCACCATTCAGGAAGGCCGACTTCACATCAACTGATAAACAGGCCAGGTCCTATGGCCAGCCAAAGCAAGAACAGCTCTAATGGTCGCCATACGAGCTGTGGGGGCAAAAGTGTCATGACAGTCAATCCCTGGGCGTTGTGCAAAACCTTTAGTAACAAGGCGAGCCTTGTGCTTATCCAAAGTACCAGCATTGAGATATTTGGTCTTGAAGACCCACTTGACTCCAATCACCTTCTTCTTCGGGGGGTGGGGCACGAGTGACCAAGTACCATTCCTCTCAATAGCCTCCAACTCGGCTTCCATAGCTTTCTTCCATGGTGCGGACTGTAAAGCCTCCTTCACGGAGGTGGGCTCTCGATCCTGCATAACACGGGTCATCAAACAATAGTTGGAGCAAACAAGCTCTGTCGAATGTGCCTGGTGCCTCTGTGACCGCCGCGGACCATCTTGCGGTCCCCACTCCTCAGGAACCCCCTCGATCCCTGAATCACGGAGTGTGTCACAGGCCCAGCGAGGAGGAGGCCGAACCTCCCCTCGTCGTTCTCCATCAGCAGAAGACTCTGGAATATCCACCGGTGGTAACTCCTCAGAGGTGTCCGGTGGAACTGTAGACTCTGTGTCAGAAACAGAATCATAATCAAAAGGCACGGGTTCCAGTGGAACTGTAGAAGGAGCCCAACTCTCCCCTGGATCTCCAAGAACAGGATGCTCCTCACCCGTTGAAGTAGCCGGAACCTCCACAAACCGCACATCACGGCTAGTGTACACATCCCGCTTGACGGGATCATACAGTCGGTAGCCTTGGGATTGGGAGCTGTAGCCAACAAATACCTGTTTTCGGGAAGCCGCTTCAAATTTATCACGGTGAGCCTTGGGAATGTGAACATAGGCATCACACCCAAAGACCCGAAAGTAAGAAACATCTGGCTTCGTCCCAAAATAAGCCTCAAATGGAGTCATCCCTTCCACGGCCGAAGTAGGGGATCGATTAAGGATGTGGACTGCAGTAGCCACAGCCTCGGCCCACAGAACCTGAGGGGTCTGTCGGTGCTCCATCATGGTGCGCGCCATCTCAATCACAATGCGGTTCTTCTGTTCAAGAATACCATTTTCTTGAGGAGTATTAGTATTGGCAAACTCCTGGTGAATTCCTCTATCTGCACAAAACCGAGCAAAATCATTAGACACAAATTCACCTCCCTTGTCGGATCGCAAGGTCTTCAACTTCCGGCCTGATCGGTTCTCCTCAAAGAGAAGCCAATCCTTGAAGTGCGAGAAAGCTTTTGACTTGAGTGCCAAAAAATAGGCCCATGTCATCCTGCTATAGTCATCCACGATCAGCATGAAGTACGAGCTTCCACGCAGGGACTCATTCCTCATAGGGCCACAAAGATCCGTAGATACTAGCTCCATCGGTGAAGTAGACCGCCGCGAAGCTGTGTGGGGAATGGCATCTCTATGCTGCTTCCCCCGAATGCAGGAGACACATGGCTACTGGCTCACCACTATATCCGGCAACCCTCGAACAAGCTGTCCACGTGACGCCCTCCGAAGATAGTCATAGTTCAGGTGACCAAACCGAGCATGCCATAATTCAGACTGTGACTGTGAGGTAAGAAGAAGAGTAGAGAGGGCAGTGGAAGACTTCAGTTTGTAAATGCCGTTCTCCTCATATCCAGATGAGAGAACCTTCCTCGATCCACGATCAAGGACTCGCACCGTAGAACTGTCAAACTTCACCAAAAGACCAAGGGAGCAAATCTTATGAACTGAAAGGAGATGGTACCCTAATCCTGGTACATGCAAAACCTCTGAGGTATGGGTACCACCTCGTCCATCCGGAATAAGCTGCATCTTACCCCGACCTGCAATAGAAACTGAAGAGCTGTCTCCAATGAGAATCTGCCCACGCGAGGGTCGCAGCTGGGCAACACCATCTGATGAAGGAGTCATGTGCCGTGAGACACCACTATCAACAATCCACTCTCGAGCTTGGGGAGCCGTCATCGCAGCATCAGAAGCATTCGGTGTAGCGTCCTCAATGACAGCTAGATGAAGAAATGCAGCTAATGAGGGTGCAGCCACCGCTCCAGAATCCTTGGTGTCCTTCTTCTTGGTGTCCTTCGTGTCTTTGTCAGGGCAATCCTTCTTCCAATGGCCACTCTTTCCACAAATATGGCATCTGGAGTCTTTGTCCTTGTCCTTGTCCTTGTCCTTCTTGGACTTGTTATCCCCCTTCTTCTTTTGGTCCTTTCCCTTCTTCTGAGAGGCTTGATCTGTCAGCGCCTCCGACTTGGAAGCATTCTGTCCCTTTAACTGTTCCTCTTGGTCCAAGACCATAGGAACCAACTCTTCCCACCGAAGAGTAGACTCTCGCCCCGAAGCAATAAGGGCAGAGTAAAATGTACCGAATCGTGGCGGCAACTGGAACAATAGTGTGTCTTCGGAGGAAATCGGCTTCCCCGCATTCTGAACCTGCATCTGTAGCTGCCTTAGCTTGTTAATGTGCTCCCGTAGCGAAGAAGACTTATTTACGGACAAGGTCCGCATCTGAACCTCCAAAGAAACCCTCTTCATCAAGGTCATCCGATTGTACATTTGATCAAGCTCCAGCCATATCTCACGAGCCACCGTCAAGTGCTCGATGTGAGCGATCACGGCTGTAGTGCATGATAGGAAGAGAAAGGATCGAATCCTGGCATTCAGTTTGTCCCAATGAGATTGGGCCCTGGCAAACTCCGCACGAGCATCGGAAGAGAGTTTGGACTCATCTCTTACCGAGGGCCGGTCAATCTCCTCCTGTACCAACTCCGCCAAATCATAGGACTCAAGGATGGCCAACATCATAACGCGCCAAATGCGGTAATTGTCGCCGTCGAGCTTTTGATCTGTAGGAAGAGCCGGTAGGACAGGCACCTTCCGGTCCATAATCGCCTGGAACTCCAAGTCCATCTCTGTAGACATCTTCACCTACAATGCCTTCTCAAACGCAAAAGCAGCCCCCTCTGACTGGGAAAACTCAGCCTGCTAAGGCTCTTCTGCGTCCTGTAGCTTCTTCACCTGTCGGAGGCGATGAAAAAGCAAAACCTGCACTTGTGGGCTGAAAACTCAAACTTCCTCTGCGTCAAACAGCAGTAAACAGCAGCAAATCCACCACCTGTACTCCTTTCCTATGCGCCCACACTCGTTTCAGCCTTGTTCCAAGGCGCAGCCCTCCTGTCTGCCCTTAAACGCAAAAAACGCAAATTTGTGTCGCGATGGAAACTCCTCTTCAGGTTGATTGTGCCCTCAGTCAGCCCTCAAACATTGCTCTGATACCATGTCAGAGTGCAGCGGTGCGGAAGCGTAGGACTGAGAGAGAGAGAGAACGCAGAGAGAGAAGGGAGAGAAAGAGACAGTGGACGATGAAGATCTGCTGTATAAGGAATGCTGAATACAAAGATATACAAGGGCGCAGTGCGCTGGACTGCGTGTCTCCACCTCGACGATGCAACCTGCTGTCCACCTCGAAGTCTGCTGCAATCTGCACTGTCTGCTGTTTGAAATCTGTGAACAGAGACAGAAACTGCGCGTCACCGGTCTGTAATCTGCGTCAGAGAAGTGTGTACAGACTGCTGAAAGTGTCGACTATAAATAGCAGAGATCTGTCAGAAAATAGGCGCTATCAATACCCTGTCGGCTGCATTAATGCATTAAATGCAGCCGATTGACTGTACAGGTCGGACTGCCACGTGGCAGTCCGACTGTGCAGTCCGACTGCACTCTGCCTGTCCGACTGCACAACGATCTGATCTCTAACGGCATAGACGATAGTCTGTCACAAAGTAGTTAAGGCCTAGAGTTATCACTGAAAGTCATACTCGTCCATATGTAGGAAATAGAGATATTGATGCCACAATCAAGGCAATGGAGCATTTCCTTTATTGGTCAGCTTTGAGGAACGATGTAGAACAGTTTGTCAGGACATACATGGTATGTTAGATGGTAAAGCATGATAGGCAAAATATGTCGGGTTTATTGTAGCTCTTACCTATTCCAGATAGGCCTTGGTAGAGCATTGGAATGAACTTTATTTTTGAGCTTCCTAGGACATTGATAGGGAATGATGGGATATGGAGTATCTTTTGCAGGTTTAGCAAACAAGCCCATTTCATTGCGATGAGGAAGAAAATAAAGGTTGATTATATGGCATGATTGTTTTTGTAGCACATCTTTAAGTATCATGGTATGCCAGAGTCGATCGTTAGTGATCGAGACCCTTGAATGACCAATTTATTTTGGAAGGAGTTGTTTGAGAATATGGGCGCCATGCTGAAATTCTCATCATCCTTCCATCCATTGACATATGGTTAGTTTAAGGAAGCAAATTCCATAGTGTTAGATTTTTTGAGGTGCTATGTTTTAGACCACAAGACTCAGTGAGAGCAGTATTTTCCCTTGGTTGAGTTTGCTTACAACAACACAATGGATAGTTCCATTGGCAAAGCTCCGTTTGAGGTGGTTAAGGGTGGCAAGAAGGTACCATTTATCTTGCAAACTAAGGATAAGATCTTTGAGACTGACCATCATATGGAAAACTTGGAGTAGCTTATGTAAAGATGAAGTATGCACTTCAAAGATCACATGAAAAGAAAAAGAGGACAATTGATGATCATAAATGTGCTTTGCAGTTTGTAAAGGGCGATTTTAAATTGTTGTGTTTTAAAAAGGCAAGGTTAAAAAGGAGGAAGATAAAGAGAGTATCCGAAATTAAGTATGAGATACTATGGGTCTTTCTAAGTATTGGAAAAGATCAACAATGTGGTATATGTGTTGAAATTATCTTCACATTGATGGATATGCATTGCATTTTGTGTCAGTTTGTTAAGGCCTTTTCATGGTGATGTGCTAGAGGATTTGTTTGTTGGAATTCAGCCTGAGGTTGAGGACTAGATGAGATTTTGGTACCTGAGCAGATTTTGGCACATAAGAAAAGAAAGGTTAAAGGTAAAGTTTCTAGGAGATACTTGGTGTAATTTTAGAATTATTCACCAATGGATGTCAAATTGATGAAAAAGGATGACTTGGCAGACCATCCTCAGTTGTTGCAGTTTTATCTAGATGCCTTTCAATTAGAGCTGACTTTAGTTCGTAGGTTTAACAGAGTAGGGTTTAGAAGTATTGTCTATTGCCCAAGGGGGAGGTAACACTTACATTCTACCAATTGTGGACGACTCTTGTATATAGTGGATCTCGGATGTATTTAGCATGGATCCAAGGTACCGTGCTGACATTATGTTTGCCATGAGGTCACTACTTAGTGTACTAGTCATTGTGAGATATATGTAGATGAGTATGAGTTTCACTCGGGCACTGGAACTATACTTTTGCATCAGCTTATGATTAGTTTGGCATGAATTTTGCCTCAATTTTGAGACAAAAATTCTGATTGTTTCAACTTAGTTTTTGATTAGTTTGAGAACTGTTTATGATCAGTTTTTGCATTGGTCATTGGTTAGTTTTTGCAATGAGTTTGTAATCAATTGAGGGTCACATTTCAGCGGTTTGTGATTAGTTTATGATCAAACTGTGCTCAATTTTCAATGGTTTATAGCTGGTTTCATGGACAGTAACATGTTAGTAAATGCCATTGATAGTTTCAACCATGCTTTACGCTAAATTAATGCTTTGCCATGGTTGATAGTCAGAACAGTTGAGAAACATGACTTATGGATGCATCCAATGATTTTCTAGCAACAACTCTAGACTGATTTTGAATTTTATGTTATGTGTATGTTGGTTAGAAATTTTCTGTAGGTTTGGGGTATGTAGATGGTTGGACAAGAGTGGCCAATGTTGTGATTGTGATGCCTTATGGAAATTCCAGTGCAATATGCTTTTTCTTTGGCACAATGCAATGCAATTAAGAATGATTGCAAGAACCTAAGGGGAGGTTCGTACTCGAGGATATGAAATTTTGAGATGTTTTAATCTTGTTGATAACATTTGATAAAGTTATTAATCAAACGTGCAAGGTTGTTTAGCGCATGTGATGCACATGGCAGTTATTTCATGGTAACAGGCCAAGGATCTCGCACGAGGACATGAAATTTTGAGATGTTTTAATCTTGCTGATAACATTCGATTAAGTTATTAATCAAATGTGCAAGGTTGTTTAGCGCATGTGATACACATGTCAGTTATTTCATGGTGATAGGCCAAGGATCCTCCGGATGCAGTGGGTGTCAAAGGAAAAAGTTGTAATAAGTTATACCAGTTGGGCTTTGGGGTCAATTGGTGTTAGTTTTGATCTTAGGATAGTTGTTTGGCTAGTAAGTGTCGGTGGTGATAGTAGGGACTAGCATTAATTAATTAATTAATGCCATAATACCAGTCTAAGGGTCAATAGAGATTGGGGACCACTTTAGGTTGCAAATGGCCTAGCCAATTTAATTATGGATGGGCATATTTAATTTTGGGCAAGGTTAAAAGGGCTGAAATTAATTTTTGAGATTATTTAATTCTAAAAACCAATTAAATGGTTGGATAATGCTGAAAAATGGGTTTAGAAGGTTGTCACTTGGTAAAAATGCCTATACAAACTGAGGAAACGTTTTTGGGGGTTGGGTCTCAGCCATTCAGTCAGTTTACAACTTAAGAGAGCTAGAGAGAGGAGTTGGTCTATTTTTTGATCGAGGACAACCATCTAGGGGCCTCAGTAGGCAGGGACAGCAGGGAGCGACCTTCCAAGGGTTGGCAATAGCATTGCTGATTAGGTGACAGCATTTTGGAGGCATTTGCAGTAGGTGACTGCATTAAATGCAAATTGGAGCGGTAGTAGAGGTGTAATTTAGGGTTTTAGCAACCACCTTGGGACCTGTGCCAATAGGAAAAGGCATCATACACTGAAATCATCACTTGAAATTCGTGGAATTAATAGGGATTTCAGATGCTGTGCCATTCGTGTAGTGGCATGGTCTTATTTGACTCTTGGGCAGCCTTGTTTGATTGCTGTCTCAATCCAATCTTTTGTTGATGTTTTACAAATTGCTTTGGTTTTCCATTGCCTTATATTTAGATAGCATGGCAACATTCATAGCAACATTTCTTTGAGTTTGTTCCTCTTGTAATAAGAAGCCTTCCAACTTCAAAGATAAATTTAGCAAGGTGTGGAGACCAAGGTAAGACTCAAGGAGTGAGTTCAGAGTGACATTCATAATTTCTGCATTCAAAATAATCTAATCAATGTTCAACAATTGCTCACGGATATCTTGCAAGTGTGTGACGTGATCAATCATGTTGTCACTCTCATCCACATGTGCATTAGTTAGTTCTTTGTGTAAGTAGGAGATTTTGGCTTCATTATGAGTTGCAAACATGCACTCCAAAATATCCCATGCTGCTTTAGAGGTCATGCATGATCGTATATGAGGTATGATGGCTCTCTTAACTGACAATGCAATCAATGACAAAGCCTATGCATCGTTCAAGTCCCATCTCCTGTGATCAAGTGTAGGAGGAGCAGGGGCAGCAACTGGAGCAACAAGAGGAGCAGTTGGCTATCCTTTAGCACCATGTTGAGGTGTCTGAGGAGCATGCTCACCTTGTCTTGGTAAATCACTTGTATAATCTGAGGGATCCTTTACAATGAGAAGATTGTGTACCATAAAACTCCATAGAGGATAGTTGGTGCCATATAGCTTGTCCTCATGTGCGAGGACTCCCAGAATGTTCCTTTGATTTTGGGTTTCTTGATTTGACCTTACTGCAATTTATGCACAAATTGAACAGCCAAACACTTCCGAAACTAAAGTGTGAAATGTACTCGGCTGAGTACTAAAATCCCAACATAGGATACCAAAGCAAGTGGAAAACTGTCAAAACTCTCTCTCTTCTTGAAAAACATACCCAAACTGCATAAACAGCACCCAAATTGCAATTTACAGCATCCAGTGCTGTACAACTGCATATGCCTTGGTGTGTGTGCCCAACATTAAATGCAACAACTTTATTCTGAAAACCCCCAAATTTTAAGTACAATTTTCAGATTTAATAATTTATCTGCCTATGTCACATGAAAATCAATATAATACTGTTACAGCACCTGCCTAGTGCTTTGGGATGCATGCCATGTGAAAGCCCCAAATCTCAGTGAAGAAATTTTGAGAAGTTTCAAAGATTTATACTTGCAGCCTGAAAATACGATGGAATGTCTCCTCAAGATGCGTGCCTACAGCAACTAGCAACTTCAAGGCACCTTGGGATGTGTACTGGATACGAGAATCAGAAAAGCCCCAAATTTCTTGTGCCAATGTCAAGGAAATTGCCCGATTTTTGAAATTTCGGTGGAGATTCACGCACTAGAGCTCAAACTAGATAAAGGACCCAAATTTTCTCAAAGAAACTCGGGATGTGTGCGGGATGTGTGCAGGATGTGAGAATCTGAAAAGCCCCAAATTTCTTGCTCCAATGTTGAAGAAATTGCATGATTTTAGAAATTTCGGTTGAGATTTATGCACCGAAGCTTGAATTGGGCAAATGCTCTAATTTTTCTCAAAGAAAATTCAAAAAATTTCAAAAATTGGGAAAGTTGGTTGAAAATCCCCAATTTTCTTGGCATGGAGCGTGGGAAATTGAAAATTTCTTTCAAATTGGGGATGAGATGAGCAAGAAGCATGATATTTCCAACTGCCTTTTTTGGAGTGATTTGTTGGAGGTCCGTTGGCTTATGGTGGCCTTGCACTGGATGAGGTTGACATTTTGAGATGGAGACTTGCTCCTTGGGAGCTCATATTGGGCAAAGATCCCAAATTTTCTCAAAGAAATTTTAGAAATTGGGAAAGTTGGTTGAAAATCCCAAATTTCTTGGAATGGAGTATGAGAAATTGAAAATTTCTTTGAAATTGGGGATGAGATGAGGAAGAAGTATGAGAGTGATTTGTTTGAGGCTATTGGTCTATAGTGGCCTCATGTTGGATCAAGTTTCATTTGGAGATGGAGAGTTGCTCCTGGGTTGGCGTTCATCATTGATGGACTTCATTGGTAGTGGCACTCTTGCCATCCTTTGACATTCCAACTCCTTTGGCCTTCCATCACATCCAAGATATGAGAGGGGTAGTAGTAGTGATGCATGCCATATGTTTGGTCCTCTCTTGCATGCGAGTCTCATTTTGAGTTAGATGATGACATTAAGAGCTCTAACATTGCGTTTGTTTGTTGTTTTAAATGTGCTGGACATTTTAGGTGGAGGGTATACTAGTGCGATTCATTTGAGCATAGTGACCTTGGTCATTTGGTCGGGCAGACTTGGGTGTCCATATTTTGGGCTTGGCTAGTTGGTATACTAGTTGTGGCTTTAGTTGGCCATCTTGCTCTTTTTTAGCAAATTCCTCTTTCACTAGTCACACTTTTGGATTGTACATGATAAGCACCTCAATGCCGCATGTAGTGCCCACCTAACCATCCTCTAATCTTTTGCCATGGCCTTATCTCTCATTTCACTCCACATTTCACCTATTGCTATGGCTAAGCACATGTTTAGTGATGAGACCCATTTTGATGGGCTGAATTTTGTGACATGGTCTAACCTAATGTAATTCATCTTGCTCTTTTTTAGCAAATTCACCTATTGCTATGGCTAAGCACATGTTTAGTGATGAGACCCATTTTGATGGGCTGAATTTTGTGACATGGTCTAACCTAATGTAATTTATCTTGCTCTTTTTTAGCAAATTCCTCTTTCACTAGTGATGCTTTTGGATTGTACATGATAAGCACCTCAATGCCGCATGTGTTGCCCACCTAACCATCCTCTAACCTTTTGCCATGCCCTTATCTCTCATTTCACTCCACATTTCGCCTATTGCTATGGCTAAGCACATGTTTAGTGATGAGACCTATTTCGATGGGCCGAATTATGTGACATGGTCTAACCTAATGTAATCTATTGGATTTAGGTGGCTTATAGAATATGGTTCCAGGATAGGAACCTAAGCTTGTGTTAGCAGTCATGTTTGTCATGCCTTGTCATCTCCTGCCTGTGAGCCTCAGTCTGAGTCAGACGAGGACATTAGGAGCTCTGACATGTCTGTCATGTGTTATGATGGGGGAGGCTAGTCACTCTCGACTGGCTGTCTTAGGTTGTGTATTTCTTTTTGGCCTCTTTTAGTGGGCAGCCATTGGCTGCCCGGCCACTTTTTGGTCACTGTGGTGGGGCGCCCATTTTAGGGCACTTTTAGGGTTTGCACCCATTTTAGGGTTAGGGTTAGGGTTTGTCCGTTGCCTATTTATTGGCAGCCTCCCTCCCCACTTGATCACTTGTCTTCTTGCAGATTCCGACACTCCTCCTCCTCCGTGGTGGTGCTGCCATCATCATCAGCCTGATCTGGTGTCCTCATTGACGCTTCGGGCTGCGTGCAGGGACTGATCAGTCCATTTCAGTGTATTCAGCATTCATTTCAGTCAGTGCAGATTTCTCTTCCTTATTTTCTGCTTTCTCTCTCTCTCTCTCTCCCTCCGTGTTCGTATTTCCTCTTCCGCAGCGCACTCTCACAGCTTGATCCTCGATGGTCTTTGCATGAGACAGTCTGTTGCTGGAAGAATACAAAGCAATGGCTATAGTTGAGTTGATGTAGGGTCCTCTATTTGAATTTCATTCCCAACTCCAACATTTGGACCTTGCATTTGAGTGTTAGGTCCACTTGATCGATTGCTAAGTGACTCCCAATTGTAACCTTTGCATAAATGTGGACTATGAACTCTAGGAGATTAAAATAGCGAAGGATTATGTGATAGTCAAGTTGGCCCAATATCAATGTGCTTATTTGTCGAATTTGCTGCCACTTGCCCTCAAAGTTAGATGAGGCCAAGTCACCTTGGTTTTTAAGTAGTTGCCCTCCAAAATATTTCAATTTTATTCTACCAAATCATTCCGCAAGCACAGCTCCCCACGTGTGATTCCTACAATAAGTGACCCTTATCATCTTCAAATGGGGCTTTGGTATCTACTTCTTAGAAAGGGAAGCTAGAGAGGCAATAACATTACCTCTAAGTCCATTAGTGATGAGTAGATTAGTTCTCTATCATGTCTTAAGTCGGGAAGGTAGAATATACTAGAGAAGAATAGATGTTGCTAATATTGCCAAAATGCACGCCCCTTTGACAAGAGTGTCATTCGAAGGCCAAGGGTATCTTGCCTAAAACTTGAGATTCTACTCCTATTAGGTCTTGGGGCCCACCAAGAGAGGGCAATCTTACTTCTCCTTGGTAGCCTTGAGGGGTGTCATGCTTTTGCTTCTTTGAGTTATCTAGCCTGTATGACCTATGTGGACTTTCCCCTAAGCTAGCCCGTGTCTTTGTTACACTTATGTTGTTACTCCCTTATCTACAGGCACTTTTTACCTTCTAGTTGGAGAAGGGTTTTTTCCCAGTGTGGACATCTGCTAGTGTGGTACTTAGCACCTTAGGGATTATACTTCATATCATTCTCACATAGTGGATGTGACCTTGTAGCACTCCCCTCGCTTGTTGTTTACTTGTTCATTGTGAGACTGTGTGCGCATGTGCTACTAGAACCTAGCCTAATAGTGGTATCAGAGCATACCTTTTAGTCGCCGCTTGAGTTGTTGTTGAGCCTTGCACTTGGCTACTCTTCTCCTTGCTCGTCATCAACACTCGGTTGCCTGCTGTATTCTTTGACTTGTGGACAGGTGCTCGTCTGTCCCATCTTGTGTGCCAACATCACTAGCTTAGGCTTACATTGATAGTCTTGTCTCGCTAGGCTCGCATGTCCACGTGCTTGCCGTGATTACGCCCCCATTACTTCCTACACAATGGGCGGCTGTTCTTTAACAATACACCTTCTGCTCGTCGCTTGACATGCTGCACTGACTGGAATCATTAGCATTCGCTAGGTTAAAATCTAGCTTCACCACGTCCAATAGCTTCTGTCAGGCCCGAAAGCTTGCGAGCTGAGCACCTCATCTATCGCCTACCGACAATCCACGTTTTAATCACTAGCAATCTGCATCATGTTGGCTGTCCAACATTGATTGAATCCACACGTGCTGAGTTGTGTTTTTGCTCGACAAGATAAAATATTAAAATATTATCTGGCTACAGCCTTAATCAGCATTTAGCCACATAAATACCTCTTGTTCGTGCACAGTGCCCTTGTCAAGTATAATTTTTGGGGGTTCTATATTAGTCTTCAATTTATCCCAATTTTCTTTTAAGTATTTTGGGGCTTTTGCTAGAAAATCTCGAATCTCATAAAAACTTTGGGGCTTTGGCATTCAAGGCTCAAAAATAGTTCGATTTTGTGCCAAATTTGGGGGCTTTTCACATTTCAGCTCAAATTTCACCAAATTTAGCAATTAAATTTGGGGCTTTTGTGAAATTTTTCCAAATTCATCAACATTGAGGCCAATTTTACGCTTTGCATTGACATTTGTGCACATAAGGATCAATTGCAAATTCTTCATTGTTGCCATCAATTTTTTAAAAAATTGTTTAGTTCTTTGTCCTTTCTCTGCTTTATTTTTGTGTTGTCCCCATATTTGTTCTTTGGATAGTCACTAGTCCAAATACCAACAATTTCAGTAAGCAATGGCACGCAATGATTTGGTCAACATGTTTGGAGACTCAGACAAAATGGATGGCACCAATTATCTCGTGTGGGCATACATGATGAAGCATGTTCTTGTTGCCAAACAGCTTTGGGGTTATGTATGTGGTTCAAAAGTTAGGCTTGCAAGCCTGGTTACATAGAATGCCACAAGTTCTTCTAGCTCATGTGCTATCACCAGTAAATCTTCATCTTCACCTCCTACTACACCTTCCACAACAAATCAGTTGAGATGGGATGGGTGTGATGCCCAAGCTCATGCTTTGATTGCACTTTCGTGCAAGAGATAGGCTATCCGGCATATTTGATTGTGCACAGTGGTCAAGGATGCTTGGGATAAGCTTGCTTTGTTGCATCAAATGCACACAATTAAGCTCTTGTAGCCTATTTGCGTAAGCAGCTTAAAAAAGGAGGACATGACAAAGGGCAATTTTGTGGATGCATGCATTACATGTGTCAAGGACATCATAAAACAGCTTGCTAACATCGATGAAATAATTCCTGATGCCTTTTTCGTATTTTTAGTCTTGGTTGGTCTACTTGATACTTATTAGGGTTTTGCTACTACACTTCACCTACTTGCAAGAGGAGATGCTAATGTATATACATTTGATGCATTGGTAGCACTATTGTTGCAAGAAGAGCAATGAAGGTTGAATTGCTCTAACATAAGTATGGACAATCAAGCATTTACAGCCAGCTATCGAAACAAAGGGAAGCCATGGCAGCCCTCAAACTCAAAGGGTAAAGTCAAAGCAAGTTCTTTTATGGACTCTTGAAGCACCAAGGATGACGTTTCTAAGAAAAATAGATGCAATTATTGCAGAAAAACAAGGCATCTTATTGAGGAATATAGAAAGAGAATGGCAAGTGGAAAGAAGAAACAATTGGGCATGAGTGTTGTTGAGAGTTCAGTAAGTACGAAGGATGCAACCGCACATTTGGCAAGCTTGGACATTGGTCGATCTTATGATCTTTTAGTGGCTGAAAATTGCAGCACATGGTATTTTTATAGCCTAGCTTCCGAGCACATAATGTCCTTTCCAGACTTGTTTGTAGCATATGCAAAGGTACAAAAGGGGAGATTTGTTGTATGTACAAACAATGCTTCACATGCAATTCAAGGCATTGGTTGGATTCCCATCATTATAGTATATGGGAAAACTATCATGCTTAAAAATTTGCTTTAAGTTTCACACATTGCATGTTCTAGTTTTGTGGTTAAATTCCATAGGGATTGATGCAATGTCTATGATAGTAGTGATGGGGATGCCGTCGTTGTCACTGGTACATTGTACAATGGACCTTATCAACTTGATTTATATGAGAGGAGAGCATCAAAGGATGCATTACAAGTTGATGCCACCATTGTGGATTACATTGAGCTATGGCATGCTCAGTTTGGTCATCTTAATTATGGCAGTTTGCTTGATCTCCCTCTATTAAAAGCACCCACTCACAATGTATATGAAAGACTTGGCAAAATGCAATGAGCTTTGTTTTCCAAAGTGAATCTATGCGTGCTGATCAGACAAATCCATTGAAGGATACTTGTACTTTGCTACCCTCAATGATGACATGACTATCTAGTCCTTGTTGGGCATATGCTTTGAGGCACAAATCAAAAGTGCTCGCATGCTTTAAAACCTTCTTGGTCTTGGTTGAAAATGGTGGTGAATGCAAGCTGGTTGCACAAGAAAAAATTGCGCTTTGATGGAAATAGCACATTATATGCTCTCACACAATAAGTTGCCCCCGAAGTTTTGGCTTGCTGCTATCATGTGTAGTATATGTGCTGAATCGCAGCCCAACTAAAGCATTGGTTGAATGCACGCCTTATGAGGCTTGGAATGGTTGGAAACCAGTGGTCTCACATATTCATGTCTTTGGTTGTTTGGCATATGCTTTAGTGCCATAGCCACAAAGACATAAATTGCGAGACAAGGCTGCCAAATGCATTTTTATTGGTTAAGGGTACTGCTTGTACCAACCCTCCACCAATAAGATTTTTGTTAGTTGAGATGTGGTATTCTCTTAACATGCTGGTCATCCCTTCATGGACTGCAAAAATCAGCACAATGTGGGGCCTATTGACATGTTTGATAGCCTGGTTGCATTTCGTTTGCGGACAAATCCATCTAGTACGATCCATCCAATCCGATCAGACTGTATGATCTGTCCGGTTTTCGTTCAATTTCAGCAAAGTGCACCTGATTTTGTTAACTTTCAGCAACCTATTGAGGGTTTACAGCAGCAAAATCAGCGGCAAACACATGTCAAACAACGGCTTGATTTTTAGCCCATCAATCAAGGCATTGCTGATTATGAAGTGGCCGATGAGAGGGCTGCTATTTGGGAAGCTAGAATAGTCCTTAGATGGCTGTTAGATACATTATGAGACAACAAACAGTGTGTTTCACTTCTCAGTAGAACTAGAGTAACCACTAGCCATGCACGTGATAACTTGGTTGCGTAGACTTTCATAGCTATTGCATGCAATGAGGAACATGTTTCTGTACATGATGCTTTACAAAATGAACAATGGATGGCAGCTATGCAATTAGAGATAAACTCTATTCATAAAAATGGCACATAGGACTTATGTGACTTGCCTGAGCATGCTATAAGTACAAAGTGGGTTTGCAAATTAAAACATAGATCTAACGTGATGGTTTATACAATGAACAATGGATGGTAGCTATGTAATTAGAGATAATCTCTATTCATAAAAATGGCACAAAGGAGTTATGTGACTTGCCTGGTGGCAAGTGTGCTATAGGCACAAAGTGGGTTTACAAATTAAAACACAGATTTGATAGTAGCATTGATTGCTCCAAGGCATGTCTTGTTGCCAAAGGGTATGCCCAAGAACATGGGATTGACTATGATGAGACGTTTGTATCCACTTCATGTATGACCACCATTCACAGTGTCATTGCTTTGGCTGCTCATTATGATTGGCATGTGCATCAGTTGGATATGAAGACTCCTTTTCTGAATGGTGATTTTCATGAGGAGGTTTATGTCACTCAACCTCTTGACTTTGTTCAGAAAGGGTCAGAAAGCAAAGTGTGCCATTCACATAACGCCCTTCATGGTTTAAAGTAGGCATCTAGGGCATGATATGAGAAGATCCATGCATACTTGATTGCTTTTGGCTTCAGTAATTCACACACTGAAAGCACACTTTATGTTCGCAAAGATGGGGATAGTCTCTTTATTCTCATTTTTTATATGAATGACTATTGTTGATTGGATCTCATGTGACACATATTTCAGCCTTGTAGCATGTGTTTAATGTAATAGATCTTGGCCACTTGCACTGCTATCTTGGCATATAGTCTACTGCAGTTGAGAAGGGCATAGTCTACTGCAGTTGAGAGGGGCATTATTTTGCAATAGTCTATGTACATTGGGTAGCTTCTTAAGCTTTTTCAGATGCAAGACCGGAAGCCTATCTCTATTCGCATTGAGATAGACCACATGTTTATACTTGAGGATGCAGGAGAACCATTTGATACTTCTCTTTATCAATAGGTTGTTGGTTGTTTATTGTATTTCTGTAATACATGGGCAGATATTTGGTTTGGGGTCTCTCAGTTGGCACACTTTATACACAACCTTGGCTCTACACATTGGCAAGCAATGAAATGTGTCTTTTGTGATCATAGAGGCTCTTAGACATTGGGCCTTTTATATTCTAAAGGTACTATTCTTTGCTTACATGTAAACGCCCCAAACAACGTAGTATGCTTAACAATTATGATATTCGCTTATTTTCGAGATTTAATATAAAAGAGAATAAACACTTAAAGCTGAAAATGAAAATTACTCACAAAATTACAGCCATGAAAATGTAAAAGTAATGGAGACAAGATTGAGGGTTGAAGATGGGCAACCCCCCCCCCCCCCCCCCCCCCCCCCCCGAAGGAAATGTATTTCTGCTCAGCCCAAGTCCCTTAGGGAAGAGCTCAGTTACAATCAACCTGAGAGTGAGGAGAAGTAATTCTCACTCTCACAAGATCATGCAAAGATGTACAAATACACATGCATTATCTATTATGCAATGATAAGAACTGATTTCTTTACAGTATGAGAGAAGAAAGAGGGGAAATCAGCCTTTCTCCATCATTGATCAACAGTACATGGATAGGGCTTGCTTCTTGTTGCTAAAATGGAAGAAAGAGCTCGAGAAGGAGGTGCTGTAATGAATTTACAGGCTTGTTGTCCTGTAAAACAGCAGTGATAGAAGAGGGAATATGGAGGAATTTGATAATGGAGAAGTGGGGGATGATGATGGGGATGGATGGGGCCAGTTTCTGGCTATCTGTGGGTGCTGTACATGAGTTTACAGCAAAGAAAAATGATGCTGAATGAAGAAAAACGAGCTCTTATTTATAGGAGAGGGAAGAGCTAGTACAAAAGGGGAAAGTGGAGTAGCACAAGACAAGTGTCCCCAGCCACATGTCATGAGATGTGACAAGTGGTGGGACATTTGGAAACTTGTGTGACAAGTGTCTTGACACTTGTCTCTTCTCTATGGCCTTCCTTTTTGGGCTGAATACTGTCAAGAATAGAAACAACCAAATTTAGTAAGCACAGTCAAGGTACAAAATTTACTATTTTTAGAATGTCATCCCTATTTTTTTAGGACTAGCATTTTTAGGCTAATTCGAGGCTCCTAAAATTTAGGGACCCCCCCAATATGAGTGTCATATAAAAGCTTTTTCCGTGTATATCGCAAAAACGGTATCATAATCTTCATGTGACTTTCCTATGCAAAGAGATGTGCATTTCAAGCTTTTAGCCCACACATGCACATTGTACAAGCATTTCATGATCATGCCATCTTGTTGATTGTGACTATCTGTTCTGGCGGATCTAGCCCACACTTAAAGGCATCAATCCTTTCTGTGTGCGAGTCTAACCCTGATATGCGTGAGTTCTGGTCACATGCGCCCAATCGGCCATCTAGGTGGAAGTGTAAACTATCTTTTCTCTAACTCACCGCGTGGATCCACCATAACCTATGACCACTCATTAGTGGCCAGCTCCAATGCATTTTTCTTTATATCTAATTAGTGCAAAGGAAATAAATTTAATAAATCAATATATAGTCAAATTAATGAAAAAGGATACAAATTCTGTTTCTATAGAGTTGTGACATTGCATGCATTTATAGACAGTGATTGGGCTAGTTGTTTTGATACGAGGGTGTTTACTAGTGGTAATTTTTTAATGCTTGGTGATTCATGCATTTCTTGGCTAAGAAAGGAGTATACAATGGCCAATTCTAGTTGTGAGGTTGCATATAAAGTAGCATTTATAGTTACATTGGAATATGTATAGCTAAGACATCTTTTGATTGATCTTAGTGTGGGACAACAGTCACCCACTCCTATCTATACTTAGAGTTTGAGTACCATGGTAGTTGCAAGGAATCCAATTTTTCATGCTCACACTAAACACATTGAGATGCATTATCATTATGTCAGAGAGAGGCTCCATGTAGGGGAGGTTGACTCGCTTTATGTCCCTACATAGGCGACTTGGTAGATATGTTTACAAAAGCTCTTGCATTGTGTTTTGTGAAATAGGGTGTTTGGAAGGGATTAAAATCCGTGAGGAAAGGCATCCCTAAAAAATGAAAACTCTTGCATTGTGTAAATTAAAGTATTTCTCCCTTTGACTTGGATACACATATTGTCACACTTGTTATGTTTCTTCTAAGTTCTAGTGTGAATGCTCCCTTATTCACAGGCACTTTTTACCTTCTAGAGGAGAAGGGTTTTTTCCCTGTGTGAACTTGTGAGTGGGTGTGGTACTGAGTATGTTAGGAATTGTACTTTTACATCATTCTCACATAGTGGATATGACATTCAAACACTATTTTTTCTTACTGTTGACTAGTTTTCAATGAGTGAGTGTATGTGCGCGTACTAATGAATCCTAACCTGATGTGGTATGAGAGCTATATCTCTCGGCCATCACCACCATCGCTTGAGTCATCATCCAGCCTCAAGCTTGACTACTCTAGTTGTCATGCACATTGCTTCCCAATAGACCATGTAGTTTGGTTGTCAACATACGCTAGCTTGAAACTCCAAAAATTGCTTTATCTCCAGCAAGGTGTGAACTGTGTACGTTCCCAGCTGACAGTGATCTACCTTGTTTGTGCCCCCTTGCCATGTGTTGCTTGAGTAAAATAGGCAGCCCACGACTTGCCTCAATTGTTAGATCAGCCCATAGTTGCCTTTGCACGGTATTGTACGTATGCGTATGAAAAAACAAGCCCACTTTTGCCGTTGTGTACTCTTGCGTTCCGTCTGTACTTTAAACTTGTGCGTTTTGCTTGCGTGGCACTTTTGAGAAAGGAAGAAGCCTTGGATGCCTTGTCTCATCCCCTTTTCCAGCTATGCATCCCGCTACGCCCCCCGCTCCCCCCTGTAACGTACCCGCTTTGATTACGTGATGGATAATGTTTTAGTAGTTGCCTAGAGTTTACCTTCCAGCCGTCGCCATCCGTACTCTAATGAGAATAATCGGATTTTGCTCGGCTAGTTAACCCTAGGTCTACCCTGTAGGGGAAGCGTCTTGCCATTATCCACGGAAGACCGACTTGAAGGTTCCTAATTGACCTAACAGTCACCTATCAATAACTAGCTCACATCCAGAGGTGTCCTTCGAGAGGCTTCTTGTTTGGAAGGAGCAACTGCCATTACCCTTGGTTAATGGAGTACAACACTTTTTTCCAGTAGTTTACTAAGGATAAACCCTAGGTAAGTCACTGAATCGGCCCTTCCTAGAGTTTATTGTTTTTGGGAAACCTCTCGGCTAACCGAGACCACCTTGCTATAGGATTGGATTCGTTGAGAATCCATCCACTTGCTTTCCTCTATGGAAGCTCTTAGTTATCTAATTACCTACCACATTATGTGAAACATATAAAGACAACTTCATTAATTAAAAATAATCTTTTATGCACAGTTGTTCGTTTGCGTAATTTACTCACGGACATACAATCATAATAAAACAAATTCATTGATTATGTTCCATAATGTGTGTTCTTCTGCCCATACAGGAGAAAAATTACAATTTTACGTGCTATCTCATCTGACACATCTGTATGTTACCAAGATCAAATTCACCTATAGCTAGCGTTTTTAGGTGTCTCAAGTAGAACTGGGCCATATAGGGGACCAAGTAGTTTCTAGGTGCGTAAAGGATTTACTAGCTTGAGCTCCCCTGGCACCTTAACCACCTTCTACTTAATACGATCCGTGCTAGGAGACCTCTCACCATCAGAGCTGGTCCATGCTTCCACGGCAGTAAAAACATCCCCTCTTGGTATGGAGATTCAGCACCTATCCTTGGGGAAGGTATAGGGCTCCTCAATTTTTATTTATTTTAAATACTTAAGTCAATCAGGATCTAATCTAGAAAGTCTCAAACAAGATTGATGTTTTCAAGCAGTTATGACTTCAATCAATCATGTAACTTTCAAGTGATGATTAATCTAGTAGCAATCGATACTCGAATTTTATATAATGAACTCTTTTCCTTGGAATTTAACTAAGAGTATCTAGATTTTGGAGTCTCTAACTTTTCAGTTTAAGGTTTATTCTTGTAACCAAGTTTTTTGCCCTTCAATCAGTTTCTTTAACTTAGAGATATTTGCGGTCTTAAAATCTTCTATCAAAGCTTTTAGATTAAACTATATCCTTGACTAATTTCTTCGGGGTTTGTTCTTAATAAATCTGTCTTGAAAAATTCCTCATGATTTCTCTTGAGTTCTAGAATTTCGTAGTTTTTCTAACAATTTCTAGCTTATAAGATGTTCTAATAATTTACCAAATGAATACCCTAAGATCGCAATATTTCTTAAGAGATCTATCTTATTTCTATTGAATTTGGATAGAATTTTATTTTGAAAAATCCATGGTATCGTGATTGGTAAAGGGTTGTTATCTACGTCCATGACTCCGTTAGTGACTCCTGTGCTTGCAACTCCAATTGTTGCTTCCATGTTAGTAAGGTCGTTCACGATTTTCACTTTTGAATTTTTTTTCTTTAGGGCCATGACGGAAATATGATTCATAGAAGAAGAAGAACATGGCAGTAATATTGGTTGGCAAGGATGTAAGACTCTTGATGATAATGATGGTTATTACTAGATTCAATGATGTAGGCCTCTTGCATGGTTCTTCTTGCCTCGTGGAGAGCAATGCTTCTCTTTCTCTAGTAGACAGAATAGGGACGAGAGTAGAGACATGACTTCTAACCGGATTGATAGAATATGATAAAGTTCTTCAGTGTCTTCTCTTCTCAGATTAGAGTAGAAGAGGATAACAGACTTTCTACGTGTCCCCTTCCTTTGGTTGAATAGAATGATATCTCTTCGTCTCGCGGAATAGAGTCTCCTCCTTCTCGATGAATGTCTCGTCCTTGTTAAGATTGCTCTTGTTCCCCCTTCTTAGACATCCCCAAGCCCTCAATTTATAGTTTTGTAGGGGAATAAAAGTGAGGATACTCACTTTTTAGCGTTTTTCGATGTCATTATTGATGACAAAGAGATAATGCTTTGTTTTAGCACTTTTGATGACATCATTGATGACGTTAGAGAGGGAGCTCAATTTTTGTAGCGCGAAGATAAAAATTTATGAATCTATGGGTAAGTACCACGTGGCGCGTCGCCAGGGGGCTATCACTCGAAGGCTTACGACTAAGGTGGTGACCAAGGCATAGACCTTGGCATATTGGCCTTGGTATACTTGGCAACGGGCTACGAAGGCTTCATTGGTGCCGTTGGCTGTGCGCGAGAAGCTCCCACTAGCTTGTAGGAAAATCTTCCCGGGAGGTCACCCATCTCGGCAGTATCGTCACGCAAGTGCACTTAACTACTAAGTGACTATCCACTAGGCTAGTTTTTTTTGTTGTTCTATACTACAAATATAGTTTTAATAAGCTAGTCTTGGGAGGGTCTCCCAAGTCTTTCTTCCATGAATTGATATAGAATACCTCATTAATAATAATAATTATCTTCATAATGAGAGTCAGTTTCATAATTAAAGCTAGTTTTAAAAAAAAAAAGTGTAACATAAATCAAATTTTCTTTGGAATGTATACGCATATTAAAATAAACTAAGTAATGGGGACATTACATTCTTTCTTTCTTAGAGAAATCAAGATGTCCTTATCTAGAGAGAAACGGGGGGTATTCTTTTATAAGGGTTACCTCATCTATCCAAGTGATATCCTCTTTAGGATAATCCTTCCATTGGATGAGATATTCTCTAAGGGTTCTATTTCTAAGGATTTTTTTTTTCACATCTAAGATTCTATCAGGTTGAAGTTCAAGTAAACCTTGGCTCGGCATTACAACTTGCAGATCATCAAGAATATGATCAGGATTAGAAATATAGCAAGATTAGGTACATAGGGCTTCAAGAGACTAACATGGAATACATCATAAACTTTTAGGGTTTCAGAAAGTTGCAGCCTAATGCAGCTTATAAGCATTAGGTCCAGAGCCTTTATGACTTTGTAGGGTCCACAGTATCTTGGGCTTAGCTTCTTGAATTTTCCCAAGGATAAAGAACTCCTCTTTGGGCGTATACGGATAAAAACCTTGTTCTCTTCTTGGAAGATTCGCTCTTTTCTCACTAGGTCAGCATAGGCTTTTTGTCGATCCTTGGCAGCTTGTATATCTTGCTTGATGGTTTTGACCCACTGTCCATCTCTTCAAGCATATTCTTAGAAGCTTTAACCTTCAAGGTAGGGTCGGAGAAGTTTAGTGGAGTTAGGCATTCTTGCCCATATAGAACTTGAAATGGGGTCATTTGAATACTGTGATGATAGGATGCATTGTAAGAAAATTCCATCAAAGGTAGATATTGTATCCACCGTCTGGGTTCTTTGCAACAATATGCCCTAGATATGTCTTCAGTGACCTGATTTACACGCTCTCTGCCCATCAGTTTGAGGGTGATAAGCTGTACTAATATAAAGCTGTATACCGAGAGCTTTAAATAATCCATTTCAAAAATGTGGATTGAATAGAGAATCACGATTGATGATAATTCTCTTTGGCAGTCCATGAAGTCTAAAGATTTCTTTGACAAATAGCGTGGCAATATGTGAGGCTTTGTAGCTGGTTTTAACCGGAATAAGGTGGGTAACCTTAGTCAACATGTCCACAACTACCATTATTGAGTTGTATCCTCCTTGAACTAAAGGTAATCCAACTACAAAATCCATACTAATGAATCCCCATTTCATCTGAGGAATATCAAGTGGTTGTAGCTTTCCTGGTAGCTTAACTCGTTCGGCTTTTATTCGTTGGCAACTCAAGCATTCGGTTACGTATTTAAGTATGTCACTTTTGAGCTTCTCCCAATAATAGCTTTTCCTAATTGTATTGAGGGTTTTTGCATAGGCAGGATGTCTTGAAAATGGGGAATCTTGAGCTTCCCTTTCGTCTTCTTCTTGGCTAGCTCAATGATGGGATTGCTAGGCATTGATATCATTGTAGCTAGTGTTTTAGCTCTAAGAGGTTCTTCTGAGATAAGTGCATTGAGAAATGATTTGCGGCTTAAAGCATCTGCAATTACATTCTCTTTGCCCGGTCTATATTTGATCTCAAAATCATACTCTTGCAAGACTTAATTCCACCAACGTTGCCTCGTATTTAGATCTGGTTGAGTGAAATCCCATTTAAGACTTTTTTGGTTGGTTACAAGTGAGAATTTCTTCCGAGTAGATAATGTCTCCATAACTTAAGATCGTGGATAATTGTAAGTAATTTCAGGTCATGAGTAGTAGAATTTCTCTCGCGAGTCTTTAATTTTCTGGAGGAATATGATACTAGATGTCCTTCCTACATGAGTACATATCCCAAAGCAAGAGAGCTTGCATTGGTCACCACTTCGAATTCTTTGCTAAGATCAGGTAGTTTGAAGATTGCGGCTTTGAGTAAACTTAGCTTGAGCCTGTCAAAGCTAGACTGTTCAACTTGGATCCATTTAATGGCAACTTGCTTCTTGAGTAGATCGGTGAGGGGTGCAGCAATCAAGGCATAAATTTTGATAAAGATCCGATACCATACTGTTAAACCCAAAAAGCTACAAACTTCACTTATGGTTGTTGAAGGCGGCCAGTCTTGTACATCCTTGACCTTGGTCGGATCTACTAAAATTCCCTCTACTGAAACTATAAACCCTAAAAACTCGATTTGCTTCTTGAAGAACACACACTTATTATTCTTAACATACAGCTTGTGAGTTCGCATTGTCTCAAGAACTGTCCATAGTTGTGACTCGTGACTCCCTTCATCCCTGGAATATGTTAAGATGTTATCAAAGAATACAAGGACAAAATCGTCAAGATAAGGTTTGAATATATATTGCATTAATCTATTGAAGGTAGTAGGGGCGTTTGTTAATCCAAATGACATTACAATAAACTCGTAATGACTGTACTTTGCGCTAAAAGCAGTTTTTGGAATATCTTCTTGCTTGATTCTGATTTGGTAATACCTTGACATGAGATCAATCTTGGAGAAAATCTTTGCTCCTTGTAGTCGATCAAGTAGTTCGTCGATCCTTGGAATCGGATACTTATTCTTGATCGTTACCTGATTTAGCCCTCGATATTTAATGCAGAGACACAGAGTTCCATCCTTCTTTTTTTGAAATAACACTGGAGCTCCCTAGGGTGAGTTACTGGGTCTAATGTATCCCTGATCTAAGAGCTGTTTAAGTTGTTTCTTTAGTTCTATGGCTTCCGGAATGGATATTCGATATAGTCGCTTTGCAACTAGTGAAGCTCCTGGTACTAGCTTGATTTCGTGGTCGATTTCTCTTTGTGGTGGAAGTTTGTTAATTCTTTAGGAAATATGTTAGCATATTCCCTAAGCCAGGACGGTTCATCTCCAGCTTCTTTATCCTGTTCAGTCTTAGTTAATTTGATTAAGTATACAGGTGACCCTTTTCTTAAACCTTTAGCGATTTGAGAAGCTTTCGCTAATTGAATCTTTGGTTTCCTTGCTTTTGTGACTTGGCCCTTTTCACAATGAATATGAGCATCATTGGTAATTATCCAATCCATTCCTAATAGACACTCATATGTTCCCAAGTTCATCACTTTGAATTGCATGTTGGTTTGATTGCCATCCAAATTAAACTCCACCTTACTTGTCTGTTGTGTTGAAGAAACTTCTTTTCGATCAGCTAACTCAACTATCAGCCCAGGTACATGCATTATGTTTGGCTAGTTTTCTAGCACACCTTGGTGATATGAATGAATGTGTGCTTTCACAATCAATCAAAATTTTAAAGGGTTTACCGTTATAGGTATATGGTGTTTGAATCATTGAGAACTGTCGATTTGATTCCCTCTTGTTGAGAGAGGCGTGAATTCTTGCTCTCTCCATGTCCGTTTCCAAGGTGGAATCTTCATTATCTTCTACTTCCTTGAAGTTTATGTCGGCAACTCTTCCTCTAGCTGTGGTTGTCCGCCGGCTTTGGGCATTACGGAACTTGCTTTGGCGTTCATTTTGTTTGAGTTTTGGACATTGCCTTTGGATATTGGCCAAGTTTGTTACAATAATAGCTCTTGAAAGTATTCTTATTGCCACCAGTGAAGTTCTCCACCGTCCACATCTTAGCCTTCTTGCTATTAGTAGATTGGAATTGACCTTGGGCTCTTTTTGCATAGCCCCTAGTTATATTTCTGTTTCGGAACTTATTATTCCAAGGCTTATTGTTTCTTGGTTTAAACTGGAGTTCTTGTACAATCGGTCTTGCTCTTATCAATGCGTCTTGGAGGTCGGATGGACACATTGATTCCAGCCATGTGTTTAGGGGATCATCCAATCCATGGCAAAACTTGGATACTTGCTGCGTAATATCCATAGAAGATGCATACTTGAGAAGTGTTATAAACTTCGAGTAATAGGTTTCCAACGTCATTCCAAGTTGCTTTAGATCAAAGAATTCATTCATATTTTGTGTGCGGTATGCTGGCGGGAGATGTCGGCCTCTAACTGCAAACTTTAATACATCCCAACTAACAGACGCTTTGGAGATTCCTTGGTCTTTACACCATTGTTTTCACCAAATTCGGGCTTCTTCTGTTAGCTTTAACTTGCCAATCATTGCTTGATTAGTTGGGGTAATTCTAGTAGCAATGAAATAATCTTCCATGGACTAGATCCATATTTTTGCTTCAACCTTGACGTTTTTGCCTTGGCCATCAAACTCACGTGGTTTGATTTGCTTAAGCAAGAACTTCTTTTCTTGGATCTCAGCAGTATTAAGGGTAGGAATAGCTTCATGCGGTATCATAAGATTTTCTCTAGTCAGCTCTACGAATGTTATCATACAATTTGCTCGTATCTTTTCAAAAAGAGAAATCATTTCAAAATGATAGAAATACTTTATATTAAATTTTCAAAGAAGATTATATCATGATAGAGTAATCATGGATTTCAGATATATCTACTGACTCGTAATTCTAAATTGCTTGAATGGTAACCAATTTCATATTCAATGGATAGACAAAATAATTTATTTTGTTGTAGGGAAAAAATACATGGTTTATTTTGGGATGGGTGGTTATTTCCTTAATACAATCTAAGTATGGCATTTGGACACATCCATTGGGTAATAATCAGGCTTTGAAGAATGGATATCTAAAAATCGATTCTTTAAAGGAAGATCATAAAGTCCATGTTTGACGTAGTAGTGGCGTTTAGAGCGACGAATAACTATAACTTGATCTGCTAGGATAACCTTTGTCACTTCCTTGTAAATATATCGATTTAGTTTAACCTCTCGGCCTCTAGTAAATGTTGAATTCACTTTGGCTTCATGGAATAAATAAACCTTTACGACTTTGAGGTTTTCCATCCATCTTATCCTCTTGAATTGGTTTGAAGGAAGGCAAGACAGTTTGCGTCGATATAACAATATCCACCGCTTATTATCCATCGTCTTTCCCGGTATAGTGGAAAAGAATCATAGATGCGATTTAGAATCCGCATTACTTGCATTCTCCATCCATAATCTGCAGAATGCATTGCCGATGTAAACATTGCTCAGAAGACTAGGAACCGTTCCCAATCTTCGTCTCTCTGGGTAGGATAAAAACACATATTAGTAAGGGTAGGGAAATACAACTCATATCTTAGGCTACGATTACCAACTTTTTTGATTTCTTTCGTCATTAATACCAGTCATATCGTACCTGCCTTGATTACGTAACAAATAACGTTTTAGTAGTCGCCCAAGGTTTACCTTCTAGCCGTTGCCATCCGTACTCTAACTAGAATGATTGGATTTTGTCCGGCTAGTTAACCCTAGGTCTACCCCGTAGGGGAATCATCCTGCCCTTATCCACGGAGAACCGGCTTGAAGATTCCTAATTGACCTAACAATCACCTATCAACAACTAGCTCACATTTGGAGGTGTCCTTCGAGAGGCTTCTTGTCCGGAAGGAGCAAGTGCTGTTACCCTTGGTTCATGGAGTACAACGCTTTTTTCTAGTAGTTGTGGACTCAACCGAATTGAGCCTAGGTATGGAAACGTACCGAGTGGTAGCTCTTAGATTTAGGGAAACCTAGGATTATTTGGTGGGCAATCCTGAGCCAAATCTCAGATCCGGGGTGATATTATTAGGATAAGTGAGATAGGTGCAGAGACTTGATGGGGGCAATTCTAGCAGGTGAACAATCTATAGATTAGGTCAGGGTTTTATCTCCTTAAAAAAACGAGGATCTTATTCTTGATAATCACTCCCTGAGGAAAAAACCTAACAAAAACTTTTTCTTAGAAAGGATTGTCTAATAAAAAAAAAGAGTTATTCAATTCTCCAATTCCTGTTGATCATTAGATTGTTCCGTTTCCTTGTTTTTCATCCGTTTTCTTTGCAAACAGAGAATAGTTTCATATGAGTGAATCGGTTGAACATCGATGAATCCTTTTCAAAAAGCATCGGTGCACGTGTAAACGAGGTGTTCTACCTCTGAGCTATAGCCCTTGACCTGATCAGTTTAACTTTATAGAATCAGCCGGCTCCCGTCGGCGGTCCACCAGCTTCTACGCAATCTACTCCGCTATAACCTTTATAAGTAACATCCTCCTGCCATACATCTTTGTAATGATAATCTCTTGACTAAGGATTTATGAAATTTAGGCCATACTCTTTTAAATGTAGCATTGGATTCTCGTCTACCAATCCATAAAACATTGGGAGATCCCTATAAGCAGGAGGGCATTTAGTCCT
This sequence comes from Lygodium microphyllum, assembly GCF_053477565.2. Lineage (NCBI taxonomy): Eukaryota > Viridiplantae > Streptophyta > Polypodiopsida > Schizaeales > Lygodiaceae > Lygodium > Lygodium microphyllum. Next base: position 117,635,980 of record NC_141163.1, read on the forward strand.
CTTCTTTAGGATCAACATTAGGTCCCCCATATCTTCATATTCACCTTGACCTAATCCCAATGCCTCAAGGTCTCTAATCTCTTTCGTTATCAGAGCTGGTCTATGCTTCCGCGGCAGTAAAAACATCCCCTCTTGGTATGGGGATTCAACACCTATCCTTGGTGGAGGGATAGGGCTCCTCAATTGCATTTAGTCCTCTTCTTTAGGATCAACATTAGGTCCCCCATATCTTCATATTCACCTTGACCTAATCCCAATGCCTCAAGGTCTCTAATCTCTTTCGTTATCAGAGCTGGTCTATGCTTCTGCGGCAGTAAAAACATCCCCTCTTGGTATGGGGATTCAACACCTATCCTTGGTGGAGGTATAGGGCTCCTCAATTTTTATTTGTTCCAAATACTTAATTCAATCAGTATCTCATCTAGAAAGTCACAAACAAGATTGTTGTCTTCAAGTAGTTATGACTTCAAGCAATCATACAACTTTCAAGTGATGATTAATCTAGTAGCAATCGATACTTCAATTTCATATAATGAACTCTTCCCCTTGGAATTTAACTAAGGGTATCTAGATTTTGGGGTCTCTAACTTTTCAGTTTAAGGTTTATTCTTGTAACCAAGTTTCTTGGCCTTCAATCAGTTTCTTTAAGTTAGAGATATTTGCGGTCTTAAAATCTTTTATCAAAGCTTCTAGATTAAACTATATCCTTGACTAATTTCTTCGGGGTTCGTTCTTAACAAATCTGTCTTGAAAAATTCCTCATGATTTCTCTTGAGTTCTAGAATTTCGTAGTTTTCCTAACAGTTTTCAGCCTATAAGATGTTCTAATAATTTACTAAGTAAATACTCTAAGATCGCAATATTTCTTAAGAGACTTATCTTATTTCTATTGAATTCGGATAGAATTCTTTTTTGAAAAACCTGTGGTATCATGATTGATAAAGGGTTGTTATCCGTGCTTGTGACTCCATTAGTGACTCCCGTGCCCGCAACTCCAACTGCTGCTTCCACGTTAGTAGGGTCGTTCACGATTTTTGCTTTTGAATTTTTTTTCTTTGGGGCCATGACGGAAATATGATATGATGATGATGGTGTAAGACTCTTGATGATAATAATGATGGTTATTACTGGATTCAATGATGTAGACCTCGCGGATGGTTCTTCTTACCTTGTGGAGAGCAATGCTTCTCTCTTTCTAGTAGACAGAATAGGGACGAGAGTAGAGGTATGACTTCTAACCGGATTGATAGAATAGGATAAAGTTCTTCACTGTCTTCTCTTCTCAAATTAGAGTAGAAGAGGATGACAGGCTTTCTGCGTATCCCCTTCCTTGGGTTGAATGGAATGATATCTCTTCGTCTCGCGGAATAGAGTCTCATTCACCCTTGTCAAGATTGCTCTCGTTCCCCCTTCTTGGTCATCCCCAAGCCCTCAATTTATAGTTTTGCAGGGGGGTAAAAGAAAGGACACTTACTTTCTACATTTTTCCATAACATCATCGATGACTAACAGAGAACACTTTGTTTTAGCACTTCTGATAAGATCATTGATGACGTCAGAGAGGGAGCTCCATTTTTGTAGTGCAAAGATAAAAATTTAGGAATCTATAGGTAAGCACCAGGTGGCGCGTCGTCAGGTGGCTGTCACTCCAAGGCTTACGTCTAAGGTGGCAACCAAGGCATAGACGTTGGCATCTTGGCCTTCGCATATGTGGCAACGGGCTATAAAGGCTTCGTCGGCGCCGTTGGCTGCGTGCGAGAAGCTCCCACTAGCTTGTAGGAAAATCTTTCCAAGAGGTCACCCATCCCGGTAGTGTCGTCACCCAAGTGCACTTAACTGCCAAGTGACTATCGACTAGGCTAGTTCCTTTTGTTGTTCTATATTACAAACATAGTTTAAATAAGCTAGTCTTAGATGGGTCTCCCATGTCTTTCTTCCTTGAACTGGCATATAATACCTCATTAATAATAATAATTATTTTCATAATGAGAGTCAATTTCATAATTAGAGCTAGTTAAAAAAAAGAAATGTGCAACATAAATCAATTTTCTTTGGAATATATATGCACATTAAAATAAACTAAGTAATGGGGATATTATCAATCCCCCCCCCCCCCCCTTTTCTCTCATTTACAAAAGGTGCTCCTCTTTTCCATGCTTCCACACCAATTCAGCAAGCATTTGCCATTCTCATCTCCTGCTCTTGGATCTTGAATTGATTTGTGATTTTTCATTCTCATCTCCGATCCCCTCTTTGCTGCACCCTATCAAAGAATTTTCCATTCTCATCTCCCATCCCATTTGTCTCACTCTTACTCTTTCAACTTTACCTCAATTCTCTGGTCTCTCTCTCTCTTTCAAGTTTCAAGAGTCAAGACTCAAGTATCTCACTCTCCTTCTCTCTCCCTCTCCCTCTCTCTCTCTCTCTCTCTCTCTCTCTCTCTCATTCTCCTTTGGCCGGGCTTCTCCATCTATCATCGGCACCATGACTTGTGAGAAGCACTTGAGGCCTTCAATTTGCACGCGATCCATGTGGAGAGAGACACAAAGAAGTCCAACTCCCACCATTGGATATGTAAGTATTGTGGGAAGCGCTATATAAGTGGTGTAAGCCAGCTTCTCCAACATCTTTCCAAGATGAGGAGGGAAGTTGCTCCATGCAAGGAGATCCCTCAAAACATCTGAGAGGAGATTCTCACCAAGATGAGAGGGACATCCACAAGAGGAGGAGGAAGTGGCTTATTAGCACCAATTCCTATGCCTACTAACGACAAAGTATTGAATGTAGGCGTATCTTTAACCAATGCGGAAGAGGCCTCTACCATTGGTGGTGGGGGCTCTACATCCGTATCTGGCTCCGGTAAAAGACAAAGAGTGGAGGCTCATGCGGCATTGGAGAGACAATCCTCTCTCTGTCAAGCTCCCAGTCATGTGCGTGGATCTATTGCCTTTTTTAGAGAAAGGCAATGACTTGCGGACATTGAAATTGCACACATGGTGATTGAGTGTAATCTTGCATTCAATGTCCTAAAGCAAGAGCAATGGAAGAAGATGGTAAAAGTCATTGCCAATGTGGGTCCATGTGAAGGATGGAACAGTGCCACATACAACGACATGAGGAAAAAAAATATAGATAAAGAGAAGGAGAGGATTGAGAGAGTCCTTGATCCTATTTAGGCTGGATGGATAAAATATAGTTGCTCCATTCTCAAATACTTACTTTTTGCGGGCCGTAGATGCTGGCAAGGTGGGGGGAGGGAAATGACGGGTGTATTCATCTACTGCCATATTTGGTAAGCTATCATTGAGGTAAACATTGCCTTTTAAATTTTGTTTCACTTTCTTTCATTATGACAATTGATTTATGCATAACTATCTATCTCACTATTCTAATTTCTCTCTAATATCTATCTCGATTCTCTCTTTCCCCTCAGGCCCCAATCCCCATCTCTCTTCATTCTTTAATCTTGAAAGTTGAAACTTGAAAGGTTCAACTCTCTCTTTCTCTCTCTTGTCAGTATACTTACTTGTAATTTGTAAATTGTGGTTGTAGGTGGGCCCCTCGAATGTGGTGCGAATTGTTACCGATAATGCATCGAATTGTCTATGCATGGGCTGTTTGCTTGAGGCCGAGTTTCCCATGATTGTGTGAACTCTATGTGCAAGTCATTGTTTGGACGGACTTATGGAGGACATTGGGAAGCTAAAGTGGGTGAAGAGAGTGGTCCGCACAGATACATCAGCTGGCACCTTCTTCACAGTAAAGGTAAAGGTGCTTGTGATGTATCATGAGCATAGCACACTGGAGTTGAAGAAGCCTTCTTCAACTCGCTTTGCTTACATGTGGTTATTGCTGGAGTGCCTTGATGAGGTGTGGTCTGCCTTGTTCGCGGGCATATCCTTTGGCAACAAGACATGCTATAGTGATCAATGCTACCATTACAATTGCGTTTTAATTTGTAAACCCACTTTGTGCCTATAGCACGCTTGTCAATAGCAAGTCACATATCTCCCATGTGTCATTTTTATGAATAGAATCCATTTCTGATTGCATAGCTGCCATCCGATGCTCATCTTGTAAAGCATATGTAAAGACATGGGTTTCTTATTGCATGTAGTAGCTACAAGTGCCTGTGCAACCAAGTTACCCAGTGCATGGCAAGTGGTTGCTCTAGTTCTATTAGGAATTGGAATGGATTATTTGTTGTCCCATAATGTATCTAACAGCCATCTAGGGGCTGTTTTAGCTTCTTGAATAGTAGCCCTCTCATTAGCCATTTCATCATCAGCAATGGCTTGGTCAATGGGTTGAAAATTAGGTTGCTGTTCAATATGTGTTTGCTGCTGTAAATTCTCAATAGGTTGCTAAAATTGACCAAAATTAGGTGCACTTTGCTGAAACAATGGCAACAAACAGGCAAGCATGTCCATAGGCCCACATTGGGCTTATTTTTGCAGCCCATTAAGGGCTGACCAGCATGTTCAACAAATATCACATCCCTAGTCTTCATGGCTGTGGCACCAAAGCATATGCCAAACAACCAAAGACATGAATATGTGGCACCGCTAGTTTTTTGCCATTCTTGTTGGAAAATGATAGCCAGCTATGAAGGAGCAAAAAGAGAGACAATGAGAGTGTGCTGAAGCAAAAGAGTAGAGTGTACTTGTTGAACTAAAAGAATGAGAATGAAAGGTACAAGATAGGTCTAAGAGAGACCTAGCTCTTACTCAACTAGAGTTAATTGACTCTAACTCTAGCTTAACACCTCCTTGCAGTGCCAATGTGGTAAAGTACATGAATGATCAATCACCAAAGTGTAGCAAGTTTGACTCGTGAAAAGCCTTAAACTTCTCATGAGGTAGTGCCTTGGTGAAAACGTCTGCAACATTTTTCTGTGTAGAAACATACATCAAGCTGATCTCTCCTGCATAGCATCTCTCTCTGACATAATGGTAATGCATCTCAATATGTTTTGTGCGAGCATGAAACACACGATTTTGTGCCAGTGCAATAGCACTCTGACTCTCAGAAAGAATGGGTATGAGACCCTCCAATGGTAAATGTAGATCGGCCAACAATCTGTGCAACCATACACATTCCACTGTTGCTATGAAGGCTACCCTATGCTTAACCTTACAAGACGAGGTAGCCATTGTAGGTTGTTTCTTACTTAGCCATGAAATGCATGAACCACCTAGAAAGAAAGTGTCCACTAGTAGATTGCCTAGTGTATGTATCACTAGCCCAATTTGAATCATTGTAAGCATGTAATTGTAAGTCTTCCCCGCCGGGAAATAAGAGTGCATGTGATTGAGTACCTTGCAAGTATATGAAGATCCACTTAACATCTTGCCAATGTATAGTCCATGGGCTATGCATATATTGCTCATCTGAGATACTGCATATTGAATGTCAGGGTGCGTGTTGCAAAGATAAATAAGATAGCCAACGACGTAGTTGTAAATTGCAACATTAGACATCTCTTTACCATCACGCATAGACATCTTTAAGCTTGGCTCCACAAGAGTGCACATAGGTTTGCAATCTTGCATATTAAACCTACGTAATAGCGTATCCACATACTGTGACTATGACATGATGATACCATGCTGATTTTGGGTGAATTGGATCCCCCAAATAATAGTATAGACATCCCATATCTGACATAGCAAATGCATGTTTGAATTCAGCCTTGAAATCTGTAATTTTTTCTTCTGAAGGTGAAGTGAGCAGCATGCCATCTACATAAAGAATGATAATGAACAAGTCCCCCCCTTCATTCTTAATGTCTAGAGTAGGAGCAGTTGGATTGTTTTTGAACCGTTTGTTGGCTAAATATGCATCCATTTTAGAGTACCATACATGAGGAGCTTGTTTGAGACCATATGCGCTATTTTTCCTTAACCACAAACCTTGGAGGTTGTCACACATAAACATCCTCATGCAAATCCCCATTCAAGAATGTTGTCTTAATGTCCAATTGATTTACCTTCCAACCATAATTTGCAGCCATATCAATTACACATCTCACCGTACTCATATGGCATGTAGGAGCAAAAGTCTCATCATAATCTATGCCCTTCTTATGTGCACAACCTTTTGCTACCAACCGTGCTTTGTACTTATCAATGGTACCATCAGCCTTGCGTTTGAATTTGAAAACCCATTGTGTCAATGGCCTTCCTGCCAAGTGGTAAATCCACAAGATCCCATGTAGAGTTAGTGGTAATAGAGTCTAACTTATTCTGCATGGCCTGCATCCAATGTATATCTTGTTGAGCTTCTTCCAAGGAAGTATGCTCATTATCATCCAACAGTGAGCTCATAAATACTTGCCCATCACAATCATGTACTTCCATAAAATCAGCCAAATGGGCTTCCCTTGCATCATGTGCTACATGTCTAGCAGCCCCTCTAGTGCGTTGAGCTAAAGGAGCATCCATTTTACTCTCATGGAGAGTTTGTAATAGCCATCTTGAGACTGTTTTTACGCAGGCCTTTCATGCTGTATTGCATCTTCCACTGCATGTGGCAACCATCATTAATACCTTGTTGTTCAGGCACATATGGTGCAGCAACGGCTTGCTGTATTATGTCTATCTGGCCATTTACAGTAGGCATGGGCTCCAAAGAAAGTGGCAAGAGACCCTCAAAGACATTATCAATGTCATGTGTAGCTGGCATTTGAAACTAATCATGTGAAAATGCAGCATTTTCAGCAAATTTGACATCCCTACTAACAAAAACTTTCTTTTGTGTATAGGTCATATAAGCGATAGCCCTTACTTTTTGAGCTGTAGCCAGTAAATATGCATTTTATAGCCTTGTCATCAAGCTTTCCACGAAGCTCATTTGGAACATGTGCAACCAAACACCCGAAAGTAGTCAACCTTGGGTTTCTTGCCATGCCAAGCTTCAAACAGGGTGATCATCTTTTGTGCCCTAGTGGATGCACAATTCAACATATGATTTGCACACATAAGGCATTCTAACCAAAATTTATGAGGCAGCCTCTTGCTTTTGAGCATACAAGTCATCTCCATAAGAGTGCGATTATTCCTTTTAGTAGCACCATTTTGTTGAGGAGTCATTTTAACAGTGGCTTGATGCATAATGTTATGATCAAGCAAATATGTCTCAAAAGCACGAGAGATGTACTCCCTCCCTCTATCTGTGCAAAGTGTCTGCGCTTTCAAGCGAGTTTTAGCCTAAAGCTTTGCAACAAGATAATTAAAATGCATAAATACATCAACATTTGCTTTCAGCCAATTCACCCACGTATACCCAAAGTAGTCATTGATAAATGTAACAAAGTAAAGATGACCTCCAAGTGTACATATCCTCATGGGACCACAAACATAAGAGTGAATAAGCTGTAATTTCCAGATAGCATGCACTGTACCATCCTTTTTGAAGGCAAATCTGTGCGTCTTGCCCAAAATACATTCGTTGCATGCATGAGGAGGTGGAGCTCTACTAGAGGCAATGCATCTACCATATGTCACCTCTGAAGGGTCATCAAACTCCCAAAACTTATATGTCCACAGTAGACATGCCATAGCTTCGCATTTTACATAGCGAGTGGTAGAGTAGTGATTGCAGAGCATCATGAGAGTGTGCATCATAGATATTCAACAAAAACAAATCCTTATATAGGATTTCAAATAGCTTGATTGCATAATCTATCTCCTTGCCTTTGACAATGCATTCGTCATCCTCAAAGATGACCTGAAAGCCATGCTTGTTAAAAGCAGAGATAGACAACAAGTTCGTTGTAATGCTGGCACAAACATGACATCTAGAAGCATAAAGTTATAACTATCTACAGTAGTAATAGTGACTGTCTCAATACCACAAACACCATAATTGCTTCTGTTCGCATATGTAACACGCTTCCTAGTAGGTGCAAAGAGGAAAACATACACTTTCTAGAAGTGATGTGCTTTGAAGCTCCACTGTCAAAACACCATGTTTGTTGAGTTTCAGCAATATTAAATGCTGAATTAGCCATTGAAGAATCACAACTATAAGTGAGAAATGCATAGTTCTCCTCTACAAAGTTGGCTAAAGCATCACCATCAATAGATTTGTTGGCTGATCATAGTTGTCAAATACGAAAAGTACGGTACGGTACGATAAAATACGGTACTAAATGGTACCTTAAGGTTTTATAAGATAAGGTACGATATTAGTACGAAAAGAAAAATAACTTCATTATTTTGAACTATTGATGATAGAACAGATGTTTAAAGTCTAAATAGCAATGCTATTGGAGTATATAAGATGAATACTTGAGGGTAACACGCCAAAACCTCTAGCATATGCTGCATGCGCAACATGCGCTACAACTTACAAGTACATACATAAGAGTGGATACATCATACATGAATGATCATACAAATAAGAGGCATGTATGCTTGAGAGAGAGAGAGAGAGAGAGAGAGAGAGAGATGAAATGACATGAGATGCTTTATTAACGTCTACAAGAGGCCAAAATGATTTGTGAGACCAACAGTTACCAAACAAACCACCAAAGGTTTTGGTAAAAGATTTATGCATTTTGTTATGGTTTTGTTTGGCATTGCTAAGGCTATAGTAGCTACTGATGGTACATTTACTAATTTGTGTACTCTCAGAAGGTACATTAGACCAAGCTATCCTCTAGTCTAATTTTATTACCAATGTGTACTAATGCTTTGGGTTGGGTGGTGCAATATGAGTTGTGAACAAAGGTAAAATCAACAGGATTAAGCTGGTTGATGATTCTCAAATGGTGCTGAATTTATTTATTGATGACACTAACATATTGTGAAAAATGATGGAACATCAATTAGAAACGTTTGGAATTGCTTGAATACCTTATGTATGGCCTTTGGCTCTAGGATAAATCATAATAAAACATGTATGAGGAGTCTAATCAAGCTTCCACCCTCTTTCTTGGTTGATTGATCAAGGCTATAAAATCACTACCACCACCACCACCACCACAACAGTCAACAACCCAAACCACCACCACCAACAACCATGCCCAAAACAAAAAAAAAAGGAAAAAAAAGTTATTTTTTGGTACGAATTCGTACGGTACGGTACATTACGAACCGTATAGTACAAACCAGTTCGTACTACGTACGAGTGCAACTATGTGGCTGATGTCTCTTGGATAGCCAAACCAGAGTCCTTTTTATTCTCTTTGGCTAATTTCTAATGGCATTCATCAGTATAGTGACTTGGCTTGTTGCAACAATGACATTTCTCTTTTTTTTTAGACTTTTCTCTATCTTGGGTAGTCTTATTTGATACTTGTTCAACATCACCCTTTTGCTCATTTTTTGCATTTCGCTTGACTTTTGCTTTGTCTTTGAACTTCGAAGCATAGCCACATCTCTTAAACACAATGCAACATTTTTGCCAGTTTGTTCCTCTTGCAACAAGAGGCTTTCCAACTCCACAAATGTAAGGGGCTGCGCCGTTTCCACCATCGCCTCCCCTTCATCCCCCCCCCGGCTCCTCAAAGACAACATGAAAGAGGTGTGGAAACCAATATATGACTCTGGAAGAGAGTTCAATGTGATGTTTACCAATTCAGCATCCTGAATGATTTCATCCACATTGAGCAGTTGCTCGCGCAAATCTTGTATGTGAGTAAGGTGGTTTGTCATGCTATCACCCTTATCCATGTTTACATTGGCTAACTCTTACGGAGATAAGATATTCTGGTCTCATTACGTGGTGCAAATATACACTCAAGTACATCCCATGCTATTTTGAGGTCTTACGAGACCGGATGTATGAAACGATCAATCTTTTCATTGGCAAGGCAATCAAAGAAAGTGCATATGCATCTTTTGAGTCTCATCTCGTGTGATTCTTCTTAAGAGGGGGAGGAGGGATAGCAACACAAGCAGTCTGTTCTCTAGCGTTATAGAGAGTTGTTGGAGGTGCAAGACCAGTTGTGCAAATCACTTGTAACATAGTTTCACAAGTTTTTCAATACAAGAAGGTTGCGGGCCATAAAACTCCACGATGGGTAGTTTGATCCATCAAGTTTGTCCTCTTGAGTGAGGACACCAAGGATGTTGCTTTGATAATTAGTCCCCTCTTGGGCATGCTGTCAGTAATGAATAAAAATCTGTAGCTAAATACTTCTGTGCTGAAATAAAGATTGTGCTCTATAAAAAATTCCCTTGGGATTATGCAACAAGTACCAAACTGTCACGCAAATGCCAAAGTGTGCCCAATTTGACTCAAATCAGCACTCTACCAAGGAATAATAGCAATGCATCGTATATCACACTTGCCTTGTAATGCATGCCCTCAAAAGCACAAATTACTGCAACTTAATGCCGATTCTTACCAAATTTTTGTTGAACTTCCCTAAATTTTTTTGCTCAATCTAAGAAATTAAGAAGCAGAGCTGAAAAACCAAAACAGTAGCTCCTCGGGCTGTGTGCGGGCTGCGTATGGGACGGCGCATAGGACTGCATGCAGGCCGAAAACAACAGCAGCTTATCCTTCTCTTGCTTGGGTAGAGGGTTGGTTGACAGCAACAGGACCATAGGTGGGCGGCACCGATTGATGGTGGTTGAAGTGAATTTGTGTGTAGAATCTTGCTCTGATACCAAATGTTGGAAAATGACAGGTAGCTATGGAGGAGAGAAAAGAGAGACAATGAGAGTGTGCTGAAGCAAAAGAGTAGAGTATAGAAGATTTTAAAGCATGCAAACACTTCTGATTTGTGTCTTGAAGCATATGCACGATAACGAGGAGGTATGTCATCAATGAAGGTAGTAAGTACAAGTATCCTTCGATGGATTCGGCATGCATGGATCCATAAACGTCGTTATGCACAAGCTGTAAGTTTTTAGTAGCACACATAGATCCATCTTTGGGAATGAGGCACAATGTATTTTGCCTAGTACACAACTCTCACATACATTATGAGTAGGTGCTTTCAATGGAGGGAGATCAATCACCATATTTTTACTTCTCAAGCGAAGCAACTAGTATAATTAAGATGACCAAATTGAGCACGCCATAAATTAGTGTCATCCACCATAGTGACATTAACTTTAATGCATCCTTTGATTCTCTTCTCTCATATAATCAAGCTGATAGAGGCCATTATACAAGGTACCAGTGACAGTGAAGGTATCCTTATTACTACAATCATAGACATTGTAATGATCCATGTGGAATTTTAACCACAAAACCGAGACCTTTTCATGCATGATAGTTTCCCTATCTATTGCAATGATGGGAATCAGACCAATGCCTTGAATTTAGTACGAAGCATCATTTGCATATACAATGGATCCCCCCTTTGTACATTTGCATACAATAGAAACAAGTGTCGAAAGGCGGTTATGTGCTTGGAAGCTCTATTGTCAAAATACCATGTGCTGCAATTTTCAGCCATTGACAAACCATCTTCATGTGAAGAACGATCATATGAACAATGCACAACAAAGCATATGATTGACAAATGTCCAAACTTGCTAAATGTGTTGTTGCATGTTTCATACTTGCAGAGTTTTCAGTAATACTCATTCCTCATTGTTTCATCTTTTTACTCTTGATCCTCTTTCTATATTCTTTAATAATTTGCCCTTTTGTCTTGCAATAATTGCCATGTCTTCCCTTTGTTCTTATGGTTCATTGCAAATGCTTGATTTTTGATACTTATGTTAGAGCGATTCACCCATGATTTCTCTTCTTGCGATAGTAATGACTCCAATAGTGGTGAAACTCTTATAAGTATTAGGTAGGTCAACCGAGATTGTAGATACAAGAAGAGGCATTAGGAATTATTTTACTAATATTTGCAAGCTGCTCCGTCACGTCCTTGACAAGTGTGATATATGCATGCATTGAATCACCCTTAGTCGTGCTCCATCGGTTGTTTGTGCAAATAGGCTACACGAGCCTCATTGTGCACCCAATACAACGAAACAAGCTTATCCCAAGCATCCTTGGCCATTATGCATGACGGAATATGTGGTAAGCATGAGCTTGGGTATCACAGTCATCCCATCTCAACTGATATGTGCTAGGAGGTACATCAGGGGCTGAAACGGAAGATTCAGTGGTGGTAGTGGATGAGCTAGATGAACTTGTAGCAATTTGTGTAGCCGTGCATTCAAGCCTAACCTTTTAACTACATACACAGCCCTAAAGTTGCTTGGCAACTAAGATATGCTTCATCATGTATGCCCACATGGGATAATTAGTGCCATTCAATTTTTGAGTGTCCCCAAACATGTTAAGCAAATCATTGGCCCTGCCATTTCTTGCTGCAAATCACTGGTATTTGTGACCAATTGCTGTCCAAAGTGTTAACGCAAGGGCATCATAGGAATAGGCAAAGCAAAGGCAAAAAGGCTTCCAAGTTTTCTTAAAATTGATGATGGCGAGGAAGAAGGTGCAACTTAAAGGGCTCCAATATCCGTGAATGTCAGTGTAGAAGATGTAATTGGCCTCAACGTCGATGGATTTGAACAAATTTCACAAAAGCCCCAAATTAATTTGCTGAAATATGGAGAAATTCGGGCTTGAATGTATAAGGCCCCAAAGTTTTGACGTGAAATTGTGCAATTTTTGTCCATGAACAAAAAATTCCTGAGATTTTGGTGAAATTTGGTGGTTTCAGACAAAAGCCCCACTTTTTATTGAGGAAATTGGGCAATATATTACATTTGCTGCAAAAAATCCCCAAATTTTGTGCTTGCTAAGAGGTTGCATGTGAACAGTGGTTTAATATTGATCACGGCTGAGTATTACCAAGATTATCATGTAGTATGAACAAGGTTGTCCACGTCCGACAGACGGGTCAACCCGTCCGACCCGTCCTGTCCCCTCCGCTGCGTCTGGACCCATCTGACTGCGCCCCGCCGTGACCCGTCTGGTTCCCTACGACCCGCCATCTGTTGACTGCGCCCCGTTGTGACCGTTACGCCGCACGTGAGTCTTGACTCCCGTATGCCCGGGCCTTGTGGCCAATAAAATTGTAAATGGTCACTTTTTTGACTGTTTTTCTTATCTTTCTTACCTTTCTTTTCTTCTTTCTTTCTTAGCTTTCTTTCTTACATTTCTTTTCTTCTTTTCTTTCTCACCTTTCTTTTTCTTCTTTTCTTTCTTGAATCTTCTCTATTCTTTTTTTCTCTCTCTATTCTTTTCTTTCTTTCTTTTCTTTCTCTCTGTCTTTTCTTTCTTTCTCACAAAGACTCAAGAGAAAAGATTAAAGATTAAAATTTTAAACTAACAACTTTAAAAACTCTCCCTCCTTTCCTTTCCCTCTCTCTCCAAACATTAAGTTTATGTTTTAATTTGTAAGTCCAAACATTAAGCATAGACTTAATATTATATGTATTTTTTCTGTCATCAGACATAACATTGGACGTAGGTCCAAGATTTATTAGTCCGATTAGTACCGTACTAGCATTGGACTGTACTAATCAGACGTCATCGGACGTGACAACCATGAGTATGAATATTACTAATGTCGAAGAGAAGCAAATCTGGGCCTTTGTGATGTGGCGAGCTGTCGGTGCTCGTCAGTTGGAGAAATAGAGCTGTTGGGGTGGAGACGGGGACCTGTGGAGTGTGAATGCTAGGCGCAAAGCACACCTGCTGATGTTGGGCAGTACTATCTCTAAGGTACGAAGTACCACACCCACTGATGGGTGTTCACACAGGGAAAAAACCCTCTCCAACCAGAGGGTAAAAGGTGCCCACGGATAAAAGAGCATTCACACTAGAACTTAGGAGGAACATGATAAGTGTGACAAGTGCTAGCCTTATCACTAGCAGGTCTAGCTCGTGCTGTCCCAAGGTCCCAAAAGGCTGCACTTTCTGCATCATAGATGCTGCTGCTTGCTCTGACTGCTTCCAGGGGTTGCCACATTATCAACACTCCTGCATTTTACTGTTTCTGCATCTCTATGCAGCTGGGTAGCAGTCTCACAGCATAACACAGATGGATAGTTGCTGCATTCGGGGTCTGTCTAGGGTACAACACACTCTTGGAACTAACCTTGGTGTCTTTGACATCTCTCTGAGATCACCTCTGCCCCAATCCTTGAGACACAGAGGTTTGAGGCGCCATTGTATTGTTCTCATTTCTATCCATGCTCTTTTCCATCGAGCATTCAATAGGGTGTGTTTACTGTGTGCTGTATGCTATGTGTTTCTCTCTGTTTGCCCAACGATTTCCCTACAGGGGCCATATTGAACCCTTAATTTCTATTCATAAAAAATTTACATTGTTTTATTCTTGGCTGTACTAACTATATTCCAGGTCTAGGTGTCCCAGAAGTTCCATATTTTTACTATGACGAGAAGAAATAAAGGGTACTGGTGAGTTGTCAGGAACTTATGCAATGATAAAATATCTTACATATCACAGGCAGTGCTTAAATAACATGCTTCTAGCCAATTATTTAGGGCATACAAATGTGGGGGCCCAGTGAAACTCCTGAGTCATGGTGAATAAATAGGTAAAATATAATAATCATTTACCTGTCGCTCCTTTTGTGATGAAAGGCAGCCAGTTACCTCTTCATTATTGCACCTTTTGTTTGTTGAATGGGTTTATTCTTCCCAGACACAATGTGTTGTAAGACACACCTCTTAAAGGTCTCATTTGAGTCTCTTGTTAATTTGAAAAAGAGGATCATAGGCTAGCGGTTCACATTTATAATGATGGTGTAGGTATCAAAAGATAACCAAAAGCTGCATTTTGGTGCAACGGAGCTCACTGATGACTCAGCAACACTGGCTGATTTGGGCATCTTACCTGGAGCTCATTTGTGGATCATGGACACAGGTCTACATGAAGATCGTGATATAGCAGGTACAATATTGTTTAGGATGTGTACAGATTTTAACCATCAGATTAAAAAAATTGTGCAGAATGTACAGGATAGGATGGTTGCCATTGCCTCCTGCACATTGAAAAATGCACAAATCTGTTCATAAATGCTCAATGGTTGAAAGATCCTGTAGCTCTATATAGAAAAACTGATCAAGTGCAAAGCTGTTTATCATACACACTAAGTAATTACCAATACTACTGAAGTACTTTCTTATATAAATACAATCTCCAATAACTGAAGCCTGGGCCTTCTTGGGAAGATGATAAATTTGTTTCCTTTAGATACATAAACTCATATAGTTCTCAACATTTTGTGAGAGTCATTAGGCAGAACGTCACGTGCTTCTGCTTAACCCTTGCAGGGCCATATGTACTTCAAATTTTATGCTTCATTTGCTAGGTCTTATGCTGCAGTCTGTCTTTGTATGATCTTATGAGAACATTCACTGATACTTTCTCAATCTCAACAATGCAGAGGAGTTGACGACAGAAATTACAGAAGGTGTTGAAGAAGGTTTTAGTGGGACATTACTTGGAAGATTACCAGGAGCCTTTTGTATGGAAAGACCTAATGGTCTGCATCAAGTTGACCACGGTGAGGGGAAGCAAAAGCTCTATACTTGAGAATGATCTGCTTTTCTGATTTTGTTATTTTGTATACTAAGCCAATCTGCAAAAGACATGTTAAGGGAGAATAAGTGCTGTGTAGCTGTGGATGCCAATAACTAGATACCGACAAAGGAGAGGGAGCGAAGCATGTTGATAAGTTCGAATGCAGTTGTGGTGGACAGGACATACAAATTTTGAAGTCATTGGTGGACTTGTCAGTTCATGTGTGGTTGAACTTTAGGTTACACTCAAGGGCTAAAAGTTTGGTCAGGGTAAAAAATCCTAATTCAGAGAACAAGCTATTGATCATGTAGACAAATTGTTACTACTGCTTGAGTTAAACTATTGATTAAGTAGAAAGTTTAGTTCTATGAGCTTCTGGTTTCTTAACTGGAGACTCCTTATCTGAGGGGGGAACTAGAGGAGGCCCTGCCCAGTGTTGAAATGTTGAGGTATATGATCCAAGAAGCAGCCACTAACACAGCCAATAGCTCCAAACAAAATTGTATTTTGCATTTGGCCTTTTGTTATTATGCAGTTGGATTTTTTACTGGGATTACAATCTTATTGACTTTTATGGTTTCACTCTATGTGCTAACCCACACTCCCTGTTTTGATTGTTTGTCTTTTTTTTGGGGGGGGGGGGGGTGTGATTTGATTGACTTGATCTTTCTTTTGTCAGATTAAGCTGTTCAGGACAACTCGCCATGGTTCTTCAGCTCACCTTTGTGCTCGACAATTTTGCATTAAGTTTTGTAAGTGGATTCTTACTTTCATATGATTATGTATTTAATCAAGTTTCTCTGAAACAGCGAGGACATGTCCTGACTATGTACCTTTGGGTTGCATTTGAATTTCTACGTGCAGGTAAAATATTATGGCAAGCAGGGTTAAGGCATTCCTTTTCTAGCGAGTGTGTGTGTAGGGAATGTGTGCTCAAAAGCTATTTTAGCTAACGATTTACCTTCCACTACAATGGAGTTTAACTTGAATTTATCCCTAGGTTTCATAAAAATCTTTGTTGTGCTCTTCCGCTCATGCAGGCTTTGTAGCCAGCAGGGTTAAGGCATTCCTTTTCTAGCGAGTCTGTGTGTAGGGAATGTGTGATCAAAAGCTATTTTAGCTAACGATTTACCTTCCACTACAATGGAGTTTCAACTTGAATTTATCTGGAGGTTTCATAAAAATCTTTGTTGTGCTCTTCAGGGTTTATATGGTGATGTCAGACGGTATATTTTCTAATGGCACAAATTACTCTTTAAGCAAAGTCGAGTCTCAGCAGTTGAGAACCAACACAGCGATCAAGAGGAAGTTTTGCCATTCTTGGGCTAAATTTGGTGGAAGGAATCTCCAGGGTTGGCAAGGAGTTCGTATTTTTGACAGGTATATGTTTTGAGGAGTGAAGAATCTAGATGATGTTTGTTTTCCAGGGTCTTAGAAGGCTTAGGGTAACTTGGTTGTTTCACAGGAATCTTCGTTGGAAACACCTTTTTTGGAGGTATGTACATTTGGGCTTGGATTGCAAAATAACTACTCTCACAAGACCATCTTACCGTAAAAGTGCTCATCATGTAATGGGGATACTGAATGCTCTGTTGGAGTTCAAATGAAAAATTTGAATTTGGATGGTCTTCTGTAGTGGTTTATGTAACATACTCTGTGATGTTGAGACTTAGTGTGGGTTGCACGTGCAAAAGACTTGTTGGTTCTTTGGAGGATATGTTTGCAGTCCTGTAAAATATCTCCAGAACTTGACGCGCAGCCCAATTCCAGTGTAAGGAACAGGTAGCAACAAACTAGCTAATGAGGCTTCTCAACAAGGTATAATGATGTAAGGTCACTGACATTTCAGTGCTCGATTAAAAGGGGTGATTCTACCCCCTACAATTTTTTTGGTTGGGGGTGGGTGTGGGGGGGGTGTGGGGGGTTGTTTCTCAGTCTGTTCACCTGATCGTTATATTACTAGATTTGGATGATGCATTTGATACCGATGCATAAATTTACACAATGGGGCCTATGAGTAAGGATTTCCCAAATGTTGATCCTTTCATGTGTCTTAATTCCCAGCTAATGTAGTATGTCAACCTGGACACACATTGTAATGTAGAATGCTAACCTGCAGACACACATTTTAATGTTTTGTGTAATACTGTGGTAGCAATCATAAATAATAGGATGGTGCAACCTGATCATGTCCTCATGCCAAACTCACCAATATCCTCAGTGTAAAACTGCAACTGTTTAGAACAGAGTGTACATATACACAAAACTCACTTAAAAATCAAAATACACTGAAACTTCATTCATATGACATCAGAAATGAGAAAGCTTTCCAAATGAGAGTTTTGAACCTTTACTATTATTAAGATGTTCGTAGCCATCAGATGTGAAATTTGCAAAAATTGGCTCCCAGTTACAAATGGTTTGGCTAAAATTGGAGATGAGAGCTCTTTTAAGGGTTATCGGCCTACGAGTCCTTGCTAGATTATTTGTTAACTAAGTTAATGTTCTCACATCTAAATCTTGATCAACTTTGATTGTGACTGCGTAGATCATTATCTTGTCTATAAGTTTAATGTTGGCACATCTAAGTAACTAAGTTAACATTGGCACATCTACGTCTTGATCAGCTTTGATTGTGATTGCTTAGATCACTATCTCGTCTATAAGGCCCTACTTTTGGAGCTTAAGCATATTCAAGTTTAGTGTCACTGCCTTGATCAAAAACATCTTATGAATTTGCACCTACCACCATTATTTACACACAAAAAGACATACATGCACACACAAAGCACCCCAAAACACATTGACCCAACCACCCCCACACCCGTCAGCCTAGGATCCGGAACCATCTTTGAAAAAGTAAAAGGCATCCTCTAGAAGTTATTTTATTGTGGTTCTTTAACTTGGTTAAGACTCTTGATATCAAATAATGTGTGGTTGGAATAAGCAAGGCTTTATACAATACATCACTCCTAGAGTGTTTTCACTATGTTTATATTCTTATAATGTATATTTCAAAAAAGGAAGCATTGGAATTTCAATGCCCTTATAATGTATATCCTCACTTTTGCTTTTCAAGGATGACGAAGGTAATGTGCATAGATTTAAAATGATGGTCTTAAATCAATCAAAAAGGTGATGTGTGGAGTAGGTATTATACATGCATATGATAATAGGTCTAAGATCTTTAATAGCTTACCAATATATTATGATTGGTCATAAACAGATTTGAAACTATTTTAAGTACAAGTATTGTAAACAAGCTAATTCCCACAGCAAACTAATATGCTTACAATATAAGAATCACACAATAATGCAAAGAAAACCATAGCCAAGGTAGTTATGTTGTTATGAATCATGTTATCAATTCATACAATGGTTAAGAATCATCAATGAGAAGAAGTAATATGATATATACTTCTTGTGCTATGGAGGGCCAAGAGAAGTTATTTGATTGTGGTGCTTTTAACTTGGTTAAAACTCTTGATATTAAATATTGTGTGGTTGGAATAACCAAGCCTTTATATAATACATCACTCCTAGAGTGTTTTCACTATGTTCATACTATCTAAAGGGTCATGATATTTTTAAAAATGAACCAATTGAATATCCAAGCTCTTATAATGTATGCCCACTTGCTTTTCAAGGATGACGAAGGTAATGTGCATAGATCTAAAATGATGGTTTTAAATCAATCAAAATGCGATGTGTGGAGTACATGCTTATGATAATAGGTCGGAGAATCTTTGATATCTTATCAATTTATTATGATTGGCTAAGATAGATTTGAAGTCATTTTAAGTAAAAGTATTGTAAACAAGCTAATATCCATAGCAAATTAATATACTTAATGTCAATGAGAGGATTGGGAAGAGAAAGAAGAAAAGATTACAAGAGAGAGAAGTGGAGAAGAGAAATAAAGTGATGAGAGATTAGAAATGGAGGAAGCCAGGAAGAGAGAAGAAAGCCATGAAAGCTGGAGAGAGGGAGAAGATGAATGAGACTTGTATTATTATAATGTGATGGTCCAAATATCAAGTCCCTTTTTATATACTCGCTAGTGGTGGGTATTTTCTTTCATTATTTTATTTCCATATTTACTTCGTATTTTTTATCTCTTGCATTTTATCTTCACCCAAAGGTTTTTGCCCTAAAAAACAAAATGGGCACTTATTACAAAATATGGTAGGGTAGGGCAATCTAGAGTACTACGCTGTTGCATGATTACAAGGGGTTATTTAATAAATCATATGGGGGGGTTATGTATGTATAGTGGATTATGGATACAATATGATGTATGGGCTAGATTTGAGAATAATAAAAATCCAAATAGCCTCCTGGAAATCCAACAATACCCCTTGGGTATCTCAGCCATGAGAAAAAGAAGCTTATGTTGGAATCAACCCCCTACACCCTGTTAGGTGGTGCTCTATACAAGAAACACAAGGACAAAGTCTTGTGAAGATGTGTTGCAGGAGAAGAGATTGGTATAGTATTGAAAGCATGACATGACAAGCCTTGTGGTGGACACTTCACAGGAGAGGCGATAGCCAGAAAGACATTATTTACACGATATCGGTGGCCAACCCTTTATAAGGATGCTTATGATTAGTGCAAATGGTGTGATGCTTGTCAACAAATGGGAGAGCCTACCAAATCTAGTACCATGCCCTTGCAACTTATTCTTTCCCTAAAGTTGTTTGAGAAGTGTGGGATTGATTTCATGGGCCCCATTGATCCGCCAACCAGAAGGAAATAGAATAGATACATCTTGGTCTGTATAGACTACATGACAAAGTGGTGTGAAGCTAAAGCTTTGAAGTGGGATGACGGTAATCGCGTAGCCTTGTTCATGTACGGGAACATCATTATCCATTTTGGCAGTCCCCTAAAGCTCATCAGTGAGACTGAGGTACTCACTTCCTTAACAAGATCATGGAAAAGTTAACAAAACAATACAAGATCCGTCATCGTAAGTCCATACCTTATTACCTTAGAGCCAATGGCCACGTCCAAGTTACCAATCGCATTCTCAGCTCAATTCTGACAAGAATAGTTGCACATTGTCGTGATTGGGATGATCAACTTATAGAGACCCTCTGGGCATACAGAACCTCCCATAAGGCGGCTACAGGACAAACCTCTTTCCAGTTGGTGTATAGAACAGAAGTCGTCTTTTCTGTTCAACTCAAGCTACCCTCTCTGTGGATGGCCATCAAAGAATGCTTGGGAGATGACAAGTCTCTACAACGTCATCTCTTGCACTTGGAGTGTCTCGATGAGATTTTTAGGATGGCCCTGTAGTGCATGGAAGCCACGTAAGCTCACAGAAAGGTCTATCATGAACAATAACCTTTGATAGGTAACTCTGATTGAGGAATTTGTCACATAGAAATGGAGCTTACTTCAAGTACTTTCAGTCTATGTATGGTATTGAACGCGGTTCAAAATTCAAAATTAAATTGGTTGAAAATAGAGCTGTTTGCAAGTTGTTTGAATTGGGACAGGTTATTCGTTGACTACATTTCGGCCAAGTTAGTATCCATAAGATGAGGGAACTCTTCCATGATTGAAGTTGGTCGCCAAGAGGCCTCTTCAAGGGGTAATCCTTGCCATTTGATCAAGTATTTCATGATTGATCTTGAGCGTAGCTTATTTTTCCTTCGACTTATGATTGCCTTTAGAATGTATTGGATGATACCCTCTTCATCATAGGAGGGAGCTCTTCTAAGTAATCCACTGATGATCCAATGAAAGGTTTGAATTGACTCACATGAAAAACATTGTGAATCTTGGTGGAAGGGGGTAATTTCAATTGATAAACCCATTCACCCACCCGTTAATAATCCAATAGGGTCTATAGAACCTATTAGCTAGCTTCTTGTGGGAGCCATCCTTAAGAGTGGTATATTTAGACGTAGGCACCTTCAGCAAAACCAAATTTCCTTCTTCGAACTCAATGTCTCGTCTTTTCTCATTAGCATAAAGCTTTATTTGTTCTTGAGACCTTTAAGTTTAGCTTACATTGGTGAAGCGGAGCTTGCATCCTGTTCAATTCTTCCTTGCTTTGAGGATTGATTTTGTTGTTGAAGATGGTCGTGGGGAGAGGGTTCTTGTATCCATGTAAAGCCTCAGTGAGACTCCAATGTTAGCGTGGGTGGAGTTATTATAGGCAATCTCAGCCAAAAGTAACCATGCATCCCAAGCATGTTGAACATTATGACAAAAGTGTTTTATATAAGTTTCCATCCATTTGTTGACCCGATCTGTTTGACCATCAGTTTAGGGGCGATAAGCTGTAGAGGGAGCCAACTTGGTGTCCATAGACTTGGATATCGCCTGCCAAAAATTGCTCATAAATTTTGTATCCCGATCATGCACAATGACTTGCGGTAAACCATGCAATTTGAACACATGTTTCATGAATTGGCTGGCTACTTGTGATGTAGTAAATCGGGCTTTAGTGGGAATAAAATGAGTTGCCTTTGTGAGCCTATCCACTACCACATAGATGATATTCCACCCTTTCTTGGTGAGAGGTAAACTTGTAATGAAATCCATGGTTATGAGTCCACTTGCCCTCCGGAATAGGCAATGGTTGTAGCAATCCACTTGGCTCTAATGTGCTATCCTTGTTTTGATAACAAGGCACACAGCTCAAGACAAATTTTTTAACGTCTCTCCACACGCTCTTCCAATGAAAACTCTTGGTAATTTTGTCATAGGTTTTGAATACTCCCAAATGACCAGTTGTAGGCGTTGAATGCATTTCTTGCATGATTTGCTTGAATGGGAAAGTGTGAGGGATAGCAATCCTGCCATTAAGCCATAAAAGCCCATTTTAAAGCTAAAATGGTGAGTTTTTTGTACATTGACCTTGCTGTAATTTTTGAAATATGATGCTGAAATTAGCATCCAATAGATAAGCCTCCTGAAGCTATTTCCCCTTGTTCTTGCAGCAAGAATGCACTAATACCTCACCTATTGGCATCACACTGAATGGGTAAATTTCTTGGAGAAATCAAGGCAATCAAGACTGAAGTAAGCAAACCTTTCAGTTGGTTAAAGTTTCTATTTGCAATGGCATCCTAGAAAAATGCTTCTTTCTTTAGCCTATCACGAAGAGAGGAGCTGCAATAGTGGCGTAGTGTCGAATAAATATGCGGTAGAATGTAGGCAGGCCCAAGAATCATCTCAAAGAGGTGGTATTTGCGGGTGTAGGCCAATCTCTGACACATTGCACTTTCTTTGGATTAGCTCTAATGCTTGCCTCACTGACAACGTGGCCCAAATACTCTACCTCAGTTTGCATGAAGGAACATTTTGAATCCTTGGCAAAGAGTCTATGATGTCTAAGTACATCAAATACCTGCCTCATGTGCAATAGATGAGCTTCCAATGAATGGCTGAAGATGAGAATGTCATAAAAAAATACCAACACAAATCTGAATAAGAATGACTAAAGTATTTTATTCATTAGGCTCTAAAAAGTGGCAGGTGCATTTGTCAAACCAAAGGGCATAACCAAGAAGTGATAAAGCCCATGATCAGTCTTGAATGTTGCCTTAATCTCATCCCCTTCATGCATGCGTATCTGATGATAGTCAGATCTTAAATCAATCTTTGTGAAATATTTAGCCTCTTTTAGCGCATCTAACAAGTCATCCACCCTAGGAATAGGGTATCTATTCTTCACAGTGATCTTATTCAAATCTCTATAGTCTATGCACATTCTAAATGAGCCATCTTGCTTTTTGACCAACAAGACAAGTGATGCATAGGGAGATGAGCTAGGCTCTATGAAACCCATATCCAATAAATCCTTGACTTGCTTGGCCACTTCTTCTCTTTCACATTTGGACAACCTGTAAGGAGGCTTATTCACCAGCTTTGAGTATGGTTCCAAATCAATGGGATGGTCTAGCTCTCTTGGGAGGTAGGGTGATAGGTAGCTGAAATAAATTACTATACTTATCAAGAAGAGCCTTTAAAGTTGAATTATTTTGCATATTGCCAGACTGATCTGTATTTTCCTTATTTAATTGCAATACAAAAATTTGAGAGCATTTCTTGAACTCTTTCTTAAGTTGTTTGACTGTAATGAGCTGATATTCATTGCTGTTTTGAAATCCTTGCAAGTGAACAAGCTGTTCAACATTGAAAAATTGCATATACAACAAAGAAAAAAACCATAGAAATGGTCCCCAAAGTCTTCAGCCAATCATAGCCCAACACAATGTCTATTGGCCCCATGTCAAGTGCAATTAAGTCTACATTCTGCCTACAATTTTCAACAAGTTGAATATGTATAGCTGGGCATATTTGAGTACTAATTTCTTCACTCCCATTGGTAACTTGCACCCTTAGTGGTTGCTGTAAATCAATGGCAAAATATTTCAGCCTATTCATGACTTCTCTATTTATGAAAATGTGTGTGCTACCATTGTCTACCAAGATAAACATACCTTTCCCATGAATCTTTCCTTGAAGAAGAAGGGTATTAGAGCTCTTTGATCCTCTCCAAGTATCGAGGGAGATAGTATAATTAGTGGCAGCAACATGCGATTCATTCTTGTCACCCATATCTACATGTATGTGACCACCAGGATCAAAAGGAAAGGTGTCTGCAAGGTCAAAGAACTCTTCTTGCCTAGTTTCCTCATCAGCCTCATCATTTTTAGCAGTGATTACAAAGTCACTTGCATCCTCATGGTCATCCTCCGAGTCTTCAAAGACCAACTTACTGTGGACTTTTGCCTTTGCATTTCTATAAGTACATTTGGAAGCATATTCGACGGTGTACTTTCCCCCACACTTGAAACAAAGACATTTTTCTTTCCTTTCTTTGTACAAGTCCATGGGAATGGACCGTTGACCACCAAAGACTGAGACATTCTTGTTCTTGTTGTCCCCTTGTTTATTCTCAGTCTTGCCGTTGTTTACTGTCCTGAAATTACTGATTTGCCTTGAGGCATGAAGGTGGGATATGTGGGAACTCTGGGGATGCTAAATGGTATATTTCCACTACCATAACTGACTCCAAATTGGCCCTGCTTTACAACAGCTCGTTGTTGTCCAAAATTGGACTACGTAGGCCGTCTAGGCTACCCAAAAGATAGCTGAGATAAGTCTCTTTGCTGTCCATACTGTGGCTGAACTGAAGTATCCCTATGATACTTACAGGAGTATCTTTCAGCCAATTCAATAACCTTGAACAAATTAGAAGGTGACTGCGCTAAAACATCAGCTGATAACTGAGGATCCAAGCCATATATATACTTATGTAGCTTTGCATCATAACTTACGGACTCAACATACATCGTGAGATGAAGAAATTGATTTATGTAGTCCCGAATTGTCAAGCCACGTTGTTCTAAGCTATACCACTGTCAGGCAAGCTTCTCTTTCTCTACAGGGGACACAAAAACTTGAACCATAAGTGCTTTAAATGCATCCCAAGTATCAACTTGTTGATTTTTCCTCTTAATATATCGCCACCACGTATGAGAAAATCCTTCCAAGTGGATCATGGTAAAGTGGATCTTTTGGCCATCATTTCTGGGCAAAATATCAAAGTAGTCTTCAAGATTTGAAAGCCATTCTTTCAATCTGTTGGGAAAGAGGATTGACAATTAAATTTGGATAAGATAATCTTATCTCTCAACTCTCGTTCATGAGAGTGGCATGTCCAAACTGTCCCCACTGAAATTGATCATTTTGAGTGCCAAAAGTGGTACTATTAGGAGAGTGATTCCTGCCAAAAGATTGTTGAAACCTTGTTGAAGGCATAGGGGATGATGGAAGTTCAGAATTTCCTTGTGATGCATTTCCTAATGGATCCTCTTGCCTATGAGAACTATCACCAAGCTCAAAGCTACTATTGGGAATGCCCATTCTTCCTAAAATTCCTTGAGAATTTGCATGGACTCATGGAAAGGTGGTTCTTTCAACATGTACATTCGACTGATCTTCTTGCTCTTTTTCCTTTAGTTGAATCTCCAACCACCTAGATAAATTGGCATTAAGTGTGCCCATGGTGTCTCTCATTTGACGCATTTTCTTCATCATCTCAACATGATTTTCTGTGTTTGCTACTATGCTCGCAAGTACAGTCTCTTGTCTTTTCCAAAATAGCCTCATGTCTCTGATTATGCCTTGTCTCATGCCTGTATAGAGTGTCATTAAGAGCATTGAGGCTTCCAATGTCATGAAGATACTCCTCATAATCCATTTCAGAGGTGTTCTCAGTCCTTGGTTCTCGTGCATCCTTGATTTGTTGTTGAATATCTTCATTGGCCTTGATTTTTCCCTTATTCCTTGCCATGGTTAGGTGCAGTCCTGTTAGACCACCTGTCACTATTCTACCCGTAACTTGAGATAGGAAGCTCCAATTGGCCTACCTTTTTGTTTAAGTCAAAGCCAAGGATGCCCTCTTCAAATTGAGCATAAGCATGCACTCCTAGGTTTTATACAAAAAATTGTGTAATAGAGAAAGTATTGTTGTACTGTGCAATCCAACACCATGTCTACACTTGTAGGAGGCATGTTTTGACTTGTAAGTATCTTATAGAGTCCAAATAGAGCTCTAAAACTAATCAAAGTCCTTACTAGGACCTGTGGGCACTCTGCAAGACCTACATATTAGTTTCTAGGAGTAGGTATATATCTGTAAATGCAAGCTAATTGCTTATAGTACCCTGTGGGGGTCAAGAAAGGGGTTGCAATGGATCAACTTGTCAATGCATGATTGAAGGGTTGACATCAACCCTCCCATGAACATAATCAACCACAAAACCGGGGACAAAGCACACAAAATCTATGTGTATGGCTCTACCATTAATCTCAACAACTGAAAAGAAACCATAAATCTCTTTTTTAATAATGAACATATTTGTCATCTTTATCATCTTCATCCATAACTTCAACCATTATGCAAGAACAAAAGGGAAAAGAGGAATTTCTACACAAAAGACAGAGGAGAGAGAACAACTTTTTGCACCACCAAAAAGGAGAATATGCGATTGAACAAGAGAGAGAGAAGGGAAAGAGGCACATAACCACTCGTGCACTCCACCCCACCTCTTCCCCAAAAAGCACACCCCTTCGTATTTTATTATTTCTTTGAAACTTTGATACATTTGATATTATAAGGCCTTTAGTCTTTAATTTTGAGTATTCCTACCCTTTACAAATGCATGCACTTAACACTTTTGTGTATACCATTTATTTATGATGAATGTGGATGTGGATGTGGATGTGGCCCCCTCATATCTCTCTCTTTTTGGTGATTTTGTAACAATGTAAATGTTATCCCCTTTACAATAGATGAAATTATGATATATGCATGGACATTTTTGTGCCTTGTTTTTATGCTTCTTTGGGTGTCATCATATTCCTCCCACATTGAAATGTGAAGTGTCCTCGCGAACCTTGTCAAAGAAGAACCAATGTCTAACACAAAACACTTCCAAAATTGTTGGTAAAACAACTTTGATCACAAGGCCTAGCCATG
The DNA here is from genome assembly GCF_053477565.2 of Lygodium microphyllum. Lineage (NCBI taxonomy): Eukaryota > Viridiplantae > Streptophyta > Polypodiopsida > Schizaeales > Lygodiaceae > Lygodium > Lygodium microphyllum. The sequence continues at coordinate 117,662,973 of NC_141163.1, forward strand.
GTAAGGTATGGGACTCCAAATCCATGACCACCAGAGTAAGGGAACTCCTGCCTATGTCACACTGCCACACCGAAAAGGTTTGCTAGTCTTAAAAGGGTAGGGTTCAATCTTCCACAAGGAATTACAAGCACAACTTTCTCCATCCCAATTGAGGAAATAAGGATGACTCCCTATTTATGTAGCTCAAAGGGTGAGGGAAGGAAGAGACTATTGTTGATAAATGAGTCTTCTTAGGTCCTCTCAAAATAGACTTTTGTCTCATCTTTTGAAGGCTAAGGGAAGCCATGAATGCGATGGAGCTCTTGATAAATTGTGTAAGGCGAAAAACAAAAGCAAGAGAGTAGAACCTTGTGACAAGGGCTTTTTCAATAGAAATAAGGTTTAAATGTTATATTTATGCATTTTTCAAGGTCTTATCTATCTTAGCATTGTGCTATGGGAACAAGGCTTTAACTTTAAAGGATCACAAATTCTTTTGAACTAGTTATTGTTAGATAAAATTATGTTTATTACTTTATGAGATCTTAAAGAATATGATTGTAGGGTTGAAATGGGGTATCATATCAAAAGGAAAGGGAAGATAACATGTGGCTTTTGGAAGATAGAAATGTAACAAATCTAGCAAGGCACATGGTATGAGATAAAGGGGTTATTGAGGAGATATGAGAAATCTAGATTTTGTGAAGGATTGAAAGGGGGTTGAGTGGTGGAGAAAAATGATATGAGAGAAATCCACTAGGGAGACAAAGAAAGGAGGGAAATAAGAAGAAGCTCATATGGATGGCTGGTGAATTAACTTTAATGTTAAAATTAATATCTTCATTGTTTTCTTAAGTTAAGGTTTTGGGCATAAGTAAATAAAAGAAAGAAAAACTGATATCACTTTGCAGATATGGAGATCTCGTGAACATGCTACGATAGGGTGGGAGAAAGGAGTTGCCGTTGGGGTAGGGGGTTTTCGTCATGTCCCGGGTGAAGAGCACAAGGTCGAACTGCAGAAATACCATCTCTTCGTAACGACGCCTCCCTCTCTCTCTTTCTCTATCTATGTGTCCATCTGAGCCAAGGCAGCGCACCACACGAGGCCCAAAAGTGCAAGCAGGGGGAGTTTCCCTCTTTGAGACCTGTGTGGAGCTCCGTGCTGCTTCTAAAATCCTTCGCCATCTATCTCTCTCTCTCTCTCAGCATTTCTCATCCTGGTATGCTTGTCTCTGTGATCTCTGTGCTCAGGCACATCAGAAAGCTTCAATTTGCTAGTGGTCTCATCCTTAACAATGTGGTATGATGGCGGTGTGGAAGGAAAGAAGGTGAATCTGGCAATGATAGAGGAGGCAGCTACCCCCATGCTAGAGAGAGGGAGAAGAGTAGGAGAAGAACCCACAATGGCTTCTCTGAAGGCATGCTAGGTGTCAGAGAAGCCACATCTCTCTCTCTCTCTCTCTCTCTCTCGTTTGCGTTGCTGTTGAGTCGTCGCTGCTGCTGCCGCCGCCACTACGTCTGCCCACACAGACACCGGTGGTGAACTCAGACATGCTTAGGGTTTGACCCTTTTTCTTTCCCAGGGATGGGAAAGCTGCATCATCGGAAAACATCAACGGTTTCTCTTAGTGAGATTCTACAAGCTCAGAGTCGGCAGTTCTGGCTCTAGCTACGGTACTCGTCACGATAAAATTAAAGAAATATGTTCTCCAACTGAAGAAGATTATACAAAACACACGCACTCTTCTTCTCTCTCTCGCTCCTTGGATCTCTATCCCTCTCTCTTTCTCTCTTTGTCTCTGTGTGAGATTCATATATCCATACAAAGGGCATTACTTCCGATGGGCTCCCGCGCAGTCGCAGGCGGACTCCTGCTTACATCCGAACACGAAAGACCATGCTCTCTCTCTCTCCCTCTTCTATCTCTTGAGATGCTTGCTATCTATCCATAGCCATACCTGCAACTCCAACTGAGCACTACAACTTCACCAGCAACTTCACCAGCATAGCATGTGGAAAACGGTGTGCGTGCGCACACACACACACACACACACACACTCTCTCTCTCTCTCTCTCTCTCGCAGAAACGTCTCTGATCTGTGTTTCTGGTACACACTCTCTTCTTCCGCAAACTGCCTCTCTCTCTCTCTCTCTCTCTCTGCGTCTGTCTCAGAGCGATAAACAATCTCCAACTCAGTCGTCTGACCAAGGAAATAATAATTAGTGCACCACTTTTAATGGTTGGCTGTCGTGTGTATTTTTAGATGAGAGCATCTCATGATCGTGAGAGGTGGAGTGGTATGGCTTAGTTGGAGTGGTAGGAATGCCAACCACAGGCATGAAAAAGTACTCTCTCTCTCTACGATTGATGCTGCTTCTTCTTCTTCCCCTTTGCGTGCTTTTGGATCCTCCTCACGATCTCCCATCTGGCCATGTTTAAATATGGTGATCCTATGCTCGCCCTTCAAGTCACTATTGTAGAAACATTGCCATTGTTGTTACAGAAAAAACGATGGCATTGCCACAGTCAAAATTGGAGAGCTAGATATCGTAGTAGCATGTTTCTCTTAGATCAACTTCTTCTTCTTGCTTCTTGAGATCAGTTGATGACAACAACTCTCCCACGAACATAATCAATCACAAAACCAGGGACAAAGCACACAAAATCTATGTGTATGGCTTTGCCATTAATCTCAAAAACCGAAAAGAAACCATAAATCTCTTATTTAATAATGAATATATTTGTCATCTTCATCATCTTCATCTATAACTTCCAACCATTATGCAAGAACAAAAGAGAAAATATGAATTTCTGCACAAAAGATAGAGGAAAGAGAACAACTTTTTGCACCACCAAAAAGGAGAATATGCGATTGGACAAGAGAGAGGGAAGGGAAAGAGGCACATAACTACTCGTGCACTCCACCCCACCTCTTCCCCAAAAAGTACACCCTTTCGTATTTTATTATTTCTTTGAAACTTTGATACGTTTGATATTATAAGGCCTTTAGTCTTTAATTTTGAGTATTCTTACCCTTTACAAATGCATGCACGTAACACTTTTGTGTATACCATTTATTTATGATGAATGTGGATGTGGCCCCATCATATCTCTATCTCTTTTTGGTGATTTTGTAACAACGTAAATGTTATCCCCTTTACACAAGATGAAATTATGATATATGCATGGACATTTTTGTGCCTTGCTTTTATGCTTCTTTGGGTGTCATCAAGGGTCATCCCACATGGCATAATACATTGCCTAGTCATCCAAATTCATTGCTTGTAGCCTTATTTCAGAAGTGAGCATGTCATAAGCATCTCTTAGCATAATTTTTCCATGCATAGGCATCTCCCATACATTCCAAGCATCGCATTCACTACCATTGACTACATATGTACTCTCATGTCTGCAAATACATCCTCAGTATTTAATACATTTGTAGCCAATAATACATCCATACATCAATGCCAAGTTAATATCTCAATTCTTCAAGAGAGTACCTACACCTGCAAGCAACTTCAGGCTCCGGATCACTAGGAGGTGGGCAAAGTTCCCTTCAGGTTGGGTTGTGCAGCCCTTCAGGGTCTTTGATGGCAAGGAGGGGTCACCCCTCGTTTGTCTTGCCACCTCGCATGGCATCAGGCTTTTCCTCACCTGGAATATACATGGCAGATATTTATTATTAAGCAACCAGCATGATGTGCATTTACAAATTGAGGATTGGGCCTTTCATGATATGCATGATCAATAAGGAAAATGGGATGGGGAAAGGGGTTACCTTTGCAAATCAGTGACTCACTGATTGCATCACTTATCATTTCTTACAAATTTTTGGCTTAATGATCAAGAATCAAAACCAAGTACAGTTATGGGTTAGGAGTTAAATTCTTAGCCAACAGAAAAGAAATTTGAAGTGTGCTTAGTCATGCATGCATTTCAAGAAGTGCATAGAGGAAGAAGACAAGCGTTAGGTGATCCATAGCTTCAGCCTAAACAAGAATTCATGTAATTCTTTAATCTCTCCAAGCAAGAGGTTGGGCTCAGCAAGTGGTTGGAGAAGAGAGAGCGAGACCCATGAGACATACCTTGCTTAAGCTTGGGACGATGGCCGCGTCTTCAACTCTTCCACCGAGAATGATTGATGGCAATAGCACATGCAGGAGAGTATGCACCAGCTGCAGTAGGAGTATAGCTACTGCTAGGAGCCTGAGGATACCCAACAACAACAATTATTACCACAATCTACTAGCTCTGGGTCTGGTCTACAAATGAAAGTCCTTGACCCCTCTGCAAACCCTCACTTGTGAAGAGGTTGGGAGCAAGTGAATGGTTCATTGCTCGTATATCTACTTGTGGCCTCTTTCACATTGCCTATCCAAGAGCACCATAATTTCTATGTGCAAATTTGTGGTTAGTTTACAATCAACTTTGTCATGATGATATGCCAATGGTTAGGTGGTCAGTTGCTTCGTACCTTGGCAAATTTGTTGAAACCGTAGGGTTTATCTATCTCAAAACTGAGATCATGCCTTTTTTTGGTGATCAAACTCAAGATTTTTAGCCTGAAGTGGCTACACTGACCAAACCATTCAAGAAGAGCTCAAGAAAGTTCTCATGTATCCAAAATTGAGAAGAGCCAACTGTCAGGATCTTCAAGTGGAGAAAATCCCATAGGCATTCCTAACTTATTTCAGAATGGCACAAAGTGAAGCTTTATGCGGCTCTTAAACAATATGCCATATGCTCAATAGCATGATCTTCTTGCCAGTGTGCTCAGGGAGCTGTAAAGCAGGCAAACTTGACTACCAATAAGGTGCTAGATGGAAAAATAGCTATTGCTGTCAAGCAACAACCTAAAGAAAGAATATGATCGATTCATAAATCTGGTGTGTTTGGTAAGAGGCTAAAGTGAGAATTGCTGTTGCTGGAAAAGTGACCAAGTTTTGCAAGATCGTGAGCCTTCCATTAGCTGACTGTTGTTGTTGTGCAAAAGGGGAACTATGGCCCTTGTGGAGAAGGCAAGAAATTCGGACTCAGAATTAATGGTAGGGTTGATGCCGTCCTTGAAAATGTTGACGCTGAAAACGACCTTGGCACGGATCTCCTTGTTGAGACGATAGCACTGATGGGGATCTTAGCCTTGGCCAAGAAAGAGGCCTATGCAAAGGCTATGGAGGCTTATGTAGTGCTGAGAGAGGGGGGAAGAGAGAATATGGATCGAGAAGAAAGCTTTCCTTGAAAAGTAAATGTAGCCAAAGTTCTCTCTAAGTCCTATGAGCCTTCAACTTGGCCATGGTGAAATTTTTAAGAAAGGCTGCTATGTCTGGTACTCCTTGATTCCTATGGTCTTTCAATGCTGTACATGTCCTAATATGCTTGTGCACTTGAGTAACTAGGGTTCCTGAACTAAAAAGAAACTAAAACTAGAGGGAGAAGAGAAAGAAGAATGGACCAAACACCTAGGCTTTGATACCAATTGTCAAGGAGAGGACTGGGGAGAGAGAAAGAGGAGAGAGAAGACAACCATGAAAGATGGAGAGAGGGAGAAGATGAAGGAGACTTGTATTATTATAATTTATGGTCCAAATATCAAGTATACTCGCTAGTGTAGCAGGTATTTTCCTCCATTATTTTATTCCCATATTCCCCTCGTATTTCCCATCTCTTACACTTAAAATACAAGAATTACACAATAATGCAAAGAAAACCATAGCCAAGGTAGGTAGGTTATCATGAATCATGTTATCAATTGATACAATGGTTGAGAATCATCAATGAGAAGTAATATGATATACTTCTCATGCTATGGAGGGGCATGATATCTACCCCAATGCTATGGTGGCCAAAGAGTATGCATCCTCAAAGGATGATGGGAGGTGAAAACCTCAAACAAGAAATATTTAGAATTGATAAAAGATGCATGACAAGTTACAACTTAGCCTTTTTATTAATGTTATATATTGGTCAATGTATTATTTTGCTTTATTACAAGCTATTCATTCTCACAATAAACTAATATACCGAAAATACAAGAATTACATAATATTGCCAAGAAAACCATAGCCTTGGTAGCTAGGCTACCATGAATCATGTTACCAATTGATACAATGGTTGAGAATTATCAATGAGAGGTTATATCATAATATTCTTCTCATGCTATGGAGGGGCATGGTAGCCACCTCAATGCGATGGTGGCAAAATAGTATGCACTTTTAATGAATGGTGGGAGGTGAAAACCTCAAACAAGAAATGTTTAGAATTGGCAAAAGATGCTTCGCAAGTTACTACTTGAGATTTTTATATCTAACCCTAGATTCGAGGCTAAATATTAGATAAGGTATTATTTTGCTTTATTACAAGTGCCTTAGGAGGCTAAGTGGTGAGGAGTGCTTTTGAGGTACAACTTCTTGCTAATCTTCTTTTGGAGCTTTTCATTTCATTCCTTATTAAGAGGCATTGGTAGCGTTGTAAAAAGTGCTTGCATGTAGTAGAGTATCCCAACACACTTTTTTGGGTGGGTGTGTATATATGTGTGTAGAGGTGTGAAACATGTACCTTCCTTAGAAGTGTTATAATAGAGTGAAGATATGGGAAAGTCGGTATTACAAGTTAAGGAAAATTTACCCTTGATTCGTAACTTCATTGACCATAGAGAATAAGGTTGATGAATGTTGAGTATAATGGAAGCCCTTGTCAAGATAGATGAAGTTTTGGTTGCATTCTATCTTTGCTCATACTTGAAAATCTTTAAAGAAGTTTATATGTAGATGCACCTTGTGAAGGAAATAAAAAGTCAAAGCTCATGCGCTTTGTTGTTTTGCATTATGAGCTCTCTAGTCAAGCCTTAGTAAACATATTTGGGTTTGGGAGTTCTTAAATCAACACAAAGACCTAAGAACATAAAGTTTGAGGTTGATCTAATTTTGTAATTTTGTAACCACTAAATGTAGACATGACAAGTCTCCTTTTCCTTCTTTATTTACATAGTTTACTTTTGCTTTTGGAGTCTAAAATATGAAGGGTTGATGCATCTAAATCTTGGGTAGAGGAATCTTCTAGTCTTTGGTGTAAAGTACTTGGTGTCTCTTGAACACTACTTCAAAACTGTTGAAATTGTTTGAGTGGTGATTACACATGCATAATAGAAATAAATCCTAAATTTCAAGGTTGCAAGAAATTTTATTTGTTGAATTGGACATGTTGGATTACTAATAACTCTAGAATTCCTTAAAAGCTCGAAAACCATTCTTCAAATGTTGAATGATTGTTTGAGATGAGAGAGGAGAGTGTTAAACTTGTAGAATTTTCCTGGTTATGGCTAGGAAGATGGAAGTTTTTTTTTTCTCATCATATAGGAAATGTCAAAATGCTTTGAAAGAGCATAGGAAATTAAAATTAATAAGCATTAATGAGAAATATCATATATATATATATATATATATATATATATATATATATATATATATATATATATATATATATATGTGGCAAAAAGGAGTCACCCAAACAAAGAATAAAAGTTAAATAATTCTATAACAAAGCTTTTTTGCCCATGAATAATTTACAATCCCAAAATAACAAAGATAAATTTAAGAGATAAATACACCCTATAGGAAGTTCAAGTACTTGAACAATTCCAAATAATGTGAGAGGTAATAACTTTCAAAGCACCACATCTATGATACATAGCAAGGGTGATCTTTCTTTTAACAAGCATAAAATTTGTTTGGATTATGTCCAAAAATGAAGAAAAGGGTGAATCTTTCCCTCATCAAATCCTAACTAGGTAAAAATGGAGAGAATTCACTCTATTAAATGCACATGTCCCTCTAAGTTTGGGGCTAGATTTGTATTAAATCATGGATGCACCTCTTCTTTTTCACTCTTTTCTTTCCTATATCCATAATTAGGTATGTTTCTAAAAGCTATGATTTGATAATCCAATAATTCTAATTAGTGCCTAAAAAAGCAAACTATTTAAGGTCTAACTTATTTTCTAAATTTGTTAGTATTCACGATATTTTTGTTTGCATGTTCCTTTTGTTTTTGCATTTTTTGTCCCCTCTCTTTTGACCTCTTGTGGCTTTGCTTCTCTCTATTGTTGTGTGCCTTTGCATGATCATGCATAACATTTTGAAAGCAGGATGATTGGTAGTGCATGGTCACAAGCAAGGTGGTATTTGGATTGCTTCCCAATTTTTGCAATTACATTTGGAAGAAAATTACCTCTTTTCTTTCCATCGTTTCATTTTTGAATGCTTTAAGAAAGCTCTAAAGCATGTTGCCTTCGATTTTTGCATATTTCTTTTCCTCTTCCATTGTGAGAGATTCAACTTTTAGAGGATCACTCATTTTCAATTTGCATATGTATCTTTTAGAGGAGCACTCATTGTCAATTTGCATGTGTGGCTTATAAAATAAGTTTCTAAGTAAAAAGAGCCCTTTGTTTGCACAAGCATTACTATGAAGAATCCTTGAATCAAATTTGTTGAGATATTAGCAAGCACACCTAATATAGCCTCTTTGTATGAGGCAGTTTGGGATGACGACATGCATGCTGCAGGAATCCCATATGCATAGAAAGGGAAAACTGTACCCATCCAACAACTTTAAAGCATTGTACTTGACTACCACTTTTGATAGAGGAATGAATACATGATGATGCTTTTCTTTATCAGTTAGTGTCAATCTTGTACTTGTTAGTCCTACACAAGATTGTGTTTATGAGTCCAAGATTTCGTCTTGGAACCTAATTCACTTGTGTAACAGTTGTGGTCTTCAGTCATGTCATCATGAGTGTAGTCTATGCTTACAAGCCGCCATAGCCATGCTCTAGATCCCGCGTATTTTAACATGGTATCAGAGCTCAACTGAGCATGGTCCAACTCTCCTTTCACTCCTCTCAACTCCTTTCCATCTGTTCTCAGCTTAGTTTGAGTACTGGACCCTATCTCCAACTTCATTTGCATTCCTACCTTCAATGAAGCTTCCATGGCAACCATAGCCAGCAACACCCTGTCAGCTTGAAGCTTTTATATCTTTCTCCACAGGCCAAATATCTCTAAACTTCCTTTTGGAGAAGTGACTTTGAGAGCTCTTCCCAGGCACCTCAATCATTGAGATTGGGCAACTATGGCTTCAACATTGTCTCTTTTAAAAGTCGCTACCATAAGTGTGTCTGTAGACAACACCTACCTACCTTTGTTGGAGCAGCCATATCTCTTCAACTAGGCCATATATCTTTAAGCTTTCTTCTCGAGAGTTGTTCTTCAAGTCAAGAAGCAACTTCTTGGCATAAAAATCAAGGAGATTGATGCACATCATGCTCGGCATTTGCATTTTTCCAAATCTGGGCACAGTTTTAATAGCGACCATTTTGAAGGCTTAGATCTCTCAACTCGGGAAAAGTGAGTTCAAAACCTCTTAGGGTGAGTTAGATATATTAGTGAGGATCCTCCATCTTAAAGGGTTTGAGTAGATTCGACTTGTGGAGCTCGTGGGAGCTCATTTACTAGTCATTGGTCCTTGTTTTGACAGGATAGCCATAGCTACTTACCTTCAAGTTCATTTTTCCATCATTTTCTCTCTCCTACCACTGAAACCAAGCCAAGGTCACTCTAATTTAAATTTTTCAGCAAGTATTCAACAATCAAATCATCAAGGAGGGGAAGGTATGAAGAGTTTTTGAAGATCATCAAGTCAAACTCAAGCAACAAACATCAAATTTCAAACTAGTATCTTTTGATACTTCACTGCCATTGCTTGTGTCTTTTGACACATATAAAGATAAACTCATTGTTGGTTATTCTCAGTCATTTGAAGTTTATTTCCATAATAGGAATGACCAAAATCAAGTCTTTTATGAAGATGCTTCTCATGAAGAGTAACATTACTCTTATTGCTCAATTCAACTACATGGAAGACTTGTTTATTCCACTTGCAGGGATGGATGGATTTACTTGTTTTGAAGAGAAATTGATGAATTTATTTGAAGATTTTGAAGACATTTATGCTGCCTTAAAGACAATGATACCTTTGCTTGAGGGGGACATAGACATAAAGACTGATGCAACTATTGCAAGCAAAGTCAATGAAGAAGCAGATCAAGAGGACCAAAAGAACAAGAATAAGAATAAGAAGCAGAAAAATCATGAAGACTTTGAAGTGGCAAACAAAGTGAAGTACAAGTATAGGAAGCTAGACAAGAAGAACTGTAATGAATCAAAGATCTATGTCAAAAGAAATGCTAAAAACTGCAAGGGCCTCACGGTCCTTGATCCTATTTTTTACTAACTTTTTTACCCTTGTAATGTCTAGCGCAAATGTCTTTAACATAAGCTTGTAAAACTCCTTATGTAGCCTTATACTACAGCCGCTATAAGGCCCCTACTACAACCTTTGGATGACCATCATGTTTGTGGTACCCACACTTAGCCTTTTCTGCGACAGCCTCAGGTGTTTTGCCATGTTTATGGTGTGCCCACACTTTGCAGGTGTTACTTTCACTAAAGCCTCTACACACTTTGTACTTTCTGGTTGTAATTGAGGAGGGGTGTTGAGATATTAGCAATCACACCTAATGTAGCCTCTTTGTATGATGCAGTTTGGGATGAATACATGTAGGCTGCAGGAATCCCATATGCACAGAAAGGGAAAAATGTACCCGTCCAACAACTATAAAGCATTGTACTTGACTACCACTTTTGATAGATGAATGAATACATGATGATGCTTTTCTTTATCAGTTAGTGTCAGTCTTGTACTTGTCAGTCCTACACAAGATTGTGTTTATGAGTCCAAGCTTCCATCTTGGAACCTAATTCACTTTGTGTAACAGTTGTGGTCTTCAGTCAATGCCATCATGAGTTTAGTCTATGCTTACAAGCCGCCATAGCAATGCTCTAGATCTTGCGTATTTTAACAAAATTTTATTTTAGCATTGTAGGAATTTCTTTCCGTCGCTTCTTGCATGCAAGAACCCCTTATCATGGGTAACTAGAGCTTGGAGACATGAATGAAGTTTCAATGAGGCATAAGATCATATTCACATGATGGTGGAGGAAGAGTACTCAACATGGAGTGGAGCCACAAGGTACCTTTTTATCAATCATGTTGAGACTAAGAAAGTGAGAGATGAATGTAAGAAGCAGATTGATATTTGGGCTTACCCAACAAATCCACAAACAAGTAAGCAACCTTGATTTTGTATATTTGATGATACAATTATATTCCATGGTAATGGAAATGATGGCTTGATAGGATATTATAGTTGCTAATATATCAAACAAGAATACAAAGTTCACAAGATTAGACAATTACTTTCTCATAACCACTATGCGAAAAGTAAAGATAGATTAGGATAAGTAAGTCAACAAAGCTAGGGAGCGAGTTGGAGTGGTTGAAAGTTCAACTAGAGAATCTTAAGAAGGAAAATAAGAGTAAAGGATCTTCTAGTTAAATGGAAACATTAAAACATGTTTGTTGTTTTAGATTGAGCATAAGCGATTAGAAGACCTTAAAAATTTGGTAGCAAGAGGAGGTAACTTCTAGCATACATATACATCATAGGAATGAAATGCCACATCAAAGTAGAAAATATATGCTTCATCTACTTAAGGATCCAAGTTCAAGTTTATATTGATGAGTTATCTAAAGTAAGTGAGGAGGTACAAGATAAAGTCTAACTAAGTCAAGTTGTGGAAACATGTGATGACACTTAAATTACCTAAAAAGGTCATTGAGCCTCCAACATTTTATAACTTATCTCCATTAACATCATCTACATGTATCTCTACTATCCCAAGTCCATGCATTATTGCAAAAGGGAGATATGAACAAAATCTATCAATAGTAAAGTTACTAGGTGAGTGCAAACACATAATCGAATCTATGCCATTAGAGAAAGGAAGAAAATGCAATTTGAAGATATCTCAATACAAGGAGTAATTGCAAAGGCAAGGGGTTTGTGTGTATGTAGGTGAGCTTATCTTTGTGATAAAGCCAGATGAGCTGCTGATGACCAGGAAATCAGTGCAAATAAAGGCACAAAAATGTGCTAAACATGGAAACATCCTTTGCAAACTAACACTTTGCTATTGTACCCCTTTGTAAAAAATCAAATATGAAGCAATGTAAAATGTGTAGTCAAAAAGGCTCACATTAAAAATATTCCTAGGAAAAGGAAAGGTCAAACCCTTTTGTCTCATGCTAAAAAATGAGAGGTCTTTAGACCTTAGCCAATGTATGCAAATTTGAATTTCATAATTCAAGAAAGGAAAAGGAGGTGGTTGCAGTCGTGGGATTTGGGGAGGTGGGAGGTTGAGGTGGTTACACCCTCTCTCTTCCTTTATCTTCTTCTCTCACGGTTCATTTCTCCCTCTCTCATTTTGGCACAACTCTTGCCTTCTTGTTCTTGCTTCCCTCTCTTGTGCTTCATGCTCATTATTAATGGAGAGTGAGAAAGAGGAAGAAGGTGAGGATGGAAGAATTGTCAAATTTCTTGTGTGTCTTCCTCGTGTGTTTGGAGAGCATGGTTCTTGGTGAGAAGAAGGAGAGTTTTCTTGCAGGTTTTCATGGCCAGCAATGTATTTGCAGCCTCTACCTAGCCGGTTCGTGGTTCTCTTGGTGCCGTGGCAGGGTGCTCTTCATTTGGTGCACTGGCCGGGAATTGGGGTGGCTATGGAGCTTGCAAGGATAAATGGGCTTCTACCATTGCAAATCTGAAGCCAAAGATGGTCAAATAGAAGAAATGAACACGGAGAGGTTCATAGGCCACCAAGGTTTGCTTCAGGAGCCTACAACGTAGTTTCAATTTGAAGAGATTTCAAGAAGGATCGAGAAAGATGGTGAATCAGCGTGTTTTGCTCTGTTCTGGGAGGTGGTGTGCGATGAGCACAGGATCAACCCCACGGGTGCATACCACAGTGACTCGGACCTGCAAATGGAGTGCATCAAAGTCTACTTTAAACGAGGCCAACGGTGGGCTATGCCTCACGTGCCCCACGCTGTGCTGATGGACCTGGAGCCTGGCACCATGGACAACGGTCGCTCGGGGCCTTACGGCCAGATTTTGCGCCCTGACAACTTCGTCTTCGGCCAGACCGGCGCCGGCAACAACTGGGCCAAGGGCCATCTGGGAGGTGGTGTGCGACGAGCACGGGCAACCCTCTGATCTGTACCTCATGTTCTTTTCTTCTCGAATGTGCGTCAGTTACAGCTCCATCGTCTTATCCATCCAAAAGCCACACTTTAATCGATAATCTTTTGAACAAATACCTTCTTGATGGTGGTTCATATGCATACTTTCCTAAGCATTAAGTCACACCTTCTTTTACCAAGCCTATTCTCTAGTATACACAAAGTATTTCCATGAATTTCCTTTTAGCTTTTGTTTTATTCCTAATATTACCTCCTTTCCTTTTCCTTTCTAAAATTAAACTCGGTGGAGTACATCATTGCCATATCTTTCATGAGGATTTGCTTTATTGTGATATCTTTTTCGAGTTCTCTTTCTATGCTTAATGAGTGGTTATCTTTTAGTTCATGCTAAGTGTGATGTCTTTATGTGCAAATTGTGTGAAAAGCCCTATCTCTTGCGTGATGTATGATTTTATGTGGTATGTTCATGACCTAGGCTTTACGACCTAGTTATGTTTTTCTATTGTGTGTTTTTTTCCCCCCCTATCCAATGGCAATTAAAAGATGATGAAGAAAAAATGAAAATGAAGATTGAAGATGAAGTTTTTCAAGGATCTGATTGTGGTTCTTCTTCAAATTTGTTCGCGGGGACGCTTCACACTTAAGCATGGGAGGAATGATGACCAGGAAATCAGTGCAAATAAAGGCACAAAAATGTGCTAAACATGGAAACATCCTTTGCAAACTAACACTTTGCTATTGTACCCCTTTGTAAAAAATCAAATATGAAGCAATGTAAAATGTGTAGTAAAAAAGGCTCACATTAAAAATATTCCTAGGAAAAGGAAAGGTCAAACCCTTTTGTCTCATGCTAAAAAATGAGAGGTCTTTAGACCTTAGCCAATGTATGCAAATTTGAATTTCATAATTCAAGAAAGGAAAAGGAGGTGGTTGCAGTCGTGGGATTTGGGGAGGTGGGAGGTTGAGGTGGTTACACCCTCTCTCTTCCTTTATCTTCTTCTCTCACGGTTCATTTCTCCCTCTCTCATTTTGGCACAACTCTTGCCTTCTTGTTCTTGCTTCCCTCTCTTGTGCTTCATGCTCATTATTAATGGAGAGTGAGGAAGAGGAAGAAGGTGAGGATGGAAGAATTGTCAAATTTCTTGTGTGTCTTCCTCTTGTGTGTTTGGAGAGCATGGTTCTTGGTGAGAAGAAGGAGAGTTTTCTTGCAGGTTTTCATGGCCAGCAATGTATTTGCAGCCTCTACCTAGCCGGTTCGTGGTTCTCTTGGTGCCGTGGCAGGGTGCTCTTCAGCTGCAACTCTTAAACCACCAAAAAATGAAACATGTAAGTGTTGCAGTCATGAACATGGCATTGCACCATGTAAGGTTTACCACAAGAGAAACTAGATTGACATGTTTAATAAGAAAATGATTTATGGTGGATCACTACAACACAAGTTTCCAATGAGAAGCATGACACTTCAAGTTGATTTTCTCTCACATAGGTATCACATCTATTATTCATGCAAAGAAAAGAGAGAATCTCATGCAATGAAGGCCCTTGGGTTTTTCTCTCACATAGATATTCCATCTATTATTGATACAAAGAAAAGAGAGAACCTCTTGCAATGAAGGCATTGAGTTTGTCCAAGTGGAATGGTGATTGAGTATTGACTTGTAGGCCCTAAAATGTATGTTTGGGATCTTAAAAGGTGTAACAACACCATATCCATGCTTGTATTTCAGAAATAACATAGCCTCCTTTGGGTAGATTGACATGTGAACCTAATCAAGGTTCGATAAAGAGACAAAATGATCATGCAAGCATAGTAAGTGATAGAGGAATGTAGATGTAAAGTGATGCATTTCTTACAATGTGTTGATGCAAATTGGGAGCCAATCTTTTCAATTCTGTTGGAAAGCATGTATATTTGCACTTTGCATGTTGAGCCAAGAATCCTTAATAAATTCTTAGCTTTAGATTAAGTTATAGTTTCTTTGTCAAGTGTGTATTAGTATCATACCTTGCATCAATAAATATGAAGAACTTCTTTCTAGTATGGATTTCCATGGGACAAGTGACCACATGCAACTTCAAAAGAACGTACAACAATCTAGAAAGTTGGGTGACATGTGAGGTGCTATATCCATGGGAGGCATACAAAGCTAAATGGTTTCTAATTTTGAGGATGTCCAACATAATGAAATTTGGAAACAATGGAGGGAATTATGTGACTGTACCATAAATGTGACTCACAATCTAGTAGTAGCCAATGAATGTATAAATATGTGGATTGAACTTAACAACTTCATTGGACTCTTGAGACAAACCATGACCACTATAAGTTATTCTTCTAATTTTAAGGAATCAATGAAAGGATTGATCAATGCTATTGTGAAATCTTGGGTAAAAGAGGGCATTAAGTGCTATTTAAGCACTAAGTCTCTCATTTAGGACCTTGATTTTTAATTAGTTATAACTCTAATGATTTTTATTTTTTATTTTGGTTGTGAACCACATTCTATTGAAGAATGACACATAATTTGTGGAATCCTATGGTCTATTGTCGATATGGAATACCCAATGAATGAAAAATGCATATTACTAGGCAACGGATCAAAGCAAAACAAAGTAAAGCAAAGCAAGTTTTTACTTTATAATTACACGATGTTTTGGTGGATCGGCCAATGGAAACTCACCATGTTAAATACCCAAAATAATTTAATCTTTCATTTTTCTAAGGTATTTCTCATCATGTATTGTAGAAAACTTTCATCTTTGTAATGAGTACCTTCTTTATTGATGCAAGTAAGATGGGCTATCACCTATAGGATTCACACACTTAGAAGTTCATCTATAGCCATGATGTTGTTTTCCATTAAGAGAAAATATATAAGTAGCATGAGCAACTCATTGAGGTATGGAGGGTGATATTTTAGGAGGAATCTCTTATTATTGTATAGCTAGCTAGACATCCTATAGTACCTGATGCTCTAGTGGCCCAGGACCCTGATGTTACACAAGAGATATAAGCCCCATAGCCTATTTTGTGGTGGTCTACTAGAGATGAACATAAGCTTGATTTGTTTGCACCCTCTATGGATTATGTTATTGTGAAAGATATTATGAGCCTCTTATCTATGATGTGGCCATGTGTAAGGGTGATAGTCTTTCTTGGGAGAGAGTAATGTAGTCATAGTATGTCTTACTACATAAAAATTATAAATGGGATTTGGTTTCTTTGCCATGCAAGTGGATGTATAGGTTGAAAAGAACCTCTAGACACCCCAAGCTAGCCTATAAGGCTAGATTGGTTGCTATGGGTTTTAAGTAAGAGCATGGTGTTGATTTGATGACAACCTTATGCTTGGTATTGGATTTTGTTGCATAGCTAGATCTAGATATATATTAGATGGATGGCAAGATGGATTTTTTACATGGAGATTTGCATAATGGGATTTATATATAGCAGTCTGAGGGCTTTGAGGAAAAAGGTAGAAAACATCTAGTGTGCAAGTTGAGAAAGAGTCTTTATGGCCTTAAGTAGGTACCTAGGAAATGGTACCACAAGTTTGATGCTTTCATGCATTCATAGGAATATACATGTGGTAATATGGATCCATGTTTATATGTGAAGATGGCCCATGATGGAAACCTTATGATTTTGGTACTCTATATGGATGATATGATAATTGTTGGGAGTGCTTATGATGAATTGGATTCCTTGAAAGGTTAGCTCAAGAAGAGCTTTGAGATGAAGGACATGGGATGAGCCTCACATATTCTTAGGATGTGCATCACATATGATTGCTCTAAAGAGATCCTTTATTAATCGCAAAAGGAGTACATCTGGAAGGTCCTTGAGTGATTTTATATGTAGGATGTTAAGCCTATTGCCTATCCTTTACCTTCTAATATGAAGGTTAGTTAGGATGATTGTGCACAATATGATGAGCAAAAGGCCGAGATGGCCAAGATTCCTTAGGTATCCACAACGGGAATTTTGATATATACCATGACAGCCACTTGTCCTTACGTAACTTTTGTAGTGGGAGTTGTGACATGCTATATGGTTACATCTGGCAGGCATCATTGTGATGCCATGAAGGGTATCACGAGGTATGATAAGGGCACTATAGATATGTGTATATATTATGGTGGCAAGGATATAGGAGTTGTGGGGTACACTAACTCTGATTATGCAAGATATGTAGACAGTTGGAAGTTCATCTCTGGCTATGTCTTCACCTTTTCTAGAGGTGCTGTTTCTTAGATATCTAGGGTATATAAATGCAGGGCCCTATCCACTACAGAGGAAGAGTATGTTACATCCATTGAGGCTTGCAAGGATGCTCTTTGGTTAGGCCATCTGGTAGTAGCAGACCTTCGTATTATTGATATCTAGTCCCTACACTGCATTCAAATTCTATGCATGCTATTAAGTTGGCCAAGAATCTAGTCTTCCATGTGAAGACAAAGGATATTGATGTACATTACTACTTTATCCAAGAGGTCATTGAGGACAAGTCCATTAAGCTTGTCAAGATCTCAATTGACCAAAATCTTGTAGATATGCTCACTAAAAGTCTCTCAGAGCGGAGTGCTTTGCCTTCCTTAGGAAGTTGATGGGTGTATGAGATGTCAAATTTTCTAATCCTGTTGTACTTTATGTACAATTATCCTTTATCACTTTTTTCTTATTCTCTCCTCACTAGGGGCACATTCACCTTTAAGTAGGAGGTTGTTGGGGGTAATGCCACATGTGCCTAATCACATATGTATTCATTAAACTGATTGTACCTACACACATGTACACTACAGGTGGTAGGCACCCATCAATGTCACTTCATACTTTATTCTTTCAATGACATTTGAATAAGGAAAGGCCGATCACACATTGTGACTATTGGAGTTCCCACATATTGTGTGTCTCTCTCTTGCTCTCTTGCTTCATCCACCATAGCTCTTGCTTTGCTATTGCTTCCACTTGTGTGTTTCCACTCAGTCTCTACCTTTCAGAGATGGCTATGTTTAAGCAAATAGCATTAAAAAAAAACTGTTCTAAAACAGTGTGCAATCTACAGGCAAAGGGTGGTCAAATGGGACATAACCGGCTAGTCTTCGATCTGTTGGGTCTCTTGGAGGTGGGAAAATTCATTGACAAAGGTTACGGGGGGGGGGGGGGGGGGGGGGGGCACCAAGAGGCTTCTTCCAGGGGTAGGCATTTCCATTTGATGAGGTATTCTTTAATGGATCGAGACCTTAAGTGCTTATCTTGCTACCCAATGATTGCCTTAGGGATATACTGAGTGATGCCTTCTCATCTATGGGGGGAAGTTCTTCCACATAGTCCACTGAGGAGCCCATGAAGGGTTTCAACTTGCTAACATGAAACACATTGTGGATTTCGGTAGTAGGGGGAAATTCTTATCGATAGGTCAAGTCACCAATTCTCTTTAGAATTTAGTATGGGAAATAGAAGTAGTGGGCCAATTTGTTACTCTGCTGCCCTCTTTGAGAGTGGAGTAGCGAGACTTAGGCCTTTTCAAAAGGACCAATTCCCCTTCATGGAATTCCAAATGCCTTCTTTTCTCATTAGCATAGAGTTTCATGTGTGTTTGGGTCTTTTGAAGGTTCACTTTACATTGCTAAGTAAGGCTTGCATGAGATCCAACTCAACCTGACTTTGAGGGTTTATCTTAGCATGAAATAAGACTGTGGGGAGGGGAACCTTATACCCATATAAGGCCTCAAAAGGAAAAACTCCAATGCTGGAGTGGGTGGAGTTATTATAGGCAAACTCAGCCAAGTGCAGCCACGTAGCCCAACTGTGTTGTACATCATGGCAAAAGTGCCTCAAACATGTCTCAAGCCATTTGTTCACTTTTTCAATTTGGCCATCAGTCTCTGAGGGTGGTACGCAGTGGATGGAGTAAGCTTGGTCCTCATGGATGTGAAAACTGTCTGCCAGAAGTTGCTCATAAACTTTGCATCCCAATCATGTACTATGAGTTGTGGAAAGTCATGCAACTTGAAGATATATTCCATAAACTGAGTGGCCACCTGAGAGGTAGCATATTGGGTCTTATTGGGGATAAAGTGGGCAGCTTTGGTGAGGCGATCAACTACCACATAGATACTGTTCCACCCTTTCTTGGTCGCGAGAAGGCCAGTGATGAAGTCCATTGTGATATGAGTCCATTTCCCTTCAAGGATAGGGAGGGGTTGCAAGAGCCCTAGTGGGCCTGAGTGTACTTTCCTTGTTTTGTTGGCATGGAACATATTCGGTCACAAAGTCCTTGACATTTCTCCATAAGCCTTTCCAGTGAAAGCTCTTGGCAATTCTAACATATGTTTTGAAAACACCCAAGTGACCAATAGTGGGGCAAGAATGCATCTCTTCCATGATCTTTTGCGTGAAGGGGGAAGTGTGTGGGATGACAATCTTGCCATGGGACCAAATAAGGCCATGCTTGAGCTAATATTAGGCATTTTCAGCCATGACCCCATGCTGTAATGTTTCGAAGATGTGGCTGAAGTGATCATCTAGCAAGTAAGCCTCTTGAAGCTCTTCAACATCGAGTCATTGTACAATTTTGAAATAGAGGATACTCTGCATGCCCACATCCGAGAGAGTGAATTAGCCACAATATTATCCTTGCCTTGAGTGTGAGAAATTTCAAAGTCATAGTTTTGTAAGGTTGCCACCCACCATCACCTTTGCTTAGGAGTCAAAGTGGACCAAGTCAAGAAGTACTAGAGGACTCGATGGTTACTTTTTACTTAGAAGTGGCTGCCATACAAATCGTGGTGCCATTTCTTGATGGCATGGAGGATGGCCAACATCTCCTGGTCATATACATTCATTTGCATCTCCTTCTCATCAAGCTTGCGGCTCTCAAATACAATCACACCATGCTCTTGTAACAATACTACACCAATACCCCTACCAATGGCATCACAATGAATGGTAAACAACTTAGAGAAGTCATGGTACACAAGGATGGGGGCAGAAGTAAGCATGTCCTTTTACTGCTTGAAGCTATGATCCGTAGTGGCATCCCAAAAGAATGACTCATTTTTTAATTGATTAGTCAAAGGTGATGCAATGGTGGCATAGTGCTTAATGAAGCGTCTATAGAATGATGAGAGACCAAGGAAGCCATGCAACAAAGTGGTAGTGGAAGGAGTGGGCCAATCCCTAACACATCACACGTTCTTCGGGTCAGTTTGTATGTCATTTTTGCTCACAAGGTGTCCCAAGTACTCCACAGATGTCTGCATGAAGGTGCATTTTCTCTCCTTAGCAAAGAGTTGATGCTCTCTCAATCTGTCAAACACCCTTCAAACATGTGCTAAGTGCTCCTTTGATGACTTGGTGTAAATGAGGATATCATTAAAGAAAACAAAGCACAAACTTGAACAGAAAGGGTTGAAAGATTTTGTTCATGAGGCTTTGAAATGTGGCAGGGGCATTAGTCAACCCAAAAGGCATTATTAGAAAATGATAAAGTCCATGATTAGTCGTCCTTAAGGCCATTTTGACCTCATCTCCCTCCCTCATACGAATCTGATGGTAGCCAGCAAGTCAATCTTAGTGAAAAAGCATGCCCCTTTCAATGTATCCAGCAAGTTGTCAATCCGTGGGATGGGGTAGCGGTTCTTCACTGTGATTTTGTTCAAGTCTCTGTAGTCAATGCACATGGGAAATCATTCATCTTTCTTCTTGACTAATAGGACATGGGATGCATAGGGGGAAGAACTCGGTTCAATGAAACCCATCTCCAACAACTCCTTGATTGCTTTGCAACCTCTTCACACTCACATTTGGAGAGTTTGTAAGGGTGCTTGTTTACTGGCTTGGAATGGGGCTCTAAATCAAGTGGATGGTCCACTTGCCTCTTACGGTGAAGGGCTGTAGGCATCTAAAATATGTCAGTGTACTCCTCAAGTAAGGCCTGCAAGGCTAAATCATTAGATACTGTAGAAGGCTGACCGAAATTGTCCTTTTTCAATTGCAAGACAAAGATTTGTGAGCATTTTTAAAACTCCCGTTTGAGTTGCTTTGCTATAATGAGCTAAAAATCAGCATGATCTTGAATTCCCTTGAGGCGGATGGGCTATCCATACATCATAAACTCCATGTAGAGTTGAGAGAAGTCCATGGAAAATTTGCCCAATTGTTGCAGCCAATCACAACCCAAGACAACATCAATGGGGCCCATATCTAGGGAAATTAGATCAACCCACTAGTGCCACATAATTTTTAGCCAAGCATAAGGGGACTGCGGGACATACATGTGTACTGATTTCTTCTTCTCCATTTACCACTTGGACCTTCAAGGGGTGGTGTAATTCCATAGGGATGCATTTCTACCGATCAATGGTTGTGGCTGATTGATTGACAAAATTGTGAGTGCTACCACTGTCCACAAGGATGAAGACATGCTTTCTGTGGATACTTCCTTGAATGTGTAGGGTGTTGGGTGTCAAGAATCACGTGGTGGGGGGAGTTGCTCAAGATGATGCGCCGAACACACACAGAATGCACAAGGAGAAGCTCACTCAAGAGACAAGAAGAGAGATGGAGGCCAAAACGTTTTCTTGGTGATTTCTTCTTCTTCTTTCACACTCTTTACAATGTACACAAAGTATAGATAAGATACAACATAAAAGGAAAGTGGCCTACTAAGTCAAACAATGCATAACTGACTACACTAGTCGACTGGCGCTATAACTATGCCAGCTGTAAATAGGTGTAACAACCTGAATATAATAAGTAATGAGTCAATGGCCATGTGAGAGTCATAATGACCATCGACGTGCTAAGTGTAGACATGTGGACCCATTTGTTGAGAATCAGCAATCACACTCAAACAGCCTCTTTGTATGGAGTCTCAGGGTCAAGGATATGCATGCTAACTTATCCCATATGCACAATGGTGCCTACTATAGTTTCCTACTTTCCTATAAAGCATTGTACTTGCTTCCTTTCTTAATGCAATGATAGTACTCTTTTCATTTCAGTAAAGTGTCAATGTCATTGTCCACATACACAAGATTGTGTTTATGAGTCCAAGTCTCAATCTTGGAACCTAATTCACTTGTGTAACAAACAGTGTCCATTCCATCATGAGTCTACACTTCTCCTTCCATCCTCCATAGCTTCCGGTTATGCCATGCAGAGATCCCGCATTTCTCACATGGTATCAGAGCACAGCTGAGCATGGCTTAGCATGTCTCAGGTCTCCTCTCTGCTCTTTCAGCTCCTCTTCATCTTTGGACAGCTCAAGATTGGTGTATGACTCTATTTCCAAATTCATCCTCACTCTTGTCTGCCATAGCCAGGCAGTACCTAGCTCACTTGGAGCTTCTTGATCTACTTCTACAGCCCATATTTCCCCACGCTTCCTTCTGGAGAAACTTTCCTATGGTCCTAGCGCAGCTCCTTGTCACATCAAAGCCCGACATTGGTAAATCCTAGCTCCAGCATTGCACAAATTGAAAGTCGCTACCCATTCTGCGCCATATTCTGATCGTACAGTTTGCGCTGCCTCTGCGTGCTATGATCTGGTCCGTGTCCATAGGGCAATTGAAGCTCATTACCCAAGCTTCCTTCCCATCAAGTCTTGTGCAAAATGGTTACATCCACGAACTGCACGAGCTGAAAAACCAGGCTGCACCCTGCAAACCCTAAAGGGAAGCCATAGCCCTTGAACCAAAGCTCATAAGCCTATTCAATTTCTCATTCCTTTGGGCTCAACCAATAATTTGCAACTCTGATCTACTCAGTGCCTCATTCAAATCAGCAAGGGAAGTGAGAAATCATAGCTCAAGAATCAACATCAAGTGCTTGAATTACATAGTATCTCTTGATACTAGTTTAGTGATTCTTGGCACTCGTGTTTTTTTAACACGTTCAAGATCATCTAGATTGCTGGTTATTCTCAGTCATTAGAAGCTGATTCCTGGTCATACTAATGCCAAACATGAAGTCTTTAAGTGGATGCTTCTCATGAAGAGTAGCATTACCCTTGCTACTCATTTCAATTACATAGAAAATATTTTTACTCTCTGAAGTTCATTTAAGTACTGTCACTCAGATCTGAAGGCATCAGCATCAAATCAAGAAGGGGAAGATAACTTGGAGTAAAACACTTTTGCAGATTTGGTATTCATTGACACTCAGTTAGTGCTTTTTAGCACTTGTGTCTCTCAATCAATTCTTCTGTTGCTCAAATCTAATAAAGTCTGAAGTTGATTTGCTACTGTTCCCGTAAATCTAACATGGGCAAAGACTCTCCAAATGCTCGATTCAAAGGAGTCGGATTCCACACTTGGCAAATCCGCATCAAGCTCATCCTGATGAAGAAGGGTCTCTGGGCCATCACAAATGGCAAAGAGAAGAAACCTCGGGACGCGGACCTTGCAACTACTTGGCAAAAGAATGATGACAGAGCCCAGGCCATTATCAAATTGGAGCTAGACGACAGTTATATCCATCACGTGGATAACTGTGAGACCTCACAGGATACATGGAAAAGACTTGACACCCTGTTTGGTGCACAATCTAAATCATCAAAGTATGGTCTCCTAATTGAATTCTTCAGGCTTGAAATGAAGTCTAGCACATCACTTGCCACACATCTTAATTACATGGAAGGACTCCTAACCCAACTTGCAGGAATCAACATTAAAATGAATGAAGATGTTTGCATCGGTGTTCTACTTAAGAGCTTGCCTCCTGAATATAATAATGTATCAACAACTTTAATCAACATGCCAAATCCTGAACTTGTTGATATCCAGGCATCACTGTTAGAAGATGAAAAGAAGCTAAAAACTAAAGAAGAACCAAGTACCTCTAGAGATGAGCATGCATTATATGTTGGCAACAGGTACAAAGGTAAGAAAGATCACCTCTTTTGTGTCTTCTGCAAAAGGACCAGACACACCGAGAAGTTCTGCCACGTAAGAAAGAGATCCCAAAAGGCCTATCTAGTCGCAGCCAAAGAAGAATAAGAAAATGAAGCAAAGGAAGAAGAAGATGAAGACCACCAGGATCGGAAGGACAAGACTCATCAGTCCTTGTACTCTCATAATTCTGATAGACTGTTTTAATAGCCTTGTATTTTTCCTTGCCCTAATGCTTCCTGCCATAAGCTTTGTAAACTCCTTATGTAACTTGGTATTACAGTCCCTGTACACTTTGTGAGGCCCCTGTTACAGCCTCTGGATGTCCACCATGTTTATGGTACCCACACTTAGTTTTTTCTGCGACAGCCTCTGGTGTTTTGCCATGTCTGTGGTATGCCCACACTTTGCAGGTGGTTCTCATTACAGCCTCTACACACTTTGTGCCTTTTCTAGTTGTGATTGAGGAGGGGTGTTGAGAATCAGCAATCACACTCAAACAGCCTCTTTGTATGGAGTCTCAGGGTCAAGGATATGCAGGCTAACTTATCCCATATGCACAATGGTGCCTACTGCAGTTTCCTTCTTTCCTATAAAGCATTGTACTTGCTTCCTTTCTTAATGCAATGATAGTACTCTTTTCATTTCAGTAAAGTGTCAATGTCATTGTCCACATACACAAGATTGTGTTTATGAGTCCAAGTCTCAATCTTGGAACCTAATTCACTTGTGTAACAAACAGTGTCCATTCCATCATGAGTCTACACTTCTCCTTCCATTCTCCATAGCTTCCGGTTATGCCATGCTCTAGATCCCGCATTTCTCACACCATCTAACCAGGCGGTCCATCATCAATGTCCGCATGTGTTGAGCTTGTCATCTCAACACTCCCCCTTAAGCTCAACTGCATCTCTGCAACTCCAAGTAAGCTTCGAAACTTTTGAAGCTTCTCTGTATCCAATGCCTTCGTGGAGATGTCAGCTATCTAATTCTGTGTGCTGACATACACCAAGTCAATCTCACCTGCTAGGACCTTCTCTCTCATAAAGTGGTAGTGTACCTCAATATGTTTTGTCCTGGCATGGAACACAGGGTTCCTAGCCAGCTGTATACTGCTCATGTTGACACAATAAATGACAACTGGACCTTCCACCTGCACATCCAAATCAGCCAATAGCTTTTGCAGCCATACTACCTCACATGCTCCAACAACAGCACCTCTATACTCAGCCTCTGTACTCGACAAAGCAACTGTAGATTGCTTTTTGCTGCTCCATGCAGCTGCTGCACTACCAAGAGAGAACATGCATCCGCTAGTAGATCTTCTATCAGACATACTACCGACCCAATCTGCATCTGTGTATCCAAACACCTGTACATTTGTACCTGCCTCATAGAAAAGTCCATAATGTAATGTGGACTTCACATATCTCAATATGCGTCTGATTGCATCCAAATGTGGCTTTCTAGGTACTCGTATAAACTGACTCACAAGACCAAAAAACGTAGCTCCAGTCTGGCCTTGTAATGGTCATGTAGATCAAACTCCCCACTATCCTCTTGAACATAGTAGGGTCTTCTATCTCATCCCCAACATCAACACTCAGCTTTACATTCTGCTCCAACGGGACTGAAAGTGGTTTGCATGCAGTCATACCATACTTGGACAACATATCCAAGCCATACTGTATTTGGGAAAGCCATATACCATCATCACATCTGATTACCTCAATGCCAAGGAAGTACCTTAGCTCACCTAAATCCTTCATCTCAAACTTCTTCTTCAAACAACCCTTGACTTCAGCAATCCCACTATCACTATCACCTATAATAATCAAGTCATCCACATAGATGACTATGATGACCAAACCTACATCTCCCTTTCTCACATAAAGTGAGTGATCAGCATCAGAAACATAAAAGCCAATATTGACAAGATACTCTCTGATCTTGTCAGACCATGCTCTAGGTTCTTGCTTGAGCCCATAGAGTGCCTTCTTCAACCTGCATACATACGTGGGATGCTCTAAATCTTCATAACGTGCTGGCTGATCCATATACACTTCTTCCTGCAAATCACCATGCAAGAAGGCATTCTTTACATCCATTTGCTGCAACCTCCAACCTTTGGCTGCTGCCAAAGCAATCACACATCTAACAGTTGCCATCCTAGCAACTGGACTGAAGGTTTCATCATAATCTATGCCATATGTTTGGGCATAGCCTTTTGCAACCAGTCTAGCTTTGTACCTGCTAATAGAACCATCTGCATTGTGCTTAATCTTATAAACCCACTTACATCCAATAGCTTTCTTTCCCTTCGGCAATGATACTAGATCCCAAGTCTTATTGGCCTCTAATGCAGCCATCTGCATCCCAATGAGCATGACCAACAGCCTCCTCAAAACATGTGGGCTCAACATCCTCAACTAGTTTCACCATATAAGCATAATGGTGAGCTGCATAACCTTCAAAACCAAATCTTTTAACAGGGTATCTCACCCTGCTAGACTTGCGTACCACTGGATCACTCAATGGAGTCTTTGCATTAATGCTTGCTCTCTGCACACCTGGAGTCCTCACTGAAAGAATGCCAAGCTCATTATCCAAGCCCTCTGAGCCACTAGAGTCTCCATCAAGAATTGCATCAATGCCTTCTGACACTTTATTCTTTACTTTGTCTTTACTTGTAGTGTTACTAGATGCACCCGAAGATGTAGAGGTACTCCTTAGTCTCCTAGACCAAGGACTACCAGATGATGTCTCTGTACACTAAGAGTTTGTGATTCTTGCTTTTTAGCCTGCACATGAGTGCCATGATCATCATAATCATCCAATGCATCACCACTAGATGCATACCAACTGCTCATTTCATCAAAGATGACATCCCTACTCACTCTGAACTTACATGTGATAGGGTTGTAACAGCGATACCCTTTTTGCTCTAAAGAGTATCCAATAAAGACACACTTTTTAGCCTTTGGATCTAGTTTCTTCCGCAACTCATCTGGCACATGAACATACGCAATGCAGCCAAACACTTTCACGTGTGAAACATCAGGCTTCTTACCTGTAAAACATTCTTCGGGGGTCATACCATGAACTGTAGATGTGGGAGTTCTGTTCATAATATAAACAGCAGTATGAACAGCCTCAGACAAAAAATGCTTAGGCATATTCTTTTCAGCCATCAAGGTGCGTGCAACTTTTGCAATATGCCTGTTTTTTCTTTTTGCAACCCCATTTTGCTGTGGGGTATACCTGCATGTGAATTGTCTCTTTATCCCATGAGACCTCAGAAAATCACTGAACTCATTTGAGAGGTACTCTCCCCCTCCATTTGACCTCAAACACTTTACTTTCAAGCCTGTTTCTCTTTCAACTGCAGCCTTGAAAGTTCTAAAGTGCTCAAAAGCTTCACTCTTTTCCTTCATAAAATATACCCACAGCTTTCTAGAACAATCATCAATGAATGTGACAAAGTATGAACTACCTCCAAGAGATACATTTTGTGTAGGCCCCCAAATGTATGTATGTACAACATCAAGGATATTTCTGCTTACATCTCTATCATGTGAAAAGGGTTGTCTTGCCTGCTTACCAAACTAACATTCTTCATATACCCTCTAGAATTCTGCAACTCTAAATGTAGGCAAACCTGTAACCAACCCTTTGGACTGCATTAATTTCAGCCTCTGTACATTTGCATGTCCAATGCGTTTGTGCCAAATTTCAATGTTTGCAACAACACCTTTTCCTTTGGCATACATAGCAGCATTCATAGTAGGAATTCCAGCATCCAGAGTAAACATACGTCCAACTCTACTTCCCTTTGCTACCAACCTGCACTTATCATTGAAGTCTTCTACAAAGCAGCCCTTTGCATTAAATCTAACTTGCAGCCCTTGTTCTACAATTTGACTGAATGACACCAAGTTCTTTGTAATAGATGGCACATGTAATACATCTGAAAGACTCTTTGTTTTACCATCATGCAAGGACAAGGGAACTTTTCCAATGTGTGAAATTGGGTGGCATGAATCATCACATGTCTGCACATAACCTGCATTTTGCAAATCCTGCATCTCTTCAAACCATTCTACATGGCTAGTCATATGATTGGATACACTTGAATCAACATACCAAACATCTTCATGTGTTCCCTTTCTTGTAACAGGATTCAGCATATGCTGCATAACAAACAAACGTGCATTTTTGTCTTCATTCTGTCGTGAAGACGATACATGGTTTCCTTGCTGCAACTTACCACTCCGAATATCATCTTTCTTAGCATAACATTGGGCTGCAATATGACCTGTTTTGCCACAGTAGTGACACACAATACCAGAATTGTTAGAGCCTCTATTTTGCCATCCACCTCTTCCTCTAAAGCTCCCCTTGCCTCTAAAGTTACCATGACCTCCTGAAACTTGCATATCGCCAAATTGCTGATTCAATCTGTTTTGCTGGTTGTCACTACCACGTCCTGTACCACGGCCTCTTGAAGAGAACCTGCCACATCCCCTTCCTGAACTGGAGTTGAAAGCCTAGACCTGTTCACCACTTCTTTCAGATGTCTCACTCTGCATGTTGATCTCTTCAGTGATCATAAGGGATACCGACTCATCGAAATCTGGAAACGGCCTTCTAACATATACGGAAGTTACAAAAGACTTCCAAGCCTTTTTATTGTTAAGTCCACCCAAGTAGACGACACCAAATCATCATGATCGGACATTGCATCAATCGCTGCCAATGCATCTGCAATGCTTCTTACCTTCACTGTATACTCATTGATAGACATCTTCCCTTTCTTCAATGTATTCAACTCTTGCTTGAGTTGAATCTTTTGTGCCTTTGTATTTACAGAAAACATACTTTCAAGTATGGTCGAAGCTGCATATGAATTCCCTGCATTTCTAATGTATCCCACCATATTATTATCAATTACTGCAGACAACCAATACATTACCTTCTTGTCTTTTGCATTCCATTCCTTCCGTGCCTTTGTCTCTTCTGCAGTTGGAGGATCACTCACCTCCAGCTCCTTTTCTTCACCTGAAACAAACTCGTAGAGGCCTTTTCCAATAAGGAAATTCGTGACACGGAACTTCCATGAAGGGTAGTTGTTCTTGTCAAGCTTCTCAATGATGGGGCTTCCACTGTTCTCTGCCATTATCACAAAACTAATACCAAACAGCAAGCAAATCTTTTGCAACCCTCGACCTGTAGTGCATAGCAATACACCAGACAGCCTTTTTCACTATCTACTCAACAATACATGCAATCTGCAACCAGTTTGCAGATAAACCTTGTGTTTACTCACTGTAAACACCTTTGAACTTACAGATCTGAAATCTGTAACTTGCGCACCCACTTTCAGTCAATACAATCGAAGTCACAGTGTACCCTAAAACTGCTGTCCGCAACCTTGTGGCTCTAAAACGGGCCCTGAAACGGCCTCAAATGCCCAAAATAACTACGGGAAAGCCCTAAAGGACCTATCTGCAGAATATACAGCACTCTTTGCGCACACCAAATCTCACTGCAATCTAAGATATTTGCTCTGCCCTGCTTTCGGTGCCTCCACAGGCACTATCCAAGAGAAAGAGTGGAAGGATGGGAGAGCTTCTTACCCGTGGCTTGCTTGCTCGAACCTTGCTTCTTCTCCTTCGCTTCAACCTTCGAAATCAGCCTTTCTCAGTGGTGCGGCTCTGATACCATGTCAAGAATCGCGTGGTGGGGGGAGTTGCTCAAGATGATGCGTCGAACACACACAGAATGCACAAGGAGAAGCTCACTCAAGAGACAAGAAGAGAGATGGAGGCCAAAACGTTTTCTTGGTGATTTCTTTTTCTTCTTTCACACTCTTTACAATGTACACAAAGTATAGATAAGATACAACATAAAAGGAAAGTGGCCTACTAAGTCAAACAATGCATAACTGACTACACTAGTCGACTGGCGCTATAACTATGCCAGCTATAAATAGGTGTAACAACCTGAATATAATAAGTAATGAGTCAATGGCCATGTGAGAGTCATAATGACCATCGACGTGCTAAGTGTAGACGTGTGGACCCATCTAACCAGGCGGTCCATTATCAATGTCCTCATATGTTGAGCTTGTCATCTCAACATTGGGGCTTTGGGGTCCAAGCATCCAAAACTATGAGTGCTACCACTGTCCACAAGGATGAAGACATGTTTTCCGTGGATACTTCCTTGAATGCGTAGAGTGTTGGGGCTTCGGGAACCCGTCCAAGCATCCAAGGAGATAGAGCAAAGGGAAGTGGTAGGTGGGTGGGATGTCAGATCAAGTATCCATGATGGATCACTGCCCAGGTCAAAAGGAAACTCATCCTCTGGATCGTAGAACTACTCGTGATCAACATCCTCAGCAAGCTCAGCCTAGTCAGTGGGTAGGCCATCCTCATCTCATTGTGCCAATCTTCCATGACATACATGCTATGAACCTTGACCTTAGCTATCTTGTACAGGCACTTAGAGGTCTGATCAACAGTGTACTTATCCCCACATTTAAAGCATAGGCCTTTTCCCTTCCGTTCCTTCACAACATCCAGAGGAATGAAGTGTTGGCCTCTGGATCCATGGGAAGGTGATGCAGTGGACTGTTTATTTTTAGTATAATTATTCTTAGCATTAGAGCCAAATGCTATCCCAAAAGTGTCCATTTTCTTTAAGCATGGAAGGTGGGATAAGTGGGTACTTTGGGTCTGTTATTAGGCATAGAAGTGCCGTGGAAACCACCTCCATACAGGGCTAATCTTGAAGGGATGCGGGGTTGTCCAGACCCCCATTGAAAATGTTCATTCTTACGGTACTTTTGTGTGCATATCTCTTAGCTAGTTCGATTGCATCAAACAGTGTGGTAGGCTTTTGGGCCATGACGTCTACCCTGATAGGCTTGGTTCCAATCCATAGATATACTTGTGCAATTTAGTATAATTGCTAATGCTTTCCATATACATGGTCAAGTTCATGAACTGATTTGTGTACTCACATACAATAAGGTTATGTTGGTCAAGAGTGTACCATCATCTTGCTAACTGCTCTTTTTCCATAGGAGACACAAAGACTTGGACCATATGCATTTTAAAATCTTCCCACTCAATGAATTGACGATTCTCTTGATTGATATAGTACCACCATGTGTGGGCAAATCCTTCCAAGTGGAGAGAAGCAAAAAATATTTTCTGATCATCAGTGTAGGGTTAGATATTGAAGTAGGACTCCAATTTGGACTTCCATTCCTCTAAGTCATCAAATGGTGAGGGAGATTTCCCATTGTACTTCATTAGGATGATCTTATCACACAGATCATGAGGGCCATGATTCCCATGAAATCATTGCTGCCCATATATCCCGTGGTGGCCATACATACCTTATTGTCCATACATCCCATGTGGTGCATTTATCCCATGTTGTCCATTATAGCCAAGCTGCCCATTATTGCCATGCTGGCCATTGGTACCATATTGTCCATGATGGGGCTGATTCATATAGGGTGCATGGGGGATCCTAGGGAGAGTGGGGGAATTTCGACCAAGGGTGGGAGAGGGCCTCAGTGGAGTGTTGGCTACATGGTTGACGGGGGAGTTCAATAGAATCATCATGCACATGATAGAGTTCACCAATCTCATAGGTAGAAGGGGAGATTCCCTTAGCACCAAGTATGCCCTGTGGACCATGCAATGGCTTGTGATATAGAGGACGTCTAGATTCATGCATAGAGTCATTGACCTTCTCTTGGGATGAAGCGGTAGCTAATTGAGCAATAAGAGTAATGAGCTACTCTAAGGTCTGTTGAGTCCTCAAGTTTGAGAGGGCCATGTGCTCGATCACTTTATCAAACTTGGACATCATTTGGTGGTGGTTGGTGACCATGTCATTATGCCGTTCCATATGACAAAGCTCATGCTGACATAGGATGTGATTGAGAAAGGTGTAGGGGTCTATGTCGGGCATTTCCTCCTGCATATCACCATGGTAACTTGTGCCAAGATTGGTTCATTATTCATGGAGGTCTCGGAGTCTCTAATCTCCCTCTAGAGTTCCTCATGGGCCTTGCTTTTGCCTTTCTGGCCAACCATCCGAATGCAGTCCATAGGACTTGCTGTTAGTAAATGAGACGTAAATTTTTGTAGGTAATTCCGATTGGTGAGATTTTTGATTGTCGGAGGGGACAAAGTCCTCTTAAAGATGAGCTATCAATTTTTTTGGCAATGGAAATACTATGCTTGTCCTAGAGCAGTCTGCACCCTGTCCATAGTGACCCTAGTGCACAAAAATGGGCATAACTTCCAAACCATAGCTCTGATTGGGGAGGTTTTTGATTCGAATCGGAGGGGAAAAATCACTCTTTGAGGTGAACTATAGGATTTGATCCTAAATTCAATACATAATTTTTTGTAATAGAATCTTCGTGACTATCCTACATGACTATGACCAAAAGCACTACTTGTCTCTTATTGCAAAAGCCTTATATGGATTGGAGAGAGGCCTGATTAGAAACATGAATAACATCTTGAGCATACTGAGAATTATCCCAAGCATCATTGCATATCCATCTACTCTGTCATCAATGCATAAGTGAATTTATTGCCATACATATCTTTTGACTACATGCACTTCAAGTGTCATATATGGGTGCCAATAGCATTGAGGGGATGTCCAAAGGGGATCATTGCATCAGGGGAGGTGGTGATCATGGGGAAGTACATGCACCTGCATACAAGAATTGGGCTTCAGATCATCGAGAGGTGGGCAAAGTCTCCCTGCAAAACCCCCCCCCCCCCCCCCCCACCAAGGGTCTTAAGTGGTAAGGGAGGGTCACCTCTCTTTTGTCTTACTACTTTGCCTAGCATTGGCATTTTTCCTTAGTCAGAGTATACATGGAAGGAATTTTTATTAATTAATCAGCATGCGATGCATTGGAAATGAGATATTGGGCCTTTTCATGAGATGCAAGGAATGAACAAGGGTTGGGGTAGGGGTTACCTTGGCAGTCTAGTGACTCACTTGCTACTAATTACCCAATTACAATGGCTATTACTCGCTTTAAGACTTATTCAAGGTCACAAGACAAGATGGGGTTAATGTCAGCCAATGTAATGAATTTCAGGATGAGTTATGATGCATGCATAAAAGAGGGATTGAACTACTAAGCCTATACAATCTTTAATCTCTCCAACAAAGGGATTAAGCTTAGCAAGTGAATAAATATGAGAGATTAATATCAGATGGTCATACCTCTTTAGTGCTTCTTGGAGAAGATGGTTGAAGTCTATGCAATCTTGAATCTCTCCAACAAAGGGATTAAGCTTAGCAAGTGAATAAATATGAGAGATTAAGATTAGATGGTCATACCTCTTTAGTGCTGCTTGGAGAAGATGGTTGAAGCATAGCCTCGTCTCATGATACCCATTTTCTCCATCAAGCAAGCTCGGTTAGTTGGAGCACTCCCATGGATGAAGGCTTCAGCATTTGAATGCTTCCAATGATGATGATGGCTTCCGTGCTTGTTCTCGAGATTGAGCTTCAAAGAAGGAAAGCTTCAAGTGAAGCTTTCATGGGGCTGCCCACAAAACTCCCATGCATGTTGAGATCCATGTCTTCAATTTGGGTAGGGAAAGGAAAAAAGGGGTTGAAATATCTCATGAAGGATGAGCTCCAGAGGTTGTGGGGAGTTGGGTGAAGAGCTTGAGTTGAGCTTTAAAGGCTGGCCATAGGCAATATACAATAAGGTGCTTGATTAGGAAGTAGGCTAGTAGGAGAGGGAGGGGGGGTCAAGTTTACCCAAAGAAGGGGGGTTTGCATGCCCAGGGATCCTGGGACCAAGGCCAGGCAAGCAAGGAAGGAGCAGGGCTTGAGGAATATGGAGCAGGCAGTGCAACGCAAAAGGCACCACATTTTGTGAGGTGTTGCCTGCTGTCCACGTGGGCTATTTGCTGGCCACCACGATACTTGTTAGGTGGAGGATCACCTTAGGGAGCTTGTGGGGTGACTGGATGTTGAGGCTACGAGCCGGTTGTAGCAGCAAGAAGAAGGGATTTGGGGGCGGCAGTCCACCATGGAAGCTTGAGGGAAAAGCTTGGTGGGGAAGAGAGAGAAGTCTGGAACAAAAGGTAATTGTGGTTTTTCCCTCCTCTAAACTGTTGAACCTCCAACTTGCCTTGAGACTCCTAAAATTTGCACAAAAAAAACTAAAAACTTGCTATTTTAACCATTTAGAAATGTTTGAATCTCCAGCCATAGCTCCTGCTTTCTCCAAAAAGCCTAGGTTAACTGTAGTCCTTCTTGCTGTATATGTACCTATAAGCTGAGTAACTAGGGTTTTTGGGATTTGAAAAGAAAGAAACAAGAAACAAGAAAAGGACCAAGGCCTGAAGCTCTGATACCACTTGTAATGAATGAAGATGAGAGGAGAGAGGAGAGGAGATGAAGAGAGAGAAAGAGAGCAAGAAGAAGAGGGAAGAAGACTAGAAGAGAGAGAGAAAGACAAAAAAGAGGCGAGAAGGGAGCAGGAAGCCATGGAAGCTGAAGATGAAGGTGAAGAGTAGGTTCTTGATAATAACTGGCCTAATCTGAGACTCTTACACCTTATATACCCTCGTCAGTGTGCCTAATCCCTAGTTTGTATGTATCCCACTTGTTACAATGTTGCATCAACAGTCTTCAAAACGGTTAGCAACCTTGAACATTTGACACCTAGAATGCTCTTGTAAAGTCTTTTTGAAGTATTGGTTGCTCCTGAGTCAATGTTGCATCAATAG
Source organism: Lygodium microphyllum (assembly GCF_053477565.2). Taxonomy (NCBI): domain Eukaryota; kingdom Viridiplantae; phylum Streptophyta; class Polypodiopsida; order Schizaeales; family Lygodiaceae; genus Lygodium; species Lygodium microphyllum. The sequence goes on from NC_141163.1 coordinate 117,697,806, forward strand.
TCTTCAAAGTGGTCAGCAACCTTCAACATTTGACACCTAGAATGCTCTTGTAAAGTCTTGTGATGCCACAAAAGGAAAAATGAAGAGATACAAGTTGAGAAGTTCCATGGATGCTTGAAGAGAAGTTGAAAAGAAACACAATTCTAAAAGTAGTAGTGACTTTAGTCTCCTAGTCCCATGGACCTCCTTTGCCAAAGTGCTTGGCTAAAAATGGCTAAAAGTGAGTGATGAACTACTAATTTGGTCCTTCCTCTACCACATTTCTCCATCTCTACTTTAAAGGACTTCAAACTTGTTTTGAGCTATTTTCGAAAGGTTCTAGTCATACAAAACTAGCATTAATGGTATGTGTAACTTGTACAACATTTTCTTAGATTTTCCTGAATTGAAAATAAAATGATAGAATAAGGAAGAAATGAGAAAGAAAGGGACCAAAGACCATACTTTGATACCAATTATATGGTTGAACTAGAGGAGAGAGTGAATGCGAGTGCAAGAGAAAGGAAAAATAGAGAGAGAAAGACTAGACCACAAGAGGGAATGGATAAAGGGGAGAGAGAAAGAGGCGAGAGGCCATGAAAGCTTGATAAGAAGGTTGAAGATGAAGAGATCAATCTTGAATTATATGCTATGGTAAAATGAAAAATAGTCTCATACATCTTTTTATACATGGGACAATGTAGCACTACATATTTATGAAATATTTCTCAAAAATACATGTCTAAATGGACTTCATTATTGTTAGGACAAGGATCATGAGTGGACATGGTCTGTAGTAGAATAGCTTGACCATAGCGCTAATAGTAGGTAATGGACCACTATGCTAAGGTGTTAATATGTCTATGACAATGGTATCAAAGTGAGGTTGCAACAAAAGATTAGGGAGTTCGTGACCCTACTTGATAGCAATCGAAAGATCGGCCCCATAACCGCACAACTATTGGACCTTGGCATACTTGGCAATGATGCAAGGCTTCATTGGTACTATTGCCTACGCGTGAGGTGGAAACATTCATTTGAAGAAAAATCTTTGTGAGAGGTCACCCGTCCCACTATTGTCCACACCTAAGCACACTTAACTACAAGGCAACTAACCATTAGGTTAATACTTGGAGTTCGCAATCTACTTGATAGCAACCAACAAAAACCACATGACTATCAAACCTTGGCATACTTGGCAATGATGCTATGAAGGCTTTGTTGTTGCCATTTCCTATGCACGAGGTGGAAACATTCCCTTGAAGACAAAACTTCCCAAGAGGTCACCCATCCCACTATTGTCCACACCCAAGCATGCTTAATTGCAAGGCAAGTAACCATTTTGGCCATTATGAGTTTTTGCTTATGCCCTTTGGCCTAACTCCTGCCACATTCATGATACTTATGGAGTGTCTTATGTCCATATCTTGAAAATTTTATTGTTGTTTTTCTTGATGATATTCTTATTTATAGTTTTTCTAAAAGAAGAACATTGGAAACACCTTAACTTAGTCTTTGAGTTACTTAGGTAGCACAAAATTTATGCTAAGGAGCTAAATGCGAGTTTTTTAAGACAAAAGTTCACTACCTTGGCTATATCATAACTAAAGAAGGTAGTAGAATTGATCTAGAAAAGGTTCAAACTATCTTACAATGGACTCATCCTACACATTTAGAGGAGTTTCAAATATTTCATTGGTTTGGTAGGATTTTATCATACATTTATCCCAAGATTATGCTAAGATAGATATTCCTATGACAATTAAATTCACAGATCAAGATCACACTTTCTCTTGGGGTGAGGTATAACAACACAACTTCAATAAAACTTAAAGTAGTTATTGTTACTACTCTAATCCTAGCTATAGTGGATCCACACAAACCATTTGTGGTGGAAAGTGATGCTAATGCTGCAACCATTAGAATCGTACTCCTCCAAGAGGATCAAATTGTGGCCTTTGAAAGTAAAAAGCTAGATAGGGCTCAACAAAATTATTTTGCTTATGAGCATGAGCTCTATGCCATTGTGTATGCTTTGAAAAAATGGCAACATTATTTGTATGGTGCTCCATTTGAGGTAGTGTTTGATTAAGAGAGTATCAAATGGTTTACTACCCAAAAGGATTTGAAAGGAAGAAAGGCTTGATGGGCTGAAATTCTTCAAGATTTTGATTGCACGCTACAGTATTGCAAGGGTGAATATAATGTTGTAGTTGATGCTCTAAGTAGAATGCTTGAGATTGACACTCTCTCCTTTACAATATTCAAGATTGATGGATTAGAATCTCTACAAGGAAAATGTGAGCATGATCAATCTTATGAAAAGATGTGGAATGTGGTTAAAAGAAGGGATCCCTCACCAATGCGTGCACAAGATGTGAATTCCACATAGGGCTCCTCTCTTACATGAGCTCAATGGATGGAGGAACTTAACCATTGATGATGGGTGCTTGCATCACAAAAGTTAAATATGTGTACCCTCGGACTTAGACACAATATGCCAAATTCTTTATGAGTGTCATGAGAGTCTTAGTGTAGGTTATCTTGGGATACAAAATACTTATGCCCATGTACATAAACACTTGGTAATGATGATCATTTGGTGGACTAATGAGCATTAGTAGAAATTGTAGAACCATTAGTTTAATCTCATGAATTGCAACAGATATTGGATCCCCATGAGCATCGGACATGTCATCATGTTCAAAAATAAGTTTTGGTCAAGTGGAAAGATATAAATGAAGAAGGTTCTACTTGGGGAAACATTATAGTACTCAAGAAGCAATTTCCCACTTTGTTTTTGAGAACAAAAACTCTTCCAAAGGGGGGAGTAATGCCATGACAAGGGTCTTGATGAGTGGACACCATATGTAGGATAGCTTGATTGTAGCACTAATAGTAGGTAATTGACCACTATGCTAAGGCATTGGCAAGGTTAAGGGGTCAATAAATATTCTACATTAGGGCACAATACTATATAGACCACATGGTCAAAGGATAGGCAATCAGTGTAAATGGACTCACTAAAATTCACGATCTAAAACTAGCCCATGGATCTGCCTAAAGATACCAATGTGGTGCTAAAAGAGACTTTCTTGAGTGGATCGAAGGTTAATTGATATTTTCCTAACTTCTATGCTCATTGAAGGTAAGGCATCCACAAGTGCATGATAATTATAGATTGATCATGACTCATTAATAGATGCGAGAAAAGTTATCAAGGTTCCAAGAAAATTTAAAAGGAAGAAAGCTCTTCTTTGATTAAGTGTTTGAGGGTATCCTAAGCTCCAATAAGCATACTGCTACACAAAGGAGACATTTGGCTTGTGAAATCTAGAACCATTAACATGATATTGGATAGGCATGTGGGTATTCCATCCAATCCAAAATTTGGTAGGGATGAGAATACATCAACGTGTGTAAATGTATCCAAAGTTAACAAGGAAAATAATACCATAGATAGGAAGAAATTTGTATAAGGGTGAGCAATCAAGGGAGATTACCCAGAAAAAACAAGAGAAAGAGGATAATCGAGTTAAATCTCTATAGGTGAAGCTTGAATTGGGACAACAACCTAGGGAAAGGGGAGCCATAGGATCCAAATACAATCTCTACACGGGGGTATAATCAACATGCCATAAGTAAGGGGGGAAATACCCAAGAGAGTCTAAGGATCACTTCCAATAGGGAGGAATAAGCCAATTAACAATGTAGGGAGCAAGGACCTAGGATGAGTCAAAGAACCACTATTGTTAGGAGGAACAAACCAATCAAAGACCTATGAGGAGCCAAGGAGCATCGCATGGGGAGAGACAAAGCAATCAACTACCCACCAATAGAACAACTAAGAGAACTCCCACTAGGGAGAGAGAGAGAGAGAAAGGGCAACCCACAAAGAGAACTCCCACTAGGGAGAGAGAGTGCAAGGCCAACCCTAAGAAAGACCCGGCCAAAGGAACAACAAGTGCAAATGAAGAGAAAATATATGTTATGCCATAATTAACACAATATTTAGCCAAATACACTAAGAATACCTATTTGAAGGAATATGTATTCTTTATAATACTTTGAACATTATTCCCCTTTCTTAAATGCATGAGACATCGTCATGATATAATATGTACAAAAATGAAGCAATTGAAACTTGCTTCTCGTGAAGAGAAGTTTGAAAGTTTGATATCAAGAAAAAATATGCAATTGCTTTGAGAATTTAATAGTGGTTTTTTGCAACACATCACTATATTTGTATGTATTTTCTACCCTTTTTCCAATGAAATGACTATTGAAATATAATCAAGATGCCATGTTTATTGTTGTGGATAAAATTTAAAGATAATCTCTTATGTCAAAAAGTGTCCGTCTCTATTCATTAACAAGCACTTCAAGTCATCATTGTTGACATGAATATTTAATTTAGAGTGCTCATTTTAGAGTCCAAGGGAAACCATGCACCTTTTATCTTCTTTTGTCTTCTATATTGGAAACAAAGACGAATCATTTGGCTTGGAATTTTGTATGATAAATGATTGAATTTCCACAAGATTTTCAAAGGAAAATATCAATTGTGTATTTTCTCTATTGAGTTCCAATCTACTCCCAATATTTTGTCTAAGGTGGACACAATTTTCTTATCCAACCGCATTGTCCATGTCATGCTAATAGAGATTTCTTGGTACTAGTGAGTGACTTCAAAGTTTTCCATTCCATAGTTGTTGGAAATACATATTCAAGACGTTCACAATATTAGTAAAAAGGTCTCAATGAACAAGACAATGATATGATAGGAAACACCATAGTCTATAGCTAGATGGAAAAATATCATTTATAGTGTAGACATGCTAAACATTAGCATACCATTTTCCATTTTCAATTATGAAGCCCAATATCAATATTTTCCAATGAGATTTAACATATTCTCTGTTCCATGTGTTGGTCTTTTGAGGAACTCTACATGAGGGAAGAGTTATCGCTAGTCATGGAGCTTGTAGCTTCTTGGTCCATAGTAAAGTACCACTTGGTAATTGCGATACTTGTGGGATATTCATGATGCAAAGTGTTGTTATAGGTGTATACATACTCTAGTGTCAATACCTATATCATCCACTCTACTTTGTAATGGCTTGCAAATCTTCCTCCCATTGTCTATTTCATGGTTGTGAGGAGCCTTTGAATGAGCCATGGATACTATTAGAACTAGTTATGCACATGCAAATGGCCATAGTATAGGTAATATACATTTGTGCACCTTATATAATAGACTACTTATTGTTGTTTCACTATTTGAATATTTTTTATTTTTTCCATGTAGAAGCATTGTTTAATAGTGTTGGTAATACTTTTGAAATTCTATTCTTCATTTTTCTCTTGAACTATTTAATGTTGAGTATTATTGCTTTGTCTTTTATAAAGCACTCTTAGGCTAGGCCTTCACACAAAAGCACAACATTGATAGCACATGTGGTTAGGGAGGGAATAAATGTGCATTCCAAATACAAGTTTTTGGTATTGTAAAGGATGGTAAGAAGCCCCACCATATGGTAGAGGAATGGTTCGGTTGGAAGGTCAATACATCAAGTTGGTGGTGGAGAGGACACATTAAAGGATATAAAAAGAGTGTCAAAAGACAATGCTTGAAGTGAGGTAGCATGTAGATAAAGCTAAAAAGCAAGACAACAAAAAGCTAGTTGAGGGAGGAGAGATGTTGGACTTGTCGGGCATGAGGGGGTTGGAAACTATTTGAGGTTCGCATAGAAATTTTGAGGAGAAAAAAAGGGAGGAAACCCATTGAGTATCATGCCATTTTGAAGGAGGCTAAGGTTGCCACAAAGTCTTAGTGCTACCAAGAGCTCTAATAGCCCCATTTATAGCTATTAACATCACTTGTTTTATAGTCTCTTTATAGCATATTACCTTATTGTATATCTTTTTTTAAAAATGTATAAATTTATGATCAAAGAAGGACTTTATAGTTTATGTGGTGTTCATTATCCATTTGTGTCTATTTATTATTGTGATGGTGCCATTTTTAAAGTTATGGCACACATTTCAACTTTAGTTTTTTTCCCTACTTTCTAAAGACAAAGGGGGAAGTTTGTCCAAGCGAATTACCATTAACATAAAGTGCAAGAAAAAAATGCAATGGGATAATAGGAGTTTGAAAGATATAAGTTTGAAATTTTTACAAATATTTGCATCTCAAAAGTAATTTAATTAAAAATATTTTACTCTCAATGTTTAAATTTAAGATATAAGTTGATAAAAGTATTTCTCATGGGTTTGTACAAACATACATTTATATGTTGCATAACTAAACTAGATAGCATAGATTGACGAATCAAATGAGGAGGTACATGGACTAATGGATGGTAGTAATATAGATGTTCACATGCATCTAGATGAAATGAAGGAATATCCATGTGTTGATTGTCGTGAGATTGATGAGATTTCATTGAATTACCTAAAATGACAATGTCTAATTACAAATTTCTATAGGATTAAGAAAACTATTATACTTGAGCTTAATGGAAAACTTATCAAAATATACATTTTTTAGAACACATAAAAAAATAGGGGCAATTATAAATCCACCACCTCCAATTTCGGGATGTACAAAATTTACAAGACTAATGAAGCAGTTCTAGATCTATCACAAACAAGATGCTCAAGAATTTTTTTTAGATTTGAGGCGAAAGGAGATGCCATGATTTGGAGCTCTTGCTCTATGCACAACATTGACTTTACTATGTACCCATGCTAGCTAAAAGGTTTTTAAAGATAGGGATTATTACAATATTTCCATTGGCTTGCAAATACTAAGCCATATGGAAACATAGCTAAGTCCAAATTTCTTGGAATAAGAAGGCTTAGAATTTGGAGTCTTATAATTGATTATACTTCTTGGTAGCCCATATAATCTAAAGAATTCCTTGATAAATAGTCATGCAATATTGGAGGCTTTGTAGGTCTTTACTTGAATCAAGTGAGTAGCCTTGGTCAACCTTTGTACTTGATTGAATCATAAAAATTGGTAGCGGTGGTAGTCCAAATACAAAGTTCATGCTTATAGATTTTCATTTGATTTGCAAAATGTCCAAGGGTTAGAGTTCTCTAGGTATCTTAACCTTTTGAGCCTTGACGTTTTGGCAAGTTAGCCATTAGGTCACATATTGTATTATGTATTTCTTCAATCCTAGCCAATAGTAACTCTTATGATGAATAATGTTAAGAGTCTTTGCATACCAAGGATATTTAGCTATAAGGTTCTTCCCACAAGACTTTGGCTTTAATTTCTTGGTTTTGTGGAATGCAAAAGTAGTTGTGGTAATAAGTACATCCATCACTTATGTACCATTCTTTTATATTGGTTGTTCCTTTTCTATGTTTCCACCTTGAAGTACTTTTTCCATAAGTATGTCATGCTCCTTGTTGTGTTGAATAACTTGGTGCACAAGATCTAGGATGGGAAGTATGGATACTAAACTCAAAGTTTGCATCTTGGTGAAGCTATTGAGAAATACCTTCATGCTTAAGGCATTTGCTAAAGAATGATCCCTTTTTGGCTTGTATTTTGATCTCAAAGCCAAACTCTTACAATGTCTTAATCCATCTTCTTTATCTCATGAAATCTTTGACATCCCTCTATAGATCTTTATAATGAAGGCTCTTAGAAAATTTTTCATATACATTGAAAACTCCTAAATGACTACATGTAGGCAAAGAATGCATTTTCTCCATAATATTTTGCTTGAAATAGAAAGCGTAGGGAATTGGGAATTCTCCATATTAGACCAAACTTGTCATGAGACCATATTAGACCATTCTTAAGCTAAAATTGGGAACTTCCTCCATCTATTCTTACTAAAATTTTTGAATTTGGGAAATTTCCTCTATCCATCCTTACTATAATTTTTGAAAGATATGGTCGAACTCTTCAACTTGAAGGCAAGCCTTCTATAACTCCTCAATCCCTTGGGATACATCCTTTTTGTTGCCTTGGCCATCGAGCAATCATTAATTGAGTCTTGAATCCATAGTAAAATTCTTATAGTCTAGCATGATTACATGAGCCTCATTTTTGGATAGAGTAGATCAACAAACTATACTTGAGAATGGATTGTGGCATCATGGAGAAGTTTGAATAGGAAACTTCATGGTCAGCCATGGATCCAAACACCATATTTACAAAGATGGAATACTTTGGTACCCTATGATGTGTAAATTTAGTAGAATATCATAGCTTATACATGATCATATTTAATATGCGATGGTTCAAACTTGTGTTTTTAGAGTTATGTTGGAAGAAGGAGTAAGGGCCACCGTTCAATAAGGGCAATCTAGATTCTTGGAGGTACACTCAAACAAGTACATGTGAGAGAGAGTCCTTTTTATGTCATGTTGAATGTCATGACAATGATTGTTTGATAATGATTAATTTTTTACTGTCCCAAGTTGAGATGTTGAGATTAATAGGAGATGGCATTGATTATATGCCTTGGTGAGTGGCAGTATTTTACTTATTGGCATGTTAGATGACCAAGATGGAGGTTATGCCAGTGATTCTATAGATAGACTATGCCCATGTAGTTCACTTTTGGTTATGGCATATTTATTGTGCCACCTCATCTATCCTTAGTGGGTTCATACTTAGTGACTAGATGCACATATCTTCTAGTACTTTCATATTAGTCTTTTATCATGTTGTAGACTAAGTTCTTTTGTGTGGAAGAAGAAGAAAGAAGAAGAAGAGGATTTCAACCCTACTTATATATACTCAAGTTCCCATTTTTTGTGTATGCTTCTCACCTCTTGTCTCTTTACATGGTATCAAAGCAGTTCCACAATTGCATGAGTTCAATCAAAAGCTGAGATGAAGGAGAGGGAGCATGAAAACAAGCAAGCAAGCAACTAATAAGAAGATATTTCATCTTGTTTGATTTGTCTTAGAATATATCCACTGTAGGAGGATATCGAGGCTCATAGGGCTGCAATCTCAGGTTGTAGTGAAACTTGGTGAGCTTGAAGACAATGTATATACTATAAATAAGGCCTTTAGGTCTTTGGTATAGTAATTTTTTCCATATGAGGTCATTTTAACCTTGATTTTGGTCTTGCAAAGTTGTTCAAAAGTAGTTTATAGGTAATACTATAAATTTGACTCTATTTGGAATTTATAAGTGTAGAGATCATAGATTTTGGCTTTGTAAGTTTTCAAGTGTTTGTTGGTTGCAAACATAGAGGGCATCTGTACATATATTATAGATTGTAGTTAATTTTGTATAGTCAATAAAATATGCTACATATTTTGGTTACAAGTGTACCTGGTTCAACTTAGTTGTGGATTACATGTTTTGTAAGATTTCTTGTTTTGTCAAAATATTTGACAATTTAAACCATATTGTTAGTGAGAAGCTTGATAAGAATAATTGTCATGTATGGGAGTTCAAGATAAAAAAATTTCTTGAAGGGAAAAAGTGTGTGGAACTACATTGAAGAAGACATGATAATGACACATGAAGTCCCTAAGTGAAATGCTATAATAAAATAGATAAAGGCTAAGAAGGATTGGGAGTAGGCATAGAGTAAAGTAATGTATTGGCTATCTATGAGTGTCACAGATAGTATGATAGGCTATTTACCAAAATTTGAAATTCCTACTATTGCACAAAAGAATCTAACAAGGTTATTTGAGATAAATACAAAGGCAAGAAAGGTGTAGCTCAAGTCATAACTAAATCAAGTCAAAAGAGGCAATTTGTCCATTTATGACTATGCATTAAAAACTCAAGAGCATTGTGGAAGCTCTTGGATGTATCAATGTAGCAGTTGGTAATGATGATGATATTGTGCGAGCATGTTTCGATGGACTTGGAGATGAGTACAAGAGCTTTAGGTTATCTTTGAATAGTAGGGATGGTATCCTTGACTTTGCACATTTGATTTCTATATTGATACTTGAGAAGAAGAACCTTGGTTTGGATTTCTCGTCTTCTTAAAAGTAAGAGAAAATCTAAATATGTGTTTTGCTCTACTAGTAGACGTAAAGGTCATGGATAGGGAAAAGGTGGTGGTCGTAGTCAAAGTTATAGTGCACAACAAAATAGGGGGGGATAGTCCCAAGGAAGGGAAGCTAAAGAGGGTAAGTTGCATGTTTTAACTAGCAACAACAAAATTCTAGTGATAATAGGGAATGTTGGTATTGTTGTGAGAAAGACCATATTTCTAGTAATTATTTTGAAAAAAAGACTAAAATTAGAAATGAAAAAAATCATTAGGGTAATTATACTTCCACTAGCAAAAACAATGATGACAAAAGTGAGCAGCTTTTTATCATGTAGCATTTTATGAATACTATAATTGTTGATGGTTTGTTTAAGAATGATATACGATATGTAGACTATGATTATTGATGGTATATCTAAGAATAATATATGGTATGTAGACTCAGATGCCTCTAACCACATGACTTCTCATGGAGAGAAGTTTAGATAGATATGCATTCCAAAGTCTCTAAGCTATATGGAGATAGGGGATGAAACAAACAATCTTAATACTTACTCTAGAAATGTTCCCTTGAGTATGTAAGGATGGTAAAACAAAGTATTTGGTTGATGTGATACATGTATCAAACATAAGTAAGAATCTGGTTTCTGTTGGTTAGATGGTGGAACATGGATTGTAGGTTTGGTTTACATCTGATACTTGTTATGTATAAGACCCTAGAAATGGTTGTAGGTTGATTTGAAAAAGATAATCATACTAGCTAATTGTTTAGTCTTGATATATGTTTATGTGAAATGGATGCTACTATGTTTATATAAGGTTCAAGTGTTGTGGTTGATATTGAAATTTGGCATAAGCAGATTGGTCATGTAAATATTCAAGTCTAAAAAATATGATGTCAAACATATTGTGGATGGCTTATCAAAATCTAGAGTTGATGGGATGGATAAGATATGTGCAAATGACAATTTGGAAAGTAATCAATATATGCATTTCCACATAAAAATCATATATGTAGTAAGAAGCCACTTGAATTAAGAGATTCTAATTTGTGGAGTTTTGAAAAGACTATAACTATGAGTGATTGCAAGTATTATGTCTCCCTCATTAATGAACATACTTGAGAAGTATGGGTTTATCTTATGTGTAAAAAAAAGTGAAGCGATCACTTTAAAAACATTAAAGCTTTGGTTGACAAGGAGACATGGTTGCAAATTAAATGCCTAAGGTCAAATAGAGGGAGAGATACTTCTCCAATGAGTTCTTTGATCTTTTGTGGAAAAATGGTATTTAGAGATAGTTTACATGTAGGTACACTTTGTAGCAAAATGGAGTTGCTATGAGTGAAAAAACAAGCATATTGTAGAGGTGGCTTGAGCATTGATGTATGAAAGAGACTTGCATCATTAATATAGGGATAAAGCAATTTCTTTTGCTATATACATTATGAAAAGGACACACATATAGTCAGTGAAAAAGAAATACAGGCTGATCCCAAGAAGGCGCAATGCATAAAAGATTGGCCAACGCCTACTACTACTACCTCTCTTAGAGGATTTCTTGGTCTATCTTCATTCTATCGCAGATTTATAAAGCATTATGCGGCAATTGCAACCCCTTTAACTGACAGGTTGAAGAAAGAGGCTTTCTTTTGGGATGCTCTTGCAGATAGCAGCTTCAACCAGTTAAAGGAATTACTTACCTCTGCTCCTATTCTTGTATGCCCGGACTTCTCTAAAGAATTTACTATACAGTGTGATGCTAGTGGCCGTGGCATTGGGGCTGTTTTGCTAGTGGCCGTGGCATTGGGGCTGTAATTGCTTCAGGAGCGTACTGATAAGGAGATGGCTATGAATGTTTATGACTAGGAAATGTTGGCTATTCTGCATGCAATCAAGAAATGGCACCATTACTTATATGGCAGTCGATTCAGAGTACATAGTGATCATCAGGTACTCAAGTATTTCCTTACTCAGTCAAATCTTACTCCAAAGCAACGACGATGGGTAGCAACATTACAAAATTATGACTTTGATATCACTCATACAAGGGGCAAAGATAACATAGTGGCTGATTCTCTCTCTCGTATGTGGGCCTGCAAAGTATCAGCCATGACAGAATTACATAGTGATTGGATTGAAGAGCTACAAGAGGTATATCTCTTAGATGAGGAATTCAGCCAAATCTTTCAGAAATTACAGCAAGGTCTTATGGAAGAAAACTCACATTACCAGCTTAAAAATGGTCTTATTTGGTGGAAGGGCAAGATTGTTATTCCCTCTACTTCTTTCAAGCGAAAAATTATGGAGGAGTTGCATTCTTCGCCTTTAGCTGGACATTTGGGAGTTTTCAAGACTTATGATAGGATCAGCAATAGCTTTTATTGGAAAGGACTGTGGAAAGATGTCAAGGACTTCGTTATGAAGTGTATGCCTTGTCAGTAAAATAAGGATAGCACCCATAAGCCAGGAGGTTTGTTGCAGCCATTGCCTATTCCTACGGGTAAATGGACTCATATTACTATGGACTTTATCACTGGCTTACCTACTACCAAGAAGGGGTGGAATAGTATTTATGTGGTGGTTGACAGACTCACCAAAGCAGCTCATTTTATCCCAACAAAAATTCAGTTTACTGCTTCTCAAGTGGCCAACCAGTTTATGGAGCATATTTTCAGATTACATGGATTACCGCAGGTGATTGTCCATGATAGGGACTCAAAGTTTATGAGTAACTTTTGGCAAGCGGTATTTACATCTATGGGTACTAAGTTGGCTCCATCTACGGCTTATCATCCCCAAACTGATGGACAGACAGAGAGAGTTAATAAATGGTTGGAGACTTATCTTCGCCATTTTTGCTATGATGTCCAAACCTCAAGGGATTCTTGGTTACACCTGGCTGAGTTTGCTTATAATAATTCCACTCACGTAAGCATAGGAGTTTCACCCTTTGAGGCTTTGTATGGTTACAAGGTGCCCTTATCCACAGTCATTTTTAATGAAAAGATCAACCCTCATGGGAAGGAAGAGTTGGAAAGAATGCAGACCCTTCTTCAGCAATGCAAAGTGAATCTAAGGAAGGCTCAAGATCAGATGAAGATGTATGCTAATGAGAAGAGGAGGCCTTTAGAGTTCCAGGAAGGAGAGCTGGTTTTGTTGAAGGTGCCCAAATCCAAGTACTCTACATTGAAAGATGGATCCAGTAATAAGCTTGCCCACAGATTCTATGGCCCTTACAGGATCCTTAAGTGGATTGGAGATTTGGCATATAGACTAGAGTTTCCCTCTTCTACAAAGATTCATAATGTGTTCCATGTTAGTCAGCTCAAGCCCTATTATGGTGATCCAGTGGATTTAGTTGATGAGCTGCCATCTATTGATGAAGATGGTCTTGTTCAGTACATCCCAGAGGCTGTTATAGGTCAGCGTGAAAAGAAGCTTCGATCACGTTCTATTGTGGAATATTTGATTAAATGGAGAGGTTTACCCTCTGAAGAGGCTTCTTGGAGACCTGATTCAATATTGGATGAGTATACATACTTGAGGGATACATTGGTGGGGCTGAAGCCTATTGCTTATGGAGCTAGTATTGATGCAGACTGGTTCAGGATAGCACGTTGTTTTAGAACAGTTTTTGTTTTACTTCATTTTCAAAATTGAGCTATCTACATGAGCTTAAAGTACTCTTCAAGAGCTTCGTTTTGATATGTGGTACATCTTATTTGGACACTTCTATCAAAAGTTATGGCAGATTTGGTCCAGCAGGGACTGTTATTTCAGCAAGCTGTCTACTTTCTTCTGGAACTATTTGTTGAAGATTCTATGGCTCCAATTGCTTCTGAAGTTCTTCAAATCATGTATATAGTGGGGTCCTCTTTCCGTTCTTCAAATTCAACCCTTGTAATGATAATTCTTCATTCATTTCCCATTTGTAAAGCTGTAAAACAGAGTAGTACTCTGTTCTATCCATCTCTTCTTTAGTTATTTCTAGGTTTGTTTTTGAGGACAAAAACTTTTGGGAAGGGATGGATTGTAAGAAGCTGGGAATAGTTAGAATGCTAATAATATGCCATGTCACATAGACACTGGTATATAAGGAGAGAAGTTGTAAATTTTCATATCTTTTGGCAAATCAATACATTTTACAATCTTTCTCTCCCTTCTTGCTCTAAGCTTCCATGGCTTCTTCATCTTTCCTGTCTTTCTCTCTCCAATTCTAGTATTTCTCTCTCCTCCTCACTCTTATTCTCTCTCTTCCTGCAGTCTTTCTCTCTCCTTTGCAGTCTTTCTCTCTCCTCTTTCTCTCTCCCTGGTTCTCTCTCTGACAGAGAGTTTGGGATCCCATCTATTAAAAACACTTGGTGTGTGAGGAAGGCACAAGAGGATGCTAAGATACCTAGTAGTGATCTAGGTCTATGCAAGTCAACCAAAGCAAGGAGCCCATGCAACAGATGTATGATAGCTATGTAGCTCATCACTATACATCCATGTCCAAGGTTGTGTAGGATATAGAGCTCACTGCTTTTGAGGATGCAATGGGTAAAAAGCATTCAGATAATCCTATGTGGTGTATAATGCTATGGATGAAGAAATAGATTCACTTAAGGCAAATGATACATGGGATCTAGTGCCTTTACAAAAAAGCAAGAAAGTTATTAGCTATAAGTGGGTTTACAAAGTAAAGCATAAGTCTTATGGATTAGTTGTGTGCTATAAGACAAGGTTGGTTGCCAAAGGGTGTACGCAAACTCATGGTATTAATTATGAGGAGACTTTTTCTCCAATGGATAAAATGGTTATTGTGAGGGCTTTCATAGCAGTGGTTGCATTAAAAGGTTGGATCATGCAACGAATGGATATTTAAAATGACTTCTTGCATGGGAAGTTGCAAGAAGAAGTTTATGTTGAGCAATCACCTAGCGATGTGGATGGTAGTTATCCTTGGGTGATTCTCTATATGTAAACCCTCTATATTACATGTGTTCAAGGCCTTTTTAAAAATACTATTATTTGTAAATTTTTGAGAAATAAAACTATACTTTTTCTAGTTAATTTATAAATGACCCTTTATATGGCATCATTGTGTATGTAAATAATGTATAAAATTATTATTTAAAAATCCATTCTTTTAAATCCATGTGATATGCTTGCATATTTGTGAGTAACTCTCCCTTCCTCACCCCTCAAGTAGTTATCCTAATTATGTATGTAAGCTTCATAAAGACATTTTGTAATACATAGGTTGATCACTCACTTTATGTGTATGAGAGTGATGTGGATATTGTGGCATTACTATATATATATAATTTGATAAATGTGGGTGACATTGAGATAGGGATGAACCATGTGAAGAGTCTTCTCAAGGCTAAGTTTGAGATGAAAGGTTTATGATAGTTGTGCTATTTCTCAGTATAGAGATAATCAAAACTCCAGAGGGTATATGGTTATCAGTGAGAGTATGCTGAAAAAGTGTGGTATGGCTGAATGTATGTAAGCCAATCTTGATACCCTTGGATGTTAATGCTAAAATTAAGGCATGTGAGGGCAAGCTAATTGAGAGTATTGCTATGTATAGAAAGATTATAGGTAACCTTATTTATTTGATGATCACTAGGCTAGATCTAAACTATACAATTGGTTTGGAGAGTTAGTTCATGCAACTTCTATGGAAGTCACATTTAGATGCAATGTAGCACACATTGCACTACGTTAGATCTATACTTGAATATGCCTTATTCTACACAGTAGGTGTATCCTTGGGCTTGCATAGTTACACAATTGTAGATTGGACTAGCAGTATCTCAAATACAAAGTCTACTAGTAGGTTTATGTCTTCCTTTGGGATGGTGCTATTACTTAGAGTAGCAAGAAATAGCCTAGAGTCGTTCTATCTAGTACTGAGAAGAAGTATAGGGATACTGCGATTGTATCATTTGAGACAACTTGGCTATGAAATATACTTTGTGATTTGTGATTACAATAAATTTATCATTTACTATTGTAAACCTTAGTAGCATTTAGCTCACCAAGAACCCAATGTATCATGGATGGACCAAACACATCATTAGGGAAGTTTTGAGGTCTTAAAAAATACATTTTAGGATGTAGGGGGAGAGTGCTTTAGACTAATGAGAGTAAATAATCTATAATATAATTTTTTTGTAAAAATGTAAAAAATAATTTTATAAATAGATATGGATATAATATTACTATGAGTTTTTACTATGAATATCTATGCTTAGCATCTCGTAATTGTGATTATGATATCCTTTACATTAATGATATAAGGTCTCGGCCACTTTGCATTAATGACATATTTGGGATTGTATGATAATGATAATTGAAACTAAGTTCAAATTTCCAAAAAGCTTAGTGTCCATCTTTTCTTCCTCCCTTGTTTTGCTGTTATTCTCTCTTTTCTTCATTGGTTGCTTGTTTCTCTCCCTTCTCTCTCTTTGCCATGGATACATAAATTCAACCTTCAACAAGGCACCCAAGCTCTAAAATCACATCCCTATCTCTAATTAATTCGTTCCAAATAGATGAAAGATAGATTTCTACTATTATTATTAGCAAAGACACCTAGATTACCATGCAACAAGTAAAACAAAAGAAAAGACAGAGATGTGAAAGCTCTTTCATCTTTGCTTACAAGGTTAGGATAAAATATTTCAGACTTTGAAAAAAATTTAAAAAAGCATAAAAGAGATTTTAGTACAACATATATTTATGGATAGAGAGTTGCAATTGGAACTTGAAGCTTCAATCTTTCATTATATAGGCCGAACTATAAGTATTCTATTCTCAATGCTTTTTTTAAATTAAAATTGATATTATATTTTATTGTCACAAGTTTTATTTTTATTTGTAGATGTCTATTCTTTTAATCTTAAGGAATGGTAGCCTATCAAGTCTATTATTGATATTCTTGATGTTATGCATGGTTCAATTGGAGAAGAAATATAGAAAGGTAGGAGAAAAACACAACTTATAGAGAGAATGGAATATTTTTTAATGACTATTCTTATATTATCCCTATGCATGATGGCCAATGGGAAGTAATATCTTCACTTCCTTTGCTTGATTTTACAAGCCTTAAGTGGTCTTTACGAAGTCCCAACCATTAGTGAGAGCTATAGATATAAAATCTTTTATGAGATACTGAAAACATTGAAACCTAATATCTCAAGTAGGCTAAGCAAGATTACTTTATTGAGAGAGAGAGAGAGAGAGAGAGAGAGAGAGAGAGAGAGAGAGAGAGAGAGAGAGAGAGAGAGAGAGAGAGAGAGAGAGAGAGAGAGAGATGCAAAGTCGTGACCTTGACCGTTCTCTCTCAGCCACGCCACATCCACAATCAGTTGTTGCAAATGACCATTAATAGGTGTCGTGGTACTTCAGTCCTTAAGTTTAAATTATTTAATCCTTTCATTTCTTTCAAGAAAAAACTCTTCTAGCCAATGGGGTCATAGCATAGTGGCTGGTGCGAGTTTCACCAAAGACATAATTATTGAGTGATTAAAAAGTGGTTTATTCCACACACAATTCACCAAAGGCATGTGGTTTTGTGCCACCAAACCACCTTCAATGCCTTGCCATTACATAGAAAATGCTCTTCAAAGACTCCCTCAAAATCTTCCCTCTCCTTATTTAAGACTTTGATTCCGGGGACTCTAAACCACATCAACATTGCAAGTGTGGATCACTGCCTATAATTTGATTGCAAACATGGCTAGCCATAAATGTCTATATCATCTTCATATTGATTTGGAAGATGAGTATGAGTGACTATCAATACATCAAGTGTGTTGGAGGCAATGAGATTAGAGGGTGGAAAGAATATCAATCTATGGACTAATGGTGGAGTGTATCATGTGGATCCCACAATGAGAAGCACCCCTCCATTCTCATCGTGTTTCCCATTGTTGAGGTACACAGAATCTTGCAGGGCATTAAACATATTGAAGCCATAGAACTAGTGGTTACTCCAAAAAAGACGTACAATGATGAAACAATTGCAAGAGAGCCAAGAAAAAATAAGGAGGCTTGAAACCCAACTACGTGCAACAAGGCAAAAGGAAGCAAATCTTGGGAGGCATGAGAGGTAGAGAAGTTTGAAGAATATGAAGGCTCTCAAGCCTAGGAACAGAGGTTTTAGGAGAAGAATAGCAACAATATGGTAATAGTTGGTCACTCACCCTCAACAACTTGTATTCTAATAGGGCCATTCTCCATTTGAACAAACCAATGAGAAATGTGGAGAAAGCATCAAAAGCTTATATCAACATCATTCCTCCCACCATGTTGACTGAGAAGAGGTTTAAGAAGGCCAAGGAGTAGTGCACTGAAAAGTTCCTGCAAGGGTCTAACCTAGACAAAGAGGACATCCAAATGCAAGAGACATCGAAGAAGAAAAGGGTTAAGGGGTCTTTTCTTCCAAAGCCATCTTCAATTCAACAAACAAGACACATCATCAATTGATGAGTCTTGGAAGTATTTGGCAAGCCTTTCACATCATAGATAGCTATCCAAGAAAGAAGAGAGTGCTAAACTATGATAGTTGTAATAACATATTCTTTGACTTGAGGATGTTGCAAAGAGCAATGATTAGGTTTTACATGCTAGAGCATGCAAAAGCAAATGTTGTTGCCATTTTTGTTATCAAGCTGGATGAAACTGAGATTGTGAAGGGCAACGCAATGAAGAGAGTTTCTATCACCTTGATGAACAAGACTCATTAGCCACATACCGATGAGGATGAAGGCTCAAAGGGCTTAGTGCACTTCAATGTGAAATCACTTAGTGCACTTCAATGTGAAATCAAAGCAAGAAATCTGGTGGTGAGTTGACACAAAAGATTTTTATGTGTTGGAATAGGTGTTTCAATGAACTTCTATACTCAAGGTGATAAGTGCTCAACAATCAATGTAGGAACTAAGCATTGAAGGATTTGGACAATATAAAGTGGAGTGGCACATGGCTGTAGATTTAAAGACACTAAAGTGTATGTATAATGTGTCAAAAGTTACTATTACTAATAGTCCAAGGCATTTACTACATGGCCATGGCCAAGGAGTGCAATTCTGCTTGTTGGAACAAGATGCTTGATAGACACCAACAATCCAAGGCCATTCTAGATATCCCCTTAAGAAATGTCCACATGTGCACATTGTATGCCTTGTGCAAAATAGTTAAGAAAATTGTGCATTTCTACATTGGATTTGCATGGAAATTACAATCTTAGGAGGCTAGGGATTAGTGCAGTCTATTGAGAGGGTTTTGTCAAACATTGGTCTCCACATGGAGAATGTTGTGATCGGGGTGATTCCTGAGAGATTCAAAAATGGAAATAGTATTCCTAGGAAACCCTTGATAGGTAGGGTTAAGGCTAGAAGGTTTTTGGGCTTCCATGGCAAGCCCAAAAAAGGTTCTTCTCACATTCATCACAACCAATGGAAAGTGCTATAAAATGCAATAAAAAACTATAGGGATAATGGAAGTTCAAGAAATAGGAAGGCTGAAGTCTGGGAGGCATTGGACACAATGTTATTGTATTGTGATAAAACAATCTAGTCCATTGATGACCTCCTAACCTTCAAAATGGCCCTCGACAAGTTCAAAACCTCCATGAAGGATGCCTGGGAAGAAAACAATTTCATGCACTACATGGCAATGAAGTTCCTTTGAGTTTAAAAAAAACTTTCAGGAGAAAGGGAAAGCAAATATGAGGTTGATACTACTCGAAAAATGGGTCACTATCAAATGATATGGGGCCCTTCCTCTCTGAGGGTGGTGCTTTTTCACTTGGTAGTGATCCTCTGTAGAACTTACTACTTAGCACTTAACTAATTCCATCTCTTTTTTAATGTGCAACATATTATTTATAGCCACGGCCCTAGTTTGTGAGGTAGTATGAGAGTTTGTTGATTTAGTCCACCCAAGGAATGGAGAAGTCTCATTACTAAGCAATGACCAAATATTTTAGGCATACAAGACATGGTGGTGGTGCACAAAAGGCAAATAGCCTTCTAAAAGTTTCTAGCAGTTTTACAAATTAATTTTCCATAGAATGAGATTAAAAGAAGCAAAAAGGATGTCCCAAAACTCAAACATTGCTCTTACATTAAAAATATCGAAATAAAAAAGACAAGAAGGATACAATAACTCATATGCAAAGGCAAAATATTTACAATGGTTGTCCGTTAGGGAGAGAGAAAGCCAGAGATGGGGCTCAAAGAGTAGATAAGCTAGCTTCATTGCTTGCTACATGGGCTCAAAGGGGATGGTTTCATCTTCTTTGCTGGCATTTCCTTTTGATCATCACCCAAGGTTGATAGCTGTATAAATAGTGATGGCTCCATTGGAGATAGTGACTCTACAGCCAGCACTCCTAGAGGGGTAGATTTTATAGGAACCCTATAGTTTATCCACCTCAAGCATTCTCATTTTGTGTAATAAGGATGCAAGTTGCCTAGTTTCTAGACCCCTGTTGCAATGGCATGTAATAAACCAGTTCTCACAGCAAATCAAATAATTGGAAATTCATGAAATACACCATGTTTGCTAAAAAATACAAGAAATAAAACATGTTTGCAAGGTAGCCATAGCCAAGGTAGCTAAGCTTGAAATAATATTGCCATGGAAGGCTGAGAATCATAGATGTAAGTTGCAACATGAATACTCACCTCATGTCAAGGTGGGACATGGTATGCGCCCCATATCTTAGTGGCTAAGAGCATGCACCCTCTTAGTTGGTGGGAGGAAGGAACCTCAAAGCATGTATTGTTTGAAGGAAAAAGATCCCCCCCAAGTTACATCTCCACCTTTTATACTTAACCCTAGCCTACTCTAGACTAAGGTGACTTATGCTTTATTACAAGCCATCCTTGCCTAAAAGAGCTTTGTCCTCAAAGCTGAATTGGGAACAAATTACAAGGATGATTACAAAGATAGCTTGAAGCATTTGTAATCATGATGAAATAAAGCTCCATATTGATGAAGATCAAAGAAGTTGATGAAGATGGACCAAATAAATGGAATAGACTATTGTAAAATGTCCAAAACAGGCTGAAGTACAAAATGGGCCATATCTTGAGCTAGAAGTGGCCGATTTCCACGTGTGAGATATAGAAATGGAGAGGACAACATGTAGTATCCAGCCATGCCTTTTAAAATCAAAATTTGAAGCCAATAAGACAATTTATTTTCTCACAGAAATTTAGTACAACAAGTTGTTTACTACTCTGTTTATGAACTATCCTCTTTGCTGAAGCCATGGAAATTGTTCCAAATATGATGCTTGTTGCCATGAAGACTCTTCAATGGCAAGCCCTTCCATTTGATAAGGTATTCAACAAGAATATGGTTCCTTACAACCTTCTCCTACTTGCTAAAAATCTTCTCAGGCTCATAAATAATTAAACCATCATCGTCCAAGGGAGATAGTTCTTCAAGAACTTGAACTTGAGGTCCCACATACTTTTTAAGCTGAGACACATGAAAGACATTATGGATTCTTGTGTTTGAAGGTAAGTCTAGTTGATAAGAAAGATCACCAACTTGCTTGACAATACGATAAGGACCATAAAACCTATGAGCAAGTTTGTTATCTTCCTCAAACTCCACATGTCTTCTTTTCTCATTTGCATAGACCTTTATTGTCTCTTGAGCTTTATGAATGTTGTCCTTGCATTGCTTCATAAGGGTCTCCATCTTTTCCAACTCCTCACATGCTTGTGGATTTACATCTTCATGAAACAATGCGGAGGGTACTTGTACTTTGTAGCCATATAAAGCTTCAAAAGGAGACATTTCAATGCTCATATAGTAAGTATTTTTGTAACAAAACTCCACAAGTTGGAGCCATTGGTCCCATGCATTTTGTGTCTCATGGAAAAAGTGCCTCAAATAAACCTCTAGCCATTTGTTAACTCTTTTAGTTTGCCCATCCGTTTGCAGGTGATATGCAATATTAGGAGTCAAAAGAGTCCCCATTGAAGAGAACAAACTCCTCCAAAAGCTAGCTATAAATTTAGTGTCGTGATTAGACACAATCTTCATTGGCAAACCTTGAAGCTTGAAAATACATTCCATGAATTTTTGAGCCACTTTCTTTGTTGTAAATTGGGTGTTAGTAGGGATGAAATGGGCTGATTTAGTCAATTGATCAACTACTACATAAATGCTATTCCACCCATGCTTAGTTGTAGGCAATCTCACAATAAAATTTATAGAGATATCAATCCACTTGCTTTGAGGAATAGGAAGTGGCTAAAGTAAGTTGCCGGGGGTAGAAGAGATGAGTCTTTATTTTGTTGACATGGAAGACATTGCACCACATAATCCTTAACATCCTGCCAAATGCCCTTCCAATAGAAGCTCTTATGGATGTTGTCAAATGTTTTGAACAACCCATGATGACCTGCTAAAGGTGAAGTGAAGAATGTATCTCGTGCAAAATATGGTCTTTGAAAGAGGATTGTGGTGTCAATTAGACTCTACCATAATACCATAAACTGCTAAAGGTGAAGAATGTATCTCATGCAAAATATGGTCTTTGAAAGAGGATTGTGGTGTCAAGTAGACTCTACCATAATACCATAAATTGGGATACTCTTCTCATTTTCCTTGCTAAAATTCCTTCATTATCTTTGATGCTTTCTCATCAAGAAAATATTCTTCTTGGATGTCATGAATCTAATCCTTGTGTACAATTGAAATTGAAGATAAAGAACATGCCCACATACATGATAAAGCATCCGCCACAACATTATCTTTTCCAGCCATATAAGATATTTCAAAATCATAGCTTTGAAGAGTAGCCAACCACCTCCTTTGTTTAGGGGATAAATTTGGTTGGGAAAGGAAGTATTTCAGCACACGATGATTGCTCTTCACCTTGAAATGGCTACCATATATATAGTGATGCCACTTTTTGATAGCATGAAAAATTGCCAACATCTCTTATTCATAGACATGTAGTTGAAGTTCCTTATCATCAAGCTTGTGACTCTCATAGGCTATAACTCCATGGTCTTGATACAAAATAGTCCCAACTCCTCTTCCAAAGCATCCGCACATATAATGAATTCCTTAGAGAAATCCGGGCACACAAGAATAGGTGCTGAAACTAGCTCATTGAAACTCTTGTCGGCTATGGAGTCCCAAAAGAAAGCTTCTTTCTTCAGTCTATCGGTCAAAGGAGCCGCCACATGAGTATAATTTTTGATAAACCTCCTATAGAATGAAAATAATCCAAGGGAACCTCTCAAGGAAGTAGAATTCATAGGAGTAGGCCAGTCTTTGACACATTTCACCTTGTTAGGATCCATACAAATGCCTTGCTCTCCCACAATTTGATCCAAGTATTCCACTTCATCTTCCATGAACGAACACTTTGACATTTTAGCAAAGATTTTATGTCTTCCTAATGTGTCAAAGACCTCTCAAACATACATCAAATGCTCAACCTTGGATTTACTATAAATGAGGACATCATCAAAGAATACAAGGATTGTTTTGAACAAGAAAGGCTGCAATATCTTATTCATGAGTGTTTGAAAAGTAGCGGGCACATTTGAAAGCCCAAATGGCATAACCAAGAAGTGATATAACCCTCTTTCAATCTTAAAGGCTGTTTTATATTAATCCCCTTCCTTCATTTGAATTTGATCAATCTTGATGAAGACCTTTGCATCTTTAAGCTCATCCAAGAGGTCATCAATGTGAGGAATCGAGTATCTATTCTTCATCGTGGACTTGTTAAGCTCCCTATAATCAATGCACATGCAAAAAGATCAATCTTTCTTCTTTACCAAGAGTGTAGGAGAGGCGAACAAAGATTGACTTGGCTGAATTAAACCCATTTGCAACAACTCTTTAATGTGTCTTTCCACCTCTTCCCTTTCAAAATTTGACAAGTGATAGGGAGGTTTGTTGATGGGTTTTGTGTTGGATAGCCAGTCAATAGGGTAGTCTACCTCTCTCTTTGGAGGCAAAGATGATGGTTGCTAAAATAAATCTTTGTATTCTTCCAATAGCTCTTCCATTCTTGGATCCTTTTGCTTTAAAGAAAATGATGGCTTATTTGGTAGTTGCTCTTCATCCACTTTCATAAGCAAAAGAGTGAATATGCATGACCATGCATTGATTTCTTTATGCATCGCATCTTCTTCCTAGAGACGAGTTTCATTTACTTTTGACCAATGCCCTTTAATATCATAGGCTGTCCATTCCATTGGAATTCCATCAGCAAGTTTTGCAAGTCTAAAGAAAAATTTCCAATGGTTTTCAACCAATCATAGCCAATGACAATATCTATGGACCCATTTTCAAAGTGATCAAGTCCACTTCCATAACACATGAAGGAGATAGGGTAATAGGAGTGTGTTGGCATACTTCATTACTTGATTCATAAGCTCCATTAGCAACTTGAATCTTCAACGGCACTTGCATTTGTTGAGAAAGAAATCTCAACCCATGCAAAGATTTAGTATTAATGAAGCTATGGGTGCTGCCCGTATCAATCAAAAGATGAACTTTTCTACTATTGATCAGCCCTTCAAGTCTAATGGTGTTTTCTCCTTTACAACCGGTCCAAGAATCATTAGAAATTGCATATAGAGAACCCCCCAGATCAAAAGGAAAATTGTCCACCATATCATAAAATTCATAATTATTTCCTTCATCTTTTTCATGAATTTCTTAAACCATAGGGTTTGCTTCTACCTGAAATACATTCCCCTCTTCACTTTCATCCTCATCTGGCTCATCGATGATGACAACAAAGCTAAGCTTGCTATTTTTGGATTTACATTTCAGCCTATGGTCTTGTGTCCACTTTTCTCCACACTTGAAACATAACCCTTTTGCCCTCATGTCTCTAATTTGTTCATTTGAAAAAACTTTGTTGTAAGTGTTGTTCTGAATTCCCTTTTGTATATTTTCAGCCTTTGCAAAGCTCTGTTTTGCTTCAGCCATTGGTCTATAATCATTTCCTCCACTTGGTTTTGATCCATAGACCGTTGGATATGTAAGTAACTTGTTGTAGTTACTAGTTCCCTTTCTTTCTTACCTATAAACATCCCTTTGCTAGCTGAAATGTGCTCCAACCTTTGAAGACTGATTAGGTAATGAATACCCTGCACTTTTTGGCTGAACTCCCATTGAATCTCTTCTATATTTTTGCCCATACCTTTCAGCATATGAAATGGCTTCATGAATTTTCTTGGGTTGCATTGCACCTACTTCTGAAGAGATGGCTGAATCTAGACCAAAGATATATTTGTTTACTTTGGCCAAATCATCAATCCCTTCAATGTACATAGAAAGATTAAGGAACATGTTAGAGTAATCACAAACGGACATGCCCCTTTGTTGAATATCATACCATCTTCTTTGCAATCTTTGTTTTTCGATTGGAGAGACAAACACTTCCAACATTGCCTTCATAAAATTCTCCCAAGGAGCAAAATTATGACCAACTCTTTGCATATATCTCCACCATGTATGCGCATAGCCTTCAAGATGGAGTGGTGCAAAATAGATCTTGGCTTCATCATGGCGAGGAAAAAGTGTGAAGTATATCTCTAATTTGTTTACCCATTCTTCCCACTCTGTTGGAGATGCATTATCCCCCTTGGCTGGAAATTGTTGGAGTGCTGCCCAAAAGATGATTGCCTCAAAAAATCTCTATTCATTGAATCTCTTCCAAAAGAATTTGGTCTAGGATTATTATCACCATGATTCGGTTGTCCCAATCCAAAAGAATGATGATGTCCATTAGTGGAATGACCATAAAATGACTTATCTTTGTGTGTGATATCATGAAATGACATTCTTTCATCAAATCTTCACCTCTTATCATGAAAGTCCGATTGTTTCTGCTTGATGGTAGATTGAGAGGGAAAAGATTTGTAGAAGGGGTCACATCTATGAAACTCCTCATTCTCTTCTTATCTTATATCCTCCTCTTCTTCATAAGTAGCCTCACGTCTTGGATTGAATTGAGGATGGGCATGGTGCTTTGATGATATTGGTGGCTGGTATAATGAGTACTCCTCAATGTAGATGGCTCTCCTTTCTCAAAGGTTGACATAATAGGCCGATCAATCCCCTTTCCTTTCATATTGGAGGGCTGGACTGAAGTATTTTCAATATGAATAGTGGGTTCATTTGGTGTAAAAGATGTGGGTTGAGTCTTCAAATCCTTGATAGCTGCTACTACATCCTCAAATGTCGAGGTTTTGCCCACCCGCTTCCCTCAATAGGCATTCTTTAGTTATCTAATTAGATCCTATCACTTTTATGTGTGAGATTTAAAATCAGTTTCCTTAATTAAACCTTTCATGGAGCACGGTTCATTCGCATAATTTATAGTACAGACACAAAAACCGGGCAAGCAGTCCTTTTGGCAAACAAGTTCCTTAACTTATCTTCAAGTTAATCTTTGCGTCCTATCCATACAAGAGAAATTATGTATCCTTTCTTCCCTGCAGATTTAACTGGTCCAAATCGCATGGCACCACAAATTCCATCCGTTATCTAGAATAGGATCTTCCAACACCATAGACGTTGGGCTCTGATGACACTCAAAAGAAGCATAAAAACAAGGCACAAAAATGTCTATGCATATATCATAATTTCATCTTTTGTAAAAAGGATAACAAGTACATTGTTACAAAATCACTAAAATACACACTTACATGAGGGGGCCACATCCACATCCATCATAGATAGTAGTATACATAGAAGTGTTACGTGCATGCATTTGTGAAGGGTAGGAATACTCAAAATGAAAGGCCAAAGGTCTTATAATATCAAATGTATCAAAGTTTCAAAAAAATAATAAAATACGAAGGGGTGTGCTTTTTGGGGAAGAGGTGGGGTGGAGTGCACAAGTGGTTATGTGCCTCTTTTCCTTCTCTCTCTTTTTCAATTGCATATTCTCCTTTTGGTGGTGCTAAAAATTTGTTCTCTCTCCTCTCTCCTTTGTCTTTTGTGCAGAAACTTCTATTTTCCCTTT
Source organism: Lygodium microphyllum (assembly GCF_053477565.2). Classification (NCBI taxonomy): domain Eukaryota; kingdom Viridiplantae; phylum Streptophyta; class Polypodiopsida; order Schizaeales; family Lygodiaceae; genus Lygodium; species Lygodium microphyllum. The sequence continues at coordinate 117,724,806 of NC_141163.1, forward strand.
TGTTCTTGCATAATGGTTGAAGCTATGGATGAAGATGATGAAGATGACAAATTGGTTCATTATTAAAAGAGAGATTTATGGTTTTTTGTTAGTTTTGAGATTAATGCCAAAGCCATACACATAGATTTTGTGTGCTTTGTCCTTGGTTTTGTGGTTGATCATGTTTGTGAGAGGGTTGCTGTCATTTTGGTGCACAGTCGGGGAAGAAGCTGATCTCAACAACTACAATAGGGGGAGATCATTTGGTGATGGAAAATGAAAATGCAATGGGGAGTGTCAAGAATCGCGTGGTGGGGGGACTTGCTTGAGCTGCTGTGCCAAACACACACTGTATACACAAGAGGAAGCTCACTCAAGAACACAAGAAGAGAGATGGAGGCCAAAAAACGTTTTCTTGCTGATTTCTTCTTCTTCTTCCACACACTATACAAATGTACACAAAGTATAGATAAGTTACAACATAAAGGAAAGTGGTCTACTAAGTCAAACAGTGCATAACTAACTACACTAATCGACTAGTGCTATGTCTTTGCCAGCTATAGGTAGGTGTAACAAACTAAATATAATAAGTGGTCATGTGAGTATCATAATGACCACCAACATGCTAAGTGTAGACGTGCGGACCCATCTAGTCAGGCGGTCCATCATCAATGTCCGCACGTGTTGAGCTTGCCATCTCAACACTCCCACTCAAGCTCAACTCTATCTCTGCAACTCCAAGTAAGCTTTGGAACTTTCAGAGCTTCTCTGTACCCAATGCCTTTGTGAAAATGTCAGCTATCTGATCCTGTGTGCTGACATATACCAAGTCAATCTCTCCTGCAAGTACCTTCTCTCTCACAAAGTGGTAGTGCACCTCAATGTGTTTTGTCCTAGTATGGAACACTGGATTCCTAGCTAGCTGTATGCTGCTCATGTTGTCACAATGAATGACAACTGGACCATCTCCCTGCATATCCAAATCACCTAATAACTTTTGCAACCATACCACCTCACATGCTGCCATAGCAGCACCTCTATACTCAGCCTTTGTACTTGATAAAGCAACTGTAGGTTGCTTTTTGCTGCTCCATGTAACTGCTGCACTACCAAGGGAAAATATGAATCCACTTGTAGATCTTCTGTTTGACATGCTACCAGCCCAATCTGCATCTGTGTATCCAAAGACCTGTACATCCTTACCTGCCTCATAAAAAAGTCCATAATGTAATGTGGACTTCACGTACCTCAATATACGTCTAAGTACATCCAAATGAGGCTTGCTAGGCATCTGCATAAACTGGTTGATAAGACCAACATCATAGCTCAAGTCTGGCCTTATGATAGTCATGTAAATCAAACTCCCTATTATCCTCCTAAACATAGTAGGGTCTTCTATCTCATCCCCAACATCAGCACTCAGCTTCACATTTTGCTCCAATGGTACTGAAAGAGGCTTACATGCTGTCATACCATACTTGGATAACATATCCAAGCCATATTGCCTTTGGGATAGCCATATACCATCATCACATCTGATCACCTCAATACCAAGAAAGTATCTCAGCTCACCCAAATCTTTCATCTCAAACTTCTTCTTCAAGAAGTCCTTAACTTCAGCAATCCCATTGTCACTGTCACCTGTAATAATCAAGTCATCCACATAGATGACTATGATGACCAACCCTGCATCTCCCTTTCTCACATAAAGTGAGTGATCAACATCAGAAATACAAAATCCAATATTGACAAGATACTCTCCAATCTTGTCAGACCATGCTCTAGGTGCTTGCTTCAGCCCATAGAGCACCTTCTTTAATTAGCACACATATGTGGGATGCTCTAACTCCTCATAACTTACTGGCTGCTCCATATACACTTCTTCTTGCAATTCACCATGCAAGAAGGCATTCTTAACATCCATTTGCTGCAAACTCCAACCTTTGGGTGTTGCCAAGGCAATCACACACCTAACAGTTGCCATCCTAGCAACTGGACTGAATGTCTCTTCATAATCTACGCCATATGTTTGAGCATAGTCTTTTTCAACCAGCCTAGCCTTATACCTGCTAATTGAACCATCTGCATTATGATTGACTTTATAAACACACTTACAGCCAATAGCTTTCTTACGCTTAGGCAAGGGTACCAAATCCCAAGTCTTGTTGGCCTCTAATGCAGCCATCTCCTTATCCATTGCTGCATCCCAATGAGCATGACCAACAACATCCTCAAAACAAGTAAGCTCAACATCCTCAACTAGTTTCACCATATAAGCATAATAGTGAGCTGCATAACCTTCAAAACCAAATCTTTTAATAGGGTATCTGACCTTGTATTGAAGTATTCATAGATAACCTTTATGTCCATTCTTCTATAGTTGGGAGGAACACCTTGAGAAGCCTTGACTAGTCTTTGAGTGGAATAGGCAATATTAGGTATCGCTTATTCTTTTTTTAATGCCTATTTTGGGTTTAAAAAAACATTAGGATCAATTGTATCCAAGAGTGGCAAAAAAATTCAAAATATGAATGATAATGGATCTCCCATTACTTGTTATGGACAATCTTTATGTCTATTCTAGCTAGGAGGAACACCTTGAGAAGCTTTGATTAGTCTCTAGGTAATGTAGACAATACTAGCTATGTCTTAACATATTAAAATGTCATTTTTGGTAAAGCACAATATCATTTTGGGATACATCATGTTCAAGAATGGCATAGCAACTAATATAGCCAAAATATGAGTAATAATGGATCTCCCACTCATTGTTAATAAAAAAGGAATCAAATGATTATCACAGAATATTGTATATTACATACGCTTTATGCTTAATTATGCTTCAAGAGAAAGATCTCTTTATAAACTCTTTATTTTTTGGAATGGTGTAATGAATACTAATTTGTTTATGAAGCATTAAAGAATTATCTTATAGCCACATCTAACTTGTGAGCCTTAAATTGGAAAATAACCTTCCATCTGCACATTGATGCTTCCAAGGTTACAATGAGAGTACTATTGTGCCAATCAAGTGAGGACAATATGGGCTTTTTGATGACTTTTGGCAATAGATAACTTAGTCATCTAGAAATGGACTATTCAACTATTGAGAGAGAAGAATTGGGAATAGTATATGTAGTTGAGAAGTTTTATCATTATTTAGTGGCCACCCCATTCACCTTCTTTGTAGATAATTATTGGACTTGGTAAACAAGCCATGTGCTATAAAACAAATTCTCAATGGCTTCTACAAATATTGCAGTCTTATTTCTCTACAATTGTATTAAAAGAAAGAAGCATTATATGGTTGATCACATGACATGAGTAACAAGTGATGAAAAATCTCCATTTCGCCCATTTGTTTTGAATTCAATTAGAGGCTCAACTCTTTAAAGTTGAATTGAAATCTTATTGATAGATGATATTATGCATATTCTAGACCTAAATGCTCAATGGAAAAAGCATGACTCACTTGTCTTCTAAACTTAACCAAACACTAAGAGATTATTGTAGGATAATTATACAAATTAGGACAATAGGAACTTCTTTAGAGATGTGTATGTGAGATTGAGATTAAGGATGTGGTGCAAAAAGCATATGCAGTGGAATAAGGCTAGGGCCATTCCAAAGAATGATGTCAAGACAATTGCTCCAAGTTCTTGTCCCGCAAGTCATTTCTTGATTTATTCCTTACTTGCTAAGAAGTCAAACAAAAAACATGGTTTGAAAAACATATGCAATAGAGACCCTTTGACGAAGGTGGTTTGGTGCTTTTGTAGATTTTATCAAAGGCCATAAGCAAAAATTGAATCTTGTAAGTCTCAGATGTTTCCATGTCCACTTTATTAGTAAGACAAGTAATGTGAAACTAGAAACCCTAGGATAAGATGGCATAAGCCACTTTAATGGCAATCACAAAATACTATCCTCTAGGGAATACCTACATAAATCACTGCCATCATGGTAGTTGAAGGAACTTGGTATGAGAAACTTAAATAACATGCTCAACTCAATTGATTGTCTTAGTCATGCCACTTACTCACCAACTCATATTACAATGTGCAATCATTTCCCTCATCAATTTCTATTGGCCAAAGGACAAAGAATAAGTGGGCATCCCCTCTTATATGAGTACACTGTATAGTAATATCTAATTGAATATAATTTTAATACTCACAAAAACCTCTTGTGTACTTTGCTTTGTGTGTGTGTGTGTGTGTGTGTGTGTGTGTGTGTGTGTGTGTGTGTGTCTCATCGCATTGATTGTACATCCCACCACAACTTCCTTTCAACTAGTATTAGAGCAACATTTGTGGAAGCTTGTGGTTTAAATGAGAAGTATTAGGAGTCAAGTTTTGTTGCAAGGTCGAGGATTCGATCTGTATTGTGACATTTGTGCTTAATTTTTAGACTGGAAAGATGTAAAAATCCCATTATCAAGACCTCCATTTAAGTCAAATAGGTGCTCAATTAAGGGATCTATTAAGGCTCAATTTATAGGCTACCATGGCTTGCTTTTCACATATTTGAAAATCCAATAATGGCTAGTTTCAATGTAGTTTTATTGATAAGAGTGAGATTCGGATTGTATATTTGATGTATGCAAACATAGGGGTATCTTGTTATTTAAAAAACATGGGTTCATTTTAAGTGGAAAGGCAAGGGATCTTGCTTGTTATTTAAAAGCTTGAGGCCTACTTGTGTCTACTAATAGGCATAAGAGAAAGAATGATAGAATTGATATTTTATTACAATTTTAATCTCTATAGGCTCCACTATTAATCAGAGTGCTCCAAGAGGCCATTCTCAATAAAAACAATCTTTCTTGATGCATTTTTAGGGATTGGACTATTTGCACCATTTTGCTCATGTTTTTATATTCTAAGAACTACAAACATTAGTTTATTAAAAAATACCCTCTGTAACCTTTGAATTAATGTTAAGCAAGCTAGAACTAATTTCACACAGCAAGAAGAAGATGCAAGTGCTTTGGAGACTGTTTCAACATTGCACGAAAAGTTTACAAAAAGTTTATGTGCATTGGATAGTTCTTAGCCTATTTTAGTATTACATTTGTCATTGGTTGGACATTGTAGTGGCACTCAAATTGTAGCTATATTTATATTCTTACTTGTACATTTGATACTATTTTGGTTGATTATTGTTTCACAAATATAGTAATGGTTATGACTTTCTTTTTTGCTTCAAGAAGTGCACTATTTAACGCTAAGACATTGCATGAGACAAAGTTCTCATAGTGGAAAGAATAGATTTACAAAGTAGTAGTGCAAAAGAAGCATGTTAAGCCTCTTAAATGCAATGGGAGAAAGCTTGAAAACATGGATATAAATATATAATAATGAAATGAATGAACTTCCACGCTCTATCATGATATTGAATCTCTCAAAGTCAATGTAATTCAATATAAAGGATATAGGTGTTGGTGTTATATGAAGTCTAGAAGAAGTTATGCAACCTCTACAAGGAATGCGTTGCATCACACATCTATTGGCTAAAGAAAGTCATTGAACTTTGCATGGACAAGAAGACATTCATTAATCTTTGTATGGAGGAGGGGGCATCCATGCCCAACCACTTAGGTGAGTTCAATCCTATCTTTCATTAGTTGTCTTAATACAAAAGTTGGCATTTGAGAACTTAGTATAGGGTGCATTTTTGCTTGTCATCTTTCCTAAAACACTAGGGTACTTTCAAAACTATAGTTAGTAACTCAACACATGCTAGTGGATTGACTAGTGCTAATGTGATGACTAGTGCTAATGTGAAAGTATCTTGTTTATGAAAGTTGAGTAGTAAGAGTAGGAGAGTATACATGACTATGCCAACCTTATCATCAAGACATGAAATGGATCCATTGTGGTGAGGACCATCTTCCTTTGAAGTTCTCACAAGAACCAGCATGCACTTGTAGCAATTGTGGATACTTTGAGCACAAAGTTGCTTATTGCAAAGCTCATTAAGGCTCCTTCAAACTAGCCTAAACATTAGATCTCTATAATTTAACTACGTCTTTTATTGGGGTTAAGGCCAATGATAATAGTCTAGCGGGCATCCGTTGTATATCTACACACTAGGTAGTCATATATAAGTGAAGATAATAAATAATAAGAGTACCATTCACTTTATACCTACATATATCTCTTGTGTTCTTCTCTCTCTCAACCCTCTTACACTCCATGCCTTCTACCTCGTTTCCCACAATTACTTCCTTCCCAACTCGTACTACCAAAGCAATGCTCATTGTTTGTGAGAGCTCATTCTTGGAGAAAAGAGTATTAGAAGTGAATATCTATTATGAAGGTCAAGGATTCAAGCTTCTTCTTCAACATTGATGCTTGTTGTCCACACATTGATAACGATACTATTCTCATTGTAGAATTTTAGATCTGAGCAAGCGAGGCTTGATTTGGGGCTATGATAGCCCACTTTGACATTGATATGGTAGCCATTTGTGGTTGCCTTTAAAGCAAAACAAATTAGCTTTGGAAGCTCGGGAAGAGATCTTGGTATATGGTTTTAGTGTATGCAAGCATAGGTTCTACTTAAGCATAGGGGTAGCTTGTTTTCTAGACACAAATTAAGTAAGGGGTCTACTTGGATCTACCAAGGGGCTTGCTTAAGCTCAAGATCTGATTGTTTTAAAGCACGAGGTCTCCTTACGTCTGTAATGAAGAAAGAGAAAGAGAGAGAGAGAGATACTTAATGATTTGTAAGGATCACGATGTCTATGGACTGTATTGCTGATTGAATGCATGAGGAGGGTATTTATGTTAAAAAATAATCTAATTTGATACATTTTTGTCACTCAACTAGTAGCATTTTTCAATGTTTTTTCACTATCTTGAAGCTATATGGTAGCCATTTTATCACAAAAATCTTTCTGTAAGGTTTATACACTAGTTGATAATGACTGGTTTGCATTAAGTGGCTCTTGGATTACTCTTGACTTTGGATTAGATAAAGAATTTGATAAATTTGTCATCTTAGATGGATTTTCATGTTGGTTTACGCTTACTTTACAGAGATTATGCGAGCCAAATTGATTTGTGAAGGTAGTTTGCATGTATTTATCTTTGATCATGCTACTTTATACTCAAAAGATATCCCAAATACTTGCAAACATCTTATAGAAAGTTCATGTGCCTTTAGGAGTGCTAAAATTTAATTTTTACATAAGATTTATGCTATGTTGATACTTGGATAGTCATTTCTTGGCTTTATGGGGCATTTTGTTTGCAGTTTGTTGGTGGTTTGTTTTGAGCTTGTAGTTGGATATACCTTGTTATTTTTTATGTGCATACATACTTTGTCATTATAGCCTATTTATTGAGTTCAAATAATGCATTGCTCAATATTGAAAAGCTTGATAGTATGAACTTTATGTTTCAAAGAACAAATATACAATGTATTGGTCCAAAAGAAGCAAATGAAGCCAATCAAATGCAGTGGGATTAAGCTTGAGGACATGGATGTAGATGTATGGAAGGAATTAGATGAGCTAGCACCCTCTAACATAGAGTTGACACTCTAAGAGCCTATGTATTTTAATGTGAAATATACGACAAGTGCATATGGTGTATGGAAAAATCTTGGTAATGTGTATGATGCTTGACAAGTTTATGGTTGGAAAAAATCATTAATCTCTACATGGAGCACCTCAATGAGTTCAACACTATTTCAACCACATGACATCCCAAAAGATTGTCTTTCATGATTAGGTGAAGGACATATTCTTGTTAGTCATCTTGCTTGAGAGTTGGGATACTTTTATGGCTACTGTTAGTAACTACACATCTGTAGCAGGTGGCCTTGCGAGTGATAATGTCAAGAGTAGTTTTCTCATAGAAGTGCTAATATCGAGAGTAGTTCTCTCATAGAAGAGCTAAACGAACCAAATAACGCAAGGTCAAAGAGCTTGAGTGTGCTTATGATGAGAGGAAGGTCAAATCCAAGGGAAAAATCTCATGAGAGAGACAAGTCAAGAAGCAAATCGTTTAGCAAAAGGGATATAGAATGCTGCTTTTGTAAAAAAAATGGATACATAAAAATGATTGCTTCAAATGGAAGAACAAGAAAAATTAAAAGAAGGAAAATGAGGATAATGGCAAAGAGAAAGACAATAAAAATATCAAGAAAATTAAAATATGTGGCAATGATGATGATGATATCTCATTTGTATCCCCTTTTGGTGATGCATTCTTGGCTGCCATGGATAATGGCATGTGTAAGAAGTGGCTTATAGACTCTAGAGAATCATTTCATGCTTCTCCACATAGGGAGTGGTTCTCTACTTATGATGCTAGAAAGAGAGGATTAGCATTGTTGGCATTGGGGATATACATTTGTCATTGCCAAATGGTTCTTCTTTTGTTTTGCAATGGCACATTCCAAACTTGACAAACTTTTTCATCTATACAAGACAACTTGATGATTATGCTTATAGAGTGATCATGTGCGGAAGATTTGTAAGAGATCTCTTATTGTGGCCAAAGGGAAAAAATCTAGTACTTTTTATCTTGCATGTTTCTAATGTTAAAGACCATGTTATATCTATCACTAAACAACCATCCATTTCTTTATGGCATTGACATTTGGGTCATATATTAGTTACTAGAATGAAATCTTTGTGCCATTTGAATCATCTTCCTTATCTAATTTTTTTTAATGGTGGTTTATGTGAGCATTGCTCTTTGAAAAGAAAATGAAAATTTCATATAAGAGAGATAGTGGGAATAGAAGATCCAAATGTCTTCATTTTGTTCATAGGCCAATATCCATGGTTTCATTAGGTAGAGCTTTGTATTTTGTCACCTTTATAGATATGCCACAAGGAAGGTTTAGCCTTATTCTCTTCATAAGGAGAGTGGTGTGTTGTGGATGCATTTCAAAAATTTCTTGCCATTTACAAAGGATCAGTCAAGCAAGAAGCTTAACTAATTGAGGAATGATAATAGTAGAGAGTACACCTCACATGCCTTCACAAAGTTTTGTGAAAGCCATGGTATCAAGAGAGATAGCTCATAAGAATTTTGCTCAAAATGGTGTGACTGAGAAGATGAACATGATCATTCAAGAAAGGACCCATAGAATCTCATTATGAGATTTTGGGATGAACTGTAAAGATAGCAATAAATTTGATCAATGGATATCCTAGGAAGCCATTGGATGGTTAGATACTAGAGGAGTTATGGTTTGATAAGAGACCTAGTTATGATCACTTTCATGTTTTTGGATGTGAGGTATTTGTGTACATACATTAAGGACAAGTGGAGTAAGCTTGATCCTAGGTCCAAGAAATACATTTTTCTTGGCCATGGAGAGTTAGGTGAAAGGGACTACTACTTGTAGGATCTTGAATTTAGAATAACAGTACATATACAAGATGCCATCTTTAATGAGGATAAAATGCATAAGCAACCCATTCAAATAGTTGAGATCCATGGGGTAATGTTTCAAGAGGATGGGCAACTAGCACATGAGCAGATTGTATGATATATTCTACATGATTTAGGATAGCTTGCATAGCCAACAGATACTAGGGTAAGAGTGCTATGTGATGCTGTATAGCCTCATGTTTTACAAGATAAATTGATGGGATAGCTAAAGGTTCTTGTTGAGCCAATTTTATGCAAGTCTATAAGGTTTCTAAACCAAAAAATAGATATATTCCGTCTCTAGGCTATATCATGTTCATAGATTATGGTGAGCCTTCTTGTCATACAGATGCTGTAACTAGGGATAATAGTCATAAGTGGAAGAGGGATGTAAAGTCAGAGCTTTGGGGAAAAGAATGCTTCATAGAATGTAATCTCTTTGCCTAAGGGTAAACATGCATTGCCATATAAGTGTGTCTACATTCTAAAGCTATCTCTATCAGATATATTGCTCAAGTATATGGCAAGATTGATGCTTGGAAAATGGTTTAAGCAAGAGAAGGGGAAAACGGTTTAAGGATAAACATGCATTTCCATATAAGTGTGTCTACATGTTAAAGCTATCTCTATCAAATATATTGCTCAAGTATATGGCAAGATTGATGCTTGGAAAATGGTTTAAGCAAGAGAAGGGGATGGACTTTGATGAGATCTTCTCGCCAATAGTCAAGATGACCACCCCTCATACAATTCTTACTTTGGTTGCTAAAGAGGATATGGAGTTGGTTCAAATGGAGTGCAATTATTTTGTGAGCCTTTCATTTGGAGTCTTTTCAATTATCCTTGGAGTTTTTTTGGATGCACCATGGGAACATTGCAGTTTTTGAATTATAGCTTATAGTTATTGGGTGTCTCATGGATGGTACACTTCTTCATAATTCATTAGATTTAATTACATGTCCCTTTTGATTTATAAAGTAATGTTAAATTATTAAATTCATTAAGTTAAATGTGTAGATTAGTTAAGTTTTTAGGACCCTTCACATATGAGTACATTGATGGTGGTTTTTCAATTGCAAAGTAATTTATATTATTATCGATGCATTGTTCTATAGTACTACTCATCATCACTATGATCTAAAGGTTTTTGGCATGCTACATGTGCAAGGCATTGATTGTATACACTAAATTCTCCCTCTAGACACACACAATAGTGGTGCAATTCTGCACACACTTTTCTTACTCCTCCACAACCTGCAAAAATGTCCAAGACATAGTCCATCTTTGTGATGAAGGTTGCTGTCACTTAAAAAAATCTAGTGCACATTTCTACTCCACCCCTACAAAGGGCTCCATCCACCTCTGTACACTCAAATCTACTAGCTCTAGGAGGAAGCTTCGTATTGCCGAGTACTTGTATGGTCCAACTTTCTCTTCTCTCTCATAATCATACATGAGAATGGGAACCCCCCAATCATTTCTATATCTAATTATTGCTATATTTAATCATAACAATAATTATCCATAAAGATGTTTTATGAAAAGAGAGATGTGTTATGAAGACGACTATAAATGCCATGTTTAACACCTATGGAAGAAGAACAATTCAAAGTGTCTTAAAAAAATACACATAAAGAGATGTAGACATTTAAATAAGTGATGACAACCATACAAACCATTTACATTTAAAATTTTATAAAAGTACAAATTAAAATGATTGAGGGGTTATATATATATATATATATATATATATCCTCTATATCATGTGCATTCAAGGCCTATTTATAAATATCCTTACCTGTGAATTTTTTCTAAATAAAACGGAACCCTTTTTTATTCAATTTGTAAATAACCCCTTTATTTGATATATTTTTGTATATAAAAATGTATAAAAATTTTGTTTTAAAAACCCCTTATTTTGAGCTCATGTGATACATACATATATTCATGATGAGTTACCCCCCAAGTTGAAATGGCACACAAAAAGTATTCATTGCGAGATGTGACGTGAAAATGATTCTAATTGCTATATTCAATCATTATTATAAATTGAAAAATTAAAGGGACTTGCAAAACTTTACATAGAGAGATGTGTTATGAAAATAACATTTTAAAGAACACAATGAAAGAAAGACATGGTGCATTGAGAGTATCCCCAAAATTGAGTCAAAAAGAAAGAAAACCCTAACGTTCCACTCTTGTTTCACCGATCTATGGAATACAATCAAAGAACAAGCAAAGGATAAGGAAGCACATAGTGGCATCCTCCATGCCTTGGACCCATCCATGTACCTTGAGAGTCTCACACTTACTTATTTTTGCTGAATCAAAAAGTAGGGTGTCCTTAACATTTACACCCTCTTTGTGATATGCTATGTAGACAATTGCATCATAATAGAGTTGTTAGATGCATGTGATGGGAGATCCCTATCCTTATAACATGTTTTGGGGGGAGGCCTCTTGCCGCCCCGGCCCCCCCTACTTTTTTGAGTGTCAAAACCCATCCCCCCCCACCCAAAAAAAAAACTAATTTTTTTAAGTGTGGAAGGGGGACCAAGAAGCCCTCCTTATTTTTTCCATTTAGTGTTTGGGAGGGCCAAAGCCCCTTTGGCATTTGCATGCATGCAAATGCCCGTAGAGGGAGGGCCACAAAACCCCTCTTAAGTTTTTAAGTATTGAACGGGGGGGGGGCGCTTCTTTTTTTTATTTCATAACACTTTTTTGTGGGGGGGCAAGGAGGGGAAAGGGGTTGAGCCCCCCAAGTGTCTTCCACACATAGACACCTACAAGGGGGTGACGGGCACCCCCCCTTGCATTTAGAAGTTTGAAAAGGGGGGCCAAGAGACTCCCCCCCCTAAAATTTTTAAGTCTCTAAGGGGGCGCCTCTCATGCCTCCCCTCCCTCTCCCCTTGAATTTTTCCCTTCAATGTTTGGGGGTTGCAAGCCCCTAGGGCACAGATACACATGCACACACACACACACACACACACACGCACATGCGCACGCACACGCACATGCACACACACATACACACGCACATGCACATGCACATGCATGTGCATGCGTGCACGTGCACACTCACACACACACATTTGAAGGGAGGCTGATATTTGGGGGACCTAAGCCCCTAGGGTGTCTATGCACATCTAGATGCTTGAAGAGGGGCAAGGGCACCCCCTTTTGATTTTGAAATGTGGAAGGGGGAGAGGAGGAAGGGAGGGGGAGGGGAAAGCTTCAGCCCCCATAGTGTCCTACAAGGGGGCCACACCAACTCCCCCCTTTTGATTTTTTTCATTTGACAATTATTTGGGAACCCCTAGCCCCCTGACGTTTGCATGTGCATAAACATCTAAAGGGGGGGACACGAGCACCCCCTGGAGGGGCATTTAGAAGAGTGGAAGGGAGGGCCCAAGAGCCCCCCCTTAAAATTTTTAAGCTTAAAAAGGGGGCAGGGGGGGTCTTATGCCCCCTCCCCCTAAATTTTTTCCTTTGTTGTTTGGGGGGCACAAGTCCCCCAAGTGTTTGCACACACACACACACATGCCCAAAGGGGACATGGGTAGCCCCCTTTGATTTAGAAGTGCGGAAGGGGGGCCTCTTGGCAAAGGCCCCCCTTAAAATTTTCACAATATAGGTATTTTGGAGGGCTAGTCGGTGCCCTCTCTTAATTTTTTATACAGATATATAATGGTGGAGGTATGGCATCCCCTTCTTCTTTCTCAAGCCTTCTTTTCCTCTCCTTCCCCTTGACAAACCTTAAAATTTTCAGATGTGGGGATGGGGGTATGGAATGTCCTTCCCTCTTCTTTTGCCTCCTTTTTTAAGAGAGACTGAGAGGTGGAATGGAGTGAAAATGAGAGGTTGAGAGTACAGAGAGGTGAGAACGAGATACCTCTTCACCTTTCTTGCAACTTCCATGAAGGAAGGGAGTGAAAGAGTAGGCTTCATGGAGGATTTGAGGAGATTGAGAAGCCATCATGAATGAAGCAATGTAGCTTCCTCTTGGAATATGGAATAGTGAAAACAAAAATAGCTTGAGAGAGGGCTCACAAAATGGAAGAAAGTGAGCAACTTTGTGTTGAGTGAAATACAAATGAGAAATAAGAGAGGCCATCACCCTTTTATCACTTGCCCACAAAAGAAATGGTAGGAAAATAGTTATTGCTGCATCAACACAACTAAAGCACCTCCTCCTAATGTTGAATAAAAGATATAGCCTAGATTTTTTCGTAATCTTAAAAGCCTAGATTTTTTTGTGATCTTAAATTGAATACACAAGAAGAATATTGGGTAGTTATTATCACATTCAAGAAATGATACAAGTTTTTGGATATGGATAGTTAAGGCTCATTGGCGGTTCATGATTTTCTATTAAGGATGACATTCTCTAGGATTGTCATCTTCTTATCATTATAGATTCTAGTATTTCATTTCTCATTTTTTTACTAAACCTTTTTTTTTCCAAGGCTAGTACTCTTTCAAAAGTAGACTTGCTTGTGTGTAATGAGAACCCACAAAGCATCACCTTATTTTCTTTGATTCTTCACTCATGGTCGAGGCTACAATCGAGTACTTTGTTGGGTCTCAACACCTATAAGGGATGGAAACTTTCTTATTACAATGTTGTGCTCGACTATACTCCTAATGAAAAAAACAAGATTCATTCCCATTCTGAAATGGACAATGGTGAATATTTTCTTCTAGATGCCTCCATCTTTTATATATATCAATTACTTTCTTCAAACAAGAGTGTTCCCATTGAGATGGAAAAACATTTGCATTCAGAGAAGCTATTCATTGAAGATAGTTTAGCCCCTTTAGTTATAAGTAACTTAAGCTCCATCTCCCTTTCAGATTCATCATCCAAGGAACCCTTCAATAAAGCGCCAACTAGATATGCCAACCACATCATGCAATGCAACAACACCGGTTTCTTGATGAAAAGAAATAGTGCCTTGGATTTTTCAGAGTTCTAGAGGTAAGAAGTTGAAGGGTTTGCTAAGCACAAAAGGTCCTCGCTTAGTTAACAAGTTATCAAATAAGTGTAGTGGAGATCTATTTTTTGTTTTACTGTCAACATTTGGCACCTAGTCTAGAATGGATGGGATGGAACACCATGAGTTGCCCATATTACGCTACTAATAATAAGTACAGTGATACATATTTTCACAAGCATTTGAATGTGCCTATTAGCAAGGGTTATCCAACATGCAAGAAGCCAAGTAGCATTATATGTCACTATTCTAAGAATGTGGCATATTGCATTAAAACTTGTGACTACATAACATATTATATTTTGCTCAATGATCTTTGCATGGTGCATTTGATGTTACATATGGATTCTCATAATCACAATGTGAAACGTGATACTTCAATGGCTACCATGGAGAAGGTTAGAAGTCTAGTTAAATCTATGTTGGACATGAATTGCCACAATGGGCCAAGGAGGATACAAATGATTGTAGTTAGGCAATTGATACTATTTGTACACAAAAAATGACGAAGCCATGTTGTGGGGGATTAGGAGCTAAACAATTTTTTGGATGAGTTGATGTCGCTAGTCCATAATCAAAGGTACTTCTCAAGATAACCTTTACAATATTGTTTGTTTGATATTATCAACCATCATTTACAATGCAAGCTCAATAGCATTGTTACAAGTGAGAAGAAAAAGACTATTTTCATCATAGGAGAAGGCTTTGATAACATTTATGGATTTAAAAAGAAAGTTCCTATTCCCCTTTTTTATGGAATTCGATTCCCTGCGCAAGGTGCACCAACAAAAAATGTTTTATTTTTAAAATGTCCACCAAGGGTCCTAGTTCTCACAAGGGTTAATTTAGTGAATTAAATGTGTCTGTTTGAAGGGAGGGATCTTTGTAAAGCTTGGGTGCACTTTGACTTTACACACAAGATTCAAGGAAAGGAGGAAGACATTGATACCCAAATCCTTTGTTGGGAGTGCTTGAATAATGTTATGAGAGAGACCAATCATCCCCAATAGAATTTGCTACCTTCATGGTCGATGAAGCAGGAGCCAATTGGATTGCAATTAGGACAATGTTTATGATAGTGGGTTTGAAAATGTAATGGAGGGAAGAGAGTGATCCCACTTGTTTCATTGGGAGAAAAGTTTGCTGAAGCATTCCAAGAAGATAATCCCCACTAGCATGACAGACAAGCACCTTGCATTGTGCAAAAAAATGGTGGCTTTCAATGCATTCCATATAAGGAAATGGTGGTAATTCCATAAACTACCAATTGAGAACATCAAAGCTTTTGAGAAATGGTTGAAATGGTGGGAGAGTAGAGTTTATCACTAGGCAAACCATAATCATATACATTGTTGTTTCACTTTCCAAAATCTATATAATATTTTTTCCTTAGCTTCTAAAAGCTCAATGGTAATTGAAGGCACATCTAACCACTTGGGAGCATGCTCAAAACACGGATTATTTTGTTAGGTAGGAGAAGCACTAGAGCACCAATTGTGTAGATAGAGGACATAAGTGATGCTTTAGGTAGTAAGCAAGAAGTAGGGTGATTTATATAGTAGAGTTGATTGAGAGCCCTGTGGTGTCTCAAGAAGAAAAAGTGGATGCTAGAATTACCACTTTAAGTCAACCTAATGTGCTATGAAGATCTACTCATATCTCTCATCCCCTTGAGAGGTTTCACCCTAGAGTTGACTATGTGATATTGACAGATTGTAGAAAGCCATTATAAAGAGGCCGTGACTCATGGTGATAAGTTTGGGTGGGAACTATTTGTGAAGTTTGAAATGGATTACATGATGAAACATTGAGCTTGAGAGTTGGTCCATTTTCCAAAGGGTAAAAATGCTTTCCCATCCAAAAGTGAATGTTATAGATGATGCTAAGCCAAAGTACAAGGCAAGATTAGTGGCCAAATATTTTAAGCAAGAAAAATGTATAGGTTTTGATTAGATATTTTCAAATATGGTAAAATTTACTACTCTTTGAATTGTGCTTGACTTGGTGGCTAAGGATGACATGGACCTTATATACTTGGATGTCAAGATAACATTTCTACATTGCTAATCTCTATGATGAGATCTACAAGCAATAGTCATAGGGTTTTGTGGAACATGGCAAAGAAAGGCTTGTATGCAAGCTAATAAATGACTTTATGGATTAAAGCAAACCCTATGGAATTGTATAATAAGTTTGATTTCTTTATGCAGATTAAGAAGTGATATGGACCACTAATACACTAGAAAGACTAATGATGGCAACTTAATAGAGTTAATCCTTTATGTGGATGATATGTTCATAGCTAGAAAAAAATATATGAGAATTGATGCCATGAAGAAAATTTAGATGAAAACCTTTGAAATGAAGGATTTGGAACATGCAACTCACATTCTTGGTATGCATATAATCAAGACAAAGCAAAGAGATTGCTCTATTTGTCCCAAAAGGATTATGTCAACAAAGTGTTACAACCTTTGAATATCGAGGGGGTAAGGCAATCAATACCCCATTGCCTCAAATTGTGAAACTTATGCTAATGAATATCCCAAATTAGATGAGGAGAGGGATGAATTGGCAAGGTTCCATATTCATTATACATAGGTAGTCTCATGTATTTATGATTGCCACTTGCTTGCACATCACTTTTCTAGTGGGAGTAGTGAGCAAGTACATATCAAATCCTATCAAGAATCATTGGGAAGAAATGAAAGGAATCTTGAGGAACTCAATTCATACAAGAGATATGTGTATATTCTTTGAGAGTATGCAAGGAATGTTGATAATAGAAAGTCAACCATGTGATATGTTATTACCTTATATGGTGGCCGTGTAATGTCATATGTCTCTCACTTGAAAAAATATGTTTGCATTATGTACCACTCAATTTGAGTATATTGCAACCACAACGGCATAAAAAGAACCCATATGGCTTACTCATCTAGTGGGAGATAAGACAATAAGGTATTTCTCATCACAAGAGAGCTATTGAAGGCACCATAAAAATTTTGTGTGTGTGTGTGCAATCTACATTCGTCTTGCAACTCCAACACTTTTGCAGATTTTTGTAAGGCTTTTGTCTAGCTCCAAGAGCAAAATTGATACACATGCTATAAAACATGGGAATGTGTAGGGAGTCACTTAGGATTTGGAAAATAAAGGAGAGAGTGACTTCTAGTGTATGAATACATGAGAGTCTATTATCCAGTCTTAAATTCACCGTTGGTGTGAAATAGGGATGTCCCCCTTTCCTAATACTATTTGAAATATATATAGATGGCATCTTTGACTATATCTCCCATGTAGAGATAGAGATGCTCACTTTGCATGTAATTGGGTACTCCTCCTATTTTATGAAAATGACATTATTACTCTCCACATGGGCTATAGAGACATTTACATACACAAGAGAGT
Source organism: Lygodium microphyllum (assembly GCF_053477565.2). Classification (NCBI taxonomy): domain Eukaryota; kingdom Viridiplantae; phylum Streptophyta; class Polypodiopsida; order Schizaeales; family Lygodiaceae; genus Lygodium; species Lygodium microphyllum. The sequence goes on from NC_141163.1 coordinate 117,742,585, forward strand.
GGGCTTTCAATGAACCTTGGTTTTCTACCAAGTTTAAGGCATTCAATACCACAACATAGAAGCAATGCATACTTACGAGCTAGAAGGGATAAATACATGGATTATTATGCATAGGTAGTTATGTTACTGACAAGTCTCATTTTCTCTATGAGAGAGGAAATAAAGACTATAGTGAGATGAGATATTGAACATTGGGTGGTTCAGAGAGTGTGTAGTTGTAGGAGCCCCACACTAAGTTTTTGTTATTTCAAGAGATTATACATTTCTACATTATTAATGGAGGACCTACGCTTGACCATCATAGTTTATTGGATATAGATTGATGGTGGAGAGACCCTTGGAATCCATGATTTCTTGGGTAATGAAATGTAAGGCTTAAATCCCACATGAGTCAATCAAAGCTCAATTATAATGTGAGGTGCCCGCCCATCGGCTTTCCAGGTACTCTTTTAGTGGTATATCAAGAAACAAATCTAAGGGTCGCTGCCCGGCACTCCCAAGGAATGTTCTGAGTTTTGTCGCCTAGGGTTTCCCGAATCTGCCTCGCAATGGAATGCTCACGACCAACCCACTAGGATCGACCTAAAATTCGGGTTCCTAGTTGTCAAGGTCTCCTGTTAGCATTCTAACATCGGGTTTGGGATATCCTACTTTACGCAGAGATACCCGATCCAAAGCAAGCCCATGTTGCACTTGGTTCAAAGAGAATGGGAAACGAGAGGGATGTGTTACTCAACCTCTCTGCCCATAGGGCATAGTCCCATTCTGGTCCCCTAAAACGGCATGAATCGGGTTCTAACCTAACAATACCTAAAGGTCGAATGACGATAAAAACTTGTGAGAAGCCTCCCAGTTATTTGGGACCACCCTGCCATAGGATGGACCCGTCGGGGGTTCCGCCCACCCGCTTCCCTTAATAGTTTTAGTTTTTTAATTAGGTCCTACCACATTTATGTGTGACACTTAAAGTCAGGTTCATTAATTAAGCCTTTTAGGGAACATGGTTCGTTCGCATAACTTATAACACAGACACAAAAACAGAGCAAAGCAATATATTGACAAACAAGTTCAAACAAGTTCCTTAACTTATCTTCAAGTTAATCTTTGTCTCCCGCCTATACATGATAAATTATGTATCACTTTTGTCCAATAGAAGTATCCCTTCTGCCTTGCAGAAGTAACTGGTCCAATTCACATGGCACCATAAACTCAATCTTTTATCTAGAATAGGATTTCCCAACATGCCCAGATGTTGGGGGCCACGAAGGTCTTCAATTCCATTCTAGACCTAGCAAGGGGTGTCCAGAGCTCCAACTGACCCGCAAGCTATCTAGGAGCGAAACATCATTCCTGTGGTTGGCCTTTTCACCACTCGACCTTCGGCCCCATGAATCGAGCAGTGCCCTCTCGGGTTAATCCGTGGTGCGATCATGGAGGTGATCCACCCATGCAATATATCCTTCCTTAATTAAATCCTTTAAAAATCAAGCACAAACAAGGCATTCAGCCCTAATATCATTCTCCAAGAAAACATCACTTTATTTCCATGGCGACTTGTCATCACAGACCCTTGACACGCATTTACCATAAATCACAAGCACTTGGATCCAAACAACAACTAACAACCAGTTGAATGTAAAAGCATTTAGGATGTTGTTTGATCAATCAACAAAACCAATTGCATTCTTTCCAACAAATGCAAGAATAGATGATATAACATTTCCATCGTATATTTGCTCTCCCCCTTGGGATTTAAGAGCAATACTATGCAAAAATGTTTCTTAACACTTCCTTCCTTTGGCTAGGGCATATGTTAAGGGTTCAAACAATTTTCATGATGTAAGTTCTATAGGTCACTTACCTTGATTGATAACCCAACCCTGAATTTGGATTGGCAAAAGTCATCATTATCCGACGGAACTCAAGACATCTTAGTTTTAACCCTTATGATTAATTTCTTGTACTAGCTGTTAGTCAAGTCATGAGGCAACTAGAAAATTATCCTCATATATCAAACATGTTATAGGCATAACGTGTGAATACTTAATAAGATAAGTGCGAGATGATCTCAAGTAATTAGACTCCAACAGGCCTTGCATTGAGCTAGAATCTAGTTTTTCTTAATATTTGGGCTCTTAGGGTAAGTACTTTTGAAATATCTAAACTTTAAACTAGTACTTTCTATTCATGATTCTCAATGTCAAATTCTTTTAGTAATTATGCTATTTGTAACCCTTGACTACACTTTAATCTAGCACTTGTATGCACAATCTTTTAATGTCGTTCTTTTGACAACTATGCCATTCATAACCCTTGACTAATTCTTCCTTGTAATTGCTCTACCAGCAAATAAGTCATATGTAATTAGGTGCAATTATCCCTTGATATATACACTTCACAAACTCCATCTTCCGAGTAGGTGAGATGAAATTTATCCTTTCCCATAACCTATACTCGTGCATCGTAGTATGGGGCCTAACGTATCTCATACGAGAATCAAATCAAGCATCTATCAATTTGAAAATACATTACTTATGATCGGAACCGTAGTTGGATTGACAGTGATGCCTTTGCTCGAATCCTTGTTGCAGAATTGTCATCCATTCTTCGCTTGGAGACCATCGTCCACAAGTAGACTCAAGAGATTAAGAAGGTGGAATAGATTCAATAGGGGAGAGCGTAAGAGAAGATGGTTAAGTCGACGATCGAGATAGAGGGAATTGAGCTAATTCTCTTCCTTGCAGCCTCTCGGGGTGACTCTTCTTTCTCTCTTGGAGGGGTATCCTTCTCTTGGAGGGGTATCCTTCTCTCTACCTCTCTCTCGCAACCTCTCGAGGTCTCCTTATGCTTCCTTATGCCTCTCCCATGCCTTATATTTATAGTGAATTAGAGAAGAGGGCTTGTGATTGAGAAGTGGAGCTCTTTGTGGAGGGGGATCTTGGAAAGATCAGTGATCTGATGCTCAGATCATAAATTTGATGGTTCCATTGGCTCCGAAAGGGGGGTAAAACCCCAAGACACTTGATTAGAAAGCTCTTAGTTCACTCCTTCTTCTTTTCTCTATTCAAAGTGCTGTCCACTGCCTGTAAATTGCGATCGCAGTGCGCATGATTTCACAAATCCTCTCTTTATTTTTTTCTTTTTATAAAATCTCCAAACTAACTAAAATATCACTTGTCTTTTCTTTTAAATGACATCTAGTTCTAAAATCTCTATATCTTTTTTTAGGATAATATCTAAAATATCTAAAATATACTAGTTTTGCCCAAAATCTAATATTTTTGGACCATCCAAACTATACACATTAACCTAGTGATTAATATAACTCATAAGTCTTGTTCATGTTGTAATTTAAATAAAAATTATTAATAATTAATGTTAGTTAGTTTTTACCTTAGTTAGTCTTTAGTTAGTAATCTTACTAACTTATTAATTGACTTACTAACTTTCGAACTAACCAACTAACTTTTATTGTGTGGAGATATTACATATAAAATTTACAAATTGTGGTGGAGGTTTTTACTAGATCCTTGTTATTCATACATAGCTAGTGGGAGCTACCTAGACAAATATATGCATGCCTATGTCATGAATCCTCATGATATGTTCCTAGTAAGAGAGACACATCATACTAGTATATAGCTAACTTTTATCTTAGTCTGAGTTACATGGATATAGTATGGACAAAGTACCACCCTTTTAGAAATGTGTTGATGTGCCATTTATCATGCTAATAAGTTTCAAATCAATGCTTTGAATGTACCATCTCTTAGTTGAAGGATGTTTTAATTCAATTCTTCATTATCAATACACAAGCTATAAATAGGGCTAGTATTAGCATAATAAATTAGTCTAAAATGTTCAAAGGTAGGTTTTGGAGTTTATAGGAGATCACATGCATGCTACTATCTATGGAAACTTAAATTCATAGATAAATATGCTTTTATGAGGTCAAGTTCACAAATTAAAATAATTACATTTTTATCAATGGTGATGTACTACAACATGACCATGGAAGAATATGATGGATGTAAATTAAATTTTGTCATCAATTTAGGTTTAAAAAAGGTTGTGAAAGGGGTGAAGCTTGAGAGGTTTAGTATCTCTTTAATGAATGGAGTTTTATATACGACAAACACAATCCAAGAAAGTCCAATCAAAGCACAATGTATGGTCATTTGCTTCATTTGAAGTTTTAAAATAAATATTTGAGGTGCTAAATTTGTTATTCATGTATACAACATGCGAAAAAAAATGAATTGTAAGAAATAGGGTGAGAGGTGCTTAGGTGAGGGATTTGGTAAACATATTGTGATCTAGCATCTAGAAGGCAATTTGAAGACTTTAAATGTATGTGCCATTTTCAGTGGTGAAAATGCATGTTAATGTTCTTGCTGCTTGGCTAAGAGGGTGAAAGGAAAAGATAGGAAATATAGCAACATGTGTGAAAATTTTATCACTTTTCCCAACTTATAATAAACAAAACCCAAATTTGAAACTTGTTTTACACATACATTTGGAGTGTACTCCTATATGCTCTTTGTATGTATTTGTTTGGATTGTGGAATAGCAATATCTAAATACATGTATACATTCTACTCAATTATAGAAATTGTGGCATACTCGTGGGTCACATCCTCAACCTTCTCTTTGCTTTACAAATTTGGGGAAATGTTAAGGAATTCAAAGGCCTTGGGGAAATGTTAAGGAACTCAAAGACCTTGGCATCAACATAAGTGAGTAAGGGCTTGAAAACTTTGTCCAAACTTGTATCCTACTCACTAGTGGAATAGTAGCAATATATGCATCATGCTTAAAGTCAATAAGAAAATACTCTAGCACATCCTCTCAATACATAATACCTTAGTTTTGCCACTTTTTTGAAGCCCTTTCATTTTGAACATGCAAGATAACCCATCACAAACTTCCTTTACAACCCTAATAAATGTTAGTTTGGAATTAGAGAATTGGTTGTTCTTTAAGATCTCCTAATTTCTTTAAAGCACCCCTCTTCATGTAAAACCCTTTACAATGGACCTTCTTTTTTATTTTAACCATTGAAATTTTTGAAGCTACATTAATTGGAAGACTTGTAGGTTCACTAGAAGTCCACCAACATTTAAAGACATTTAAAGGAGATTCAAATTTGCAACATCTATAAGAGCTTCAACCTCTAGCTAGGAGCCCTAGCCATTAAGTTCAAAAGATAATCACAAAGGGAAAAATGAGCAAATATAGATAATATATCAATACATCATGATATTGGGGGGTGTGACTGGTCTTGGAGTTAGAATATCATGCCATATTTACAAAGTAGGAGTAAGGGTTTGACAAAGAAAATATCAAAGGGAAAAATGAATAGGTAAACATAAGAAAATCTATTGGTCTTGGAGTGGCTAATCTCACCATATGTATATAGAGTAGGAGCAAGGTATTGATGATTCAAAAGTAAAAATAAAGGTTCAATTGGCCTTGAAGTTGCTTTATCATGCCATATAGTCAAAGAAAACTTTACATACTGCAAGGTTTTGAGAGACAATTATCATCTAACTATTGATCCAATTTTTAGGGTGTCTAAATGGCTTTCTCAAAAAGTCACTTGCAGTGGTTAGATAATGTGATATGGTCTCTTAAGACAAAGATCACAAATTTTCAATCCTATTGCTGTGTTCTCACATTTTCAATCCTTGTGCTGTGTTGTCACAAAATTTGATAAGATGTGATCTAAGACCTTTCATAGCTATTCTTTTTTTTTGTCTCCTTATCAATGGGAAGGAAAGAATCACTCATCAAATCTCTCATAGAAACCACATTAGAGGAGAAGATTGTATTGACCATAGAGCAACAAACAATAGTTCATGCTAGACCCTCAACTTTGGTGCTTTGTAGACCTAAGCTTTAAGCTAATGGATACCCTTGACAAAGTATTTAAGAGAAATGCCTTGACAAAGGGCTAGTGAAGCAATGTGGCCTAGAACAATATGCACAAGTAGTATGTGGAAAATTCATCAACATCCTTTACTAGATATTCATCAAAATTTACCAATCAAATTTAAAGATCAAAACTATCATCATCCTAGCAGACTAATGACTGATGTCTTATGACATCATGCTCTTGTTGAACTAGTAGAAAAGGCTTTAAGAATTATGTAGAAGAGAGAAAAGTATAAAAAATCCATTTGCAAAAGGAAGCCTGAAGAGATATGAAAAATACAGTCCAAATACCATTACTCCATCCTAAGAATCATACAAATAAGTGTGGTTTGTATTCTCCTTTTCTCACCTACATGAGAAGATTGACATACTTTATTGGCCATTACCAAGGAGGCAACACCACAACTAGAATCCCAAGGAACATGATAAATACAAATTCTCCAAGATGCACAATGTGTACACTACTAATTCAAAAAAGATATACATATCCCGACCATGGAATCTAAGGGGTTTTTCATTAGCTTCATTTTGAATGAGCTTCGCCAATTGCTCTCTAACCCGAACTCTGGCCTTACTTTCATTACTACATGTAATCTAAAGCAAAAATCCACCATGTACAAAGATGACTTGTCCCAAGTCTTCTTTGATGTTGACACTCAAATTGACCATATCATTAACAATGCTACTTATATCCTATGATTGGATTTATAGGATAAGACCAATCATATGTACATCAATTGGGTATCATAAAGTTGAAATTTGCAAAATAATAGATAGCATAATGTCTACTACTGTAGTAAATTCTTAATAATTTTCTATAGACTTTTTTGAATCAAGTATGCCACATGTGAAAATAAGGCTAATTTGATGTACTTTCAATGGACATAAGTTTCACTTTGCTATCATTAGTCTAGGATGAAAATAATTCTAAATCAAAGTGTTGTTTGTGGGAAACATACAATAAAACAAGATTCATATTTGACTAGTCTTTAGCCAAACAATATTGTTAACCCTTAGACGAACAAGGTGGAAAATTCAGAAAATCTAAAGTAGAAGACAAGGCCAAGGAAAAAGTGAAACGGAAGACGAAGGTGTGCCAAGAATGTGAAACACAAGAAGTGCAGAAAAGTCCTAAATCAAGGAGAAAGGCGCACAAGAAAAAGCACAAGTCAATACTTTTGTAAAAGAGCGCAAGGCGCACCATGATTTATTTTAAGAGCGTTGGGCTTTCACCCATGCAAATTGTAAAGGTAGATGGGCGGTAGGAAGGAAGCTAGGAAGATAGGAGGACAATGGGAAAAAGGGCCTAGGCTGCCATGACTAGCCATGTAAAAAATGGGATAAGGGGATGACCACCCAAAAGGGATTTAGGATTTTGTATATAAAGTTGAAAAGTGAATGAGAAGCTCATTCTTGTGTGTGGCCAGAAGTAGCTCTCTTCTTCCTCTTCTTCTTCTTGTTTTTTTCTTGCCTGAGCTTGTGCTTGAGTGTGTGAGGGAGTGAGTGTGTGAGGGTGAGGGACCGTGGTGGAGAAGCTCTCCATCTTCTCCTCTCTTCTTCTCTTCTATTCTCTTCTCTTCTCTTGCTTGCGGAAATGGAGCTTGGAGCGCGGAGCTTGAGGATGGAGCTTTCTTGAAGCTTGCACTTGGATCGTGGAGCTAATAGAGTGCTTGGGAGAGGAGGCAACTTGATCGCGCATGGAGGTATGCTCACTACACTCAAAGATAGATAGTGTGTCGGCTATGTGAGAGGTAGCCATTAGTGCTCGGCTTGAAACACTTGAAACGATAAGCAGTCTGTGGGTCTTGGCGGTTGATCATCTCTACATTTTGGTTCTATTGCCAGGACCAACCGATTCAAGCCTTGAGCGCTTGTGCCCTTCGAATCGAGCATTAAAGTAGGGGTTTTTCCCGAACTGGTGCTTGAGGTACATAGGTAGGAAGTGAGGGAGTTTGAAGAGGTATTTGATCTCCTTAACATGTAGGTTTTTGGTTTTTTGGATTTGGAAGATTAGGTTGGAGTACTGTAGGTTTTTTCTTTGTGATTTGGATGCATTAGGATAGGAAAAAACAAAGAAAAGAAAGGAAAACATGCATTGGGGTTTCTGTTGTCATAATAGGGCAAGAGGGTTGATTTGTTTGCCAATTTTTATTTTGGATTTTATTTGCTATTCCAGGTATACATAATCCTTCATTAGGACCTATTCTTACATTCTGGAAGTTTATGCGACCCCTCATGATCAAAATCGCTAAAAACGAGTTATTTTCATCATTATTTAAAACTCGTATACAGGAATCAGACGCTGTTACTGGAATTTGATTCCCAGAATCAGACAGTTTGATTTTTGGATTGGGACCAACCCATCCTGTTTGATTTAAAAAATCAGACATCCTAGAATTGGATCATTCAAAATTGGACCCACCAAATTCAGACATCCCATAATCGGATGTCCGATTCCCAAGATGCACCAAAATTGAACACACAAAAATCAGACCATCTAGAATCGGACATCCCATAATCAGACAATCGATTCCCAGAATTGGACTCCTAGAATCGAATGCACAAAAATCGTACACATGAAAATCAAACCAACTGTCTAATCGGATACCAACCGTCTAATCGGACAACCTTTCTCAACCGGACCGCCCGTCCAGTCGAACACACACAACAATCGGATCACTCTATAGTCGGACCAACCATAGGACTCGGACCACTCTTCGGAATCGGACCCAGTCCAGTCGGGACTGTCCGACTTAGAAAGTCATGGACCACCTAGAATCGGACAGTCCAATTCTGGGAATTGGACCAACAAACCAGAATAAGAAAATACAGACCCAAATACCATATAGAGCCAAAAGCACATTATAGATCTATCACTGGGCTAAAATCTAGACCAAGTAGTTCAAAACTTGGCTACAAATAGTCCTTCAAATTGCACATGGTGTTTAGTGTAATGGCCATGTGGGCCGGGGGGAATTGTCCCCCCTCAGACCCCTGCAGAGGGGGCTCTGCCCCCTCTGCACTTTTCTCTATTTGTGCCCTATTTGGGCCTGCTTTATAGCAGTAAACCCTACACTTTTCCGATCCAATTTCCTAATCTTAACCTACTCTAAATGCAAAATAATCAAAAGCAAAGTATTGAAATGATCTCTTCTACTCTCCTAATCATCAAACCACCAAAATAACCAAAATACTTACTTGTTGTGAAGATTAAAAAACACAAAACTTCTTACCTATCTCAAGCTTTGATTCGGGGATGAAACCCTTACTTTGATGCTCGATTTGAGGTGCGCAAGTGCTCAAGCTTGAATCCGTTGGTCCCGACAACAGAACCAAAATGTAGAGGGAGCTCATGCTCAACCGCCAAGATCCATGAACCACTTATTCGTTCAAGCATTTCAAGCAAGCACCTTTGGCTATCTCTCACCTAGCCAATGTGCCTTCGATCCTACCAGGGTGTAGTGAGCTTACCTTGATGCCTGAATGAGCTGCCTCCTCCTTCAAGCACACTGGTATCTCCACGATTCTTGATGCAAGCTCAAGCATCCTCAAGCCTCCACCTCTAAGCTCCATCCTCCATAGCCATGTGGTGTGAGACAAGAGAAGAGAAGAAGAGAGGAGATGGTAGAGAGCATCACCTCCTTGATCCCTCACCCTCACACACTCACTCCCTCACACTCTCAAGCACGCACAAGCAAGCAAAGAGAAGAGAAGAAGAGAAGAAGAAGAGTCTCTTATTGCCACACACCAAAGAATGAGCTCCCATTCACTTTTTGAACTTTATATACATGCACTAAAATCCCATGGACACCCATCCCCTTTTTTACATGATTGGCCATTGTGGCGAGATTCTCTTTTTCATTCCCTTCTACTTGGCCTATTTCTTTAGCCTATTCTCGTCTACCCTTTTACAATTTGGACAAGAGGGAGCTTGATGCTCTTTTACAAAACTTTTGGGGCACCTTTCACTTAAAAAATGTGATTTTGCCTTTAACTTGATTTTAGAGGCCTCCCTTGCTCCTTTGCTTGTTCTCTGTCCTGCTTCTTCCATTTCATCTGCATTTCACTTCTTTACTTCCGTCTCGAGCAAGGGTTAACAACTTTGTGAGTTCTCTTCTCCCTCTTGTCCAGACACGTCCATGCTGCAACTCTGATATTCCAACAAGAGGGACCAATCAGGAACCTAAGGTCATGCATGTGCACAGTAATGTGCAATGCCTTCTATGCAAATTTTTAAGAGATCATAACGAAATGCAAGTGCATAGGCTCATGACTGCACATTGTGCATTTGTGTGCGTGTGTTGATACACTTATGTGATAGTGACAATGCCCGTGTTGATGCCAGTGTACTTGTGTGCTAGTGTAAGTGTTAGTGGTAGTGTCCGTATGTGTATACAAGTGTACTATGCACTACACACAAAGGCAATAGAAGGAGTTCAGACTTATAGGAAGTTAAAAATTCAAAATAGGAAAATCTTTGTAGCACATGCAAGTAGATAGCTGTCAGGTAGCTCCCCCCCCCCCTTTTTCTTTATTCAATCCAATCCTCTTCCCCCCACTTCAATGGCATGTTGACAATCAACTTCAATGCTTGAGGTGAGATAGCCATTAATTTGTACCTTGATGGATGTAGTGAGGTCATTGTCTTACCTTACTTTCATCAATGTCCCTCCTCTTGTGTGGTGGCTCTTCTCTCTGCACCAACTTCTTCTCTCTCATGGTGGCTATGTGATAATTACCAATACCTGGGCCTCGTATATGCACTTGCCTCACTCAATGGCACAACCTTATGCACTTGCATACACTTAAGTGCACTTGTGTACACTTGAGCATGCCTTCACTAGCATGTGCACATGCATTTGTGTGTACTAGGATCTTGTAATTGCATCAACCCCATCCTTAATACAATTCACAACACCCTTGCATACCATGGTGTACAAGTTTCACCCTAGTGCACTAGACCTAGTGCATTGCACTTGCACTTGCAAACAAACTTTTGACTTTAGTGCATTACATTAGCAGGAGTTTGAGGTCATTTTTCAGACTTTTAGCATGTAGAGAGACTGTGCGCTCCACCAATGAGGAGAAGGCTTCCATGATGTAACTTTTTTTTCAAAAATCGTTTTCATGTTCTCAAATTTTTTTTTGGGAATTTTTGATATTGTTTGTTTTGTTGTGCCACTTTGGTCCTTCCCTTGTAAATATCTTTGACAAATAGAGTCGTGGATGGCATACAAAACATCTATCACATATTCCACTAACTGCCACTCCTAGACACTTTATGGATGCAATTCTGTTAACATCAAATGGTCTTGTCAGTTTACAAGGTGAATAAGAAACATGGACCTTCATTCATACCAGAAAGTAGATGCAATCAATATTCACTAATAGTTAGGTCTATGGAGAGGGAGATAGAGGGAATGAGCTCAAGGTGAAGCTCCTTATGCATGAAAACATGCTGCCTGTGCACTTCTTTGATTGTTTTCTTGGAGCCACCAAGCCAAAAATTCATTACCATGTACTTCTAGCATGATAAAAAAGGGTTGGATAATCGAAGATCTCTTCCACTGTCTTTGTTGCATGATTATTCAACTTCCCTTTGTTATGGTCAAGGAAACCCACCTATCCTGCTCATCGAGCATATCGAAAGTGACTATGGACTCGATGGAAGCACTAGGTTTTTTGCACCAAGAAGACACCTCCATGGAGTCAATAGTAGGGTGGAGGGTAGAAACGTGCAAGTAAGTGGAGAGAAAATAAGCAAAAACTCCAAAGGGTGCAGATTGGAGGCAAGAGAGAGGAAATTAGCATTGAGCACTCAAATATTTCAAACAAGGAGAGAGTTCCACCACCTTTTTTTTCCCTTTTAAGAGAAACAATTGAAATATGATAGAAAAACATTAATGTTGAAAAATGGTAGCACTCTGCTTTACTATTGGAAAGGGACAATTATTCTATTTGGCCATGAGCAAATCACATTAAAGCTAAGTGTCATGGGATTGTAATTGAGAATGGCACCAAATTTGAATAGCCTATACTTGGAGGGTCACCACCAAGTGATACGAGGTCTGTTACCCCAAAGAGGTACCTTTCTCACTCAATGGTGACCCATACATTGCTAAATGCACACAAGGGTTGATACCAAGCAAAGAGGGGTCCTTCGGTCTAGGGAGGAGCCTCCTTCGCTTGGTGGTGACCCTCATGGGATTCATTGCACATGATAGACACTTCAATCAGTCCAACTATAATCAAAATGGACTTATCTTTTCACAATTATAGATGCATGCATTTTTCTCAAAAGAAAGGTAAACGTTTCATGGTGTTTTGTACTCAAGAAAGATCATACCATCAAATAAATGCCATCAAATTTAGCAATACATATGAGAACCTCTCCTTTTTTTTCTTTTTACATTTCCATTTCCATTTACAAAGTGGTAAATGAGCACCAAAAAATTACAATGCAGAGGCCTTGAAGTTTCAAGGGAATCCTCGAGGGATGGGGCCAAGTCTTTGAGAGCAAGCTCAGTCACCCATCACGAGTGTGGCTAGGTTGTCCCTGAGGGCAGCAAGGTTGTCATCGAGGCTGTGATTGGGATGGGGGGAGGAAGGTTGTGGCTAGGGATGGGAGGGTTGATGTGCTTCCTCCATATCATGCCAAAGAGCTTCCAATCTCTGCTACAGCCCCCTCTCCACCAATTGCAACACACTCTCTTCAACTTGTCTCAATTCAACCCATTGATGAACTTCTTCCATGGCCTCCTCATCATGACTCATATGTCATTTTCCGCCTCTTCCAAAGCCCTTACCTACTCTTGTTCCCACTCACACCTCCTCTACAATCTCTCTCTTTTACAAACTTATCCCTCCACAACACCTCCTCCCTGGCGCTCAGCAACAATCACAGATGTAGAAAAATTGAATGGCACTGACTTTGAATTTCTTGACTTCAAACTCTGAGTAGTTCCATATATCAACATCTTGTGCCAAAGAAAAAATTACAAACTACGAGCTTCGACTGGCAAAACAAGCTTGCATCATAAAAACCATTCACACTTGGAAGACCAAATATAATCTTCAAAAGGAGAAACATGTTGAAGCATGTCCTCCATCCACAACTGACATCTCCAAGGCCTTGTTGTGGGACCCACATAATCCTTGTATACAGATTACATAAAAGGGTTGTTACAAAAAGAACACTCTCCATGCATACCACAAGTTTGTACCCAACCTAGAGACACAGGTGAAGTTAGATCAAGGTCAACACCTTCAAAGATCAAGAGCCAAATCTCAAAGGAGAGACGTAGATACTTACCGTGTCGGGCACTCCCATGGTACCCTGCTAGTAGTATTTGTAAAACAACAAATGTTTTGTTGCATGTAGTATAATAGCAAACTCCAATGAGAGCTATTCAATCATCAAAGAAGATAAATCGCCAAAACAAAGATAAAAGAAATAGGTCTACACAAATAAGCAATGCTATTTAATCAAGCCCTCTTTTGATGGTATGAAATAAATATAGTTTGCATATTATCGATCAAGATGTAACTCCATTTCTTCAAAGTGTCCATCCACATGAGACTTTAGCATCTTGTAGGGGACATGATAGTAGTGGGTCAAGACAATATACAAATCTCTGGATCTCTGGTGGCAGTAGTGATATTACATAGCTATCAAATGCAAGGGGCATGAAAATAGATTATTAATGCAACATACCAACAAGATCAATGATTGAGATGCTTAGGAAACAGACAACTAAATTTGGATGACTATTGTCTTTTCAAGAAACATTACTTTGTGGAAATTCTATTGTAATCCTAAGTAGCCAAGAAGCCTTCTAAGAGCTTTTATACAAAGAATGAACCATGAGGTCTTTGTTGAGAAACTGCTATGTAAAATCAAAAGAATATGAGGATCAATTCTAGCAAGGTAGTGTCCAAGTGCAACATCCTTGATAGAGCCACAATTATTTCTTGATCTTTTGCCTCTTCCCAATAAATTATCCTCATTTGTAATCTCAAACTTGAGAAAACGAATATAAGATGGAAAGGAGATATGAGAATAAAAACAGTGAAAAGAAAATGTAAAATATCTATGGATACTCATGGAAAAGGAATAAAGTATTACCATTTTATTTTTGTCATATTGATCTCTAGTTTACTTGGATTCCATGAGTTGATTAATAATGTTTTCTTGAGGACTTTGAGTTCCTTTACATACTCTGACTCTTCTCTCCCAAAATTGAAAATTTTGAGTCTTTCTTGAAGATAATGAAAATCCTTATCAATAGTCTGTAATTCCTTATCAACATCTTTTTCTTCGATCAAACACATAGACAAGGCCTCAGATGCATCAATGAACTTGTCATCAGACATTTGTGTATCTAGTAAAAGAGATTCATCTTTAGACTCATGTTCAACACCAATAATTCCATTGATATCTATAGAAGCTTCAACAATAACTGATAAACAATAGTCCTCTCTCAAATTGAAGAGCCTTTGAAAATTAAACAACAACAATTACTCATTGTCTTTGATTGGAAGGTTGCAACAAGATAGGGTACAATAAGGCTCAAGGATGACTCAAATACTACAAGGACCTCAATAGTGCTTTCTTCAATAATAGTCTCCACCTTGAAATGGAGACTTTTAAATTCTTTACAATAGATACCTCCATTTGAGGATCAACCTGGTTCTCCACATCCTTATCATCCTCCATCTCCTTGAGCAGACAATAGTTGGAGGATTTTAGTGCCTCCATTTACCTCTCATTATATCTGATTGGGTTTCACAAAAGCATACACAATGAATGCAATAGGCTTCAATATAAGCCTACATTTCCATGGGTGGAGAGAGCACACAACATATAAACCATATAATTTTTCCAAGGAATGCCTTTCACACTTCTTTGTGAATGATGACTTCTATATAGGTAACTTAAGTGCTAATGGATATGTGAACAAAAATCCTTTGGCTCCACTTGCACAATTGGACCTACTAAATCTTCAAGCTGGCTCCCGCAATGTATCAACTATCTCATTGAGGACTTTCTATATGGTGTAATAGCGCAACTCTAGTAACTCTTCCCCTCATGTCGTATTGGCCATCCCCTTGAGGAGTTCCCCTATGGCATGATAATGCACTTTCAGAATTGAGCACTTCTCCATATCGGCCATCTCCATAAGGACTTCCCCTATGGTGCAATAGCACCCCCTTGTAGCTCCACCAACTCTCCCTCTCATGCTATATCATATTTCTTATTCCCAAGTTGGTTTCCCTACTCCTCTTGCTTGTGAGAGTACACATATTCAATGGCCAAGACTAAGCAAACTGCAAGAAAGGTTTATTCCCAATAGCCACAACCATAAGTTTTTTATGTTCCATCAGATAAAATTGTTGGCCAAGTTGTCCCAAATATTTTCATAGTGCCTCAAAAGAGGCTTATTTCCAATAGCCACAACCATAAGCTTTTGATGTTCCTTCAGAGAAAAATGTTGGCCAAAATGTCCCAAATATTTTCATAGTGCCTTAAGAGATTCCCCTTGAAAATCTAGCTGAGGCCACATCTTCAAATGATAGTCAACTCCAACTTCTCCCAATCCTTTTCCTTCAACTCCTCCTAATTTTCTTGGCCAAGGGGAGCATTCACCTCTTCTAGATGCTCTTGAGCATGGTGAACCTTCAGAGGTCCTAATTGAGAAACCTTTCAAAGCAGCCCTAGCTAAGAGGAAAATGAAATTAAGGTGACTTTACATGCATAGGTGCTTTAGAGAAATCGAGAAATCCTAGAAGGAAACCAACCACCTTATCCTAAAGGCCACATTTATAAGAGTGGTAAAGGATATCTCAAATAGATTGTCCAAGGTTACTACAGTTGATGGACTTATTAAGAAGTGTCAACTTTCGACTATACTTTGTTTGTAAGAGTCTATAGAGAACTTCATCATTGATTTCATAAATGATGCTCACATTGCTTCTATCCATGCACACAAGGTCACATTGATGAATAAGGACTTTAGTATGGTGAGTAGGCTCAAGTATAGGTTTGAAAAAGTTTTGAAGCCGTTACCCACTACTAATCATAAAGCCTTTGAGATCCTCAATATTTTCCCAAAGTTGAGAAAATTGAAAGACCCTATCATCATTACAGATATTATTCATATAAAGGGACAATAACTCTAGCTTAGAGAGAGATTACCATTGAGGAGAAAATCAAGAAAGAGATTGAAAGTGAGGATATGATTTGCAAGAGAGAGAGTGATTATCTTGGCTCAATTAACTATGAGAGGATGGGCAAAGTATTTAGCCAAATGGTTGTGAATGTTTCTCAGGATGCAAATAAAGAGGTTTACCTTAGAATATCTTTGAAATGCAAGAATATACTAGCGAAGAAAGAATATCAGATTTTGTTGTTTATTGTTGTTTGAGATGAGGCTTGTCTTTGGTTTTATTAACTTTTTAAAAGTTCATTGCACCTTTATTCTCTTATTTTGGGTTTTCAAAAATATAGTGCATACATTATTTCTCTTAGCAATGATATTGCTAAGAACATATTTATTCTCTTATTTTGGGTAACATTATTTCTCTTAGCAATGATATTGCTAAGAACATATTTATTGTTAATCCACTTTTTTGTGAATATTTTTTCAAAGTTTGGTTCAAAAATTGTAAGATTTTTTATAAAAAATTATAGTTTCACACACTCCCATATCATTTTTCGTATATGTTGAAAGGTAAATCCCTTATACATAATTACTTTGGGTGATATATTCTCTTATTTGTAGCTGAATAATGTTTTCTTTATAGTGAACATTAGAGTCTGATCTACTTGGATATTCTTGCTCAATAGGTCATTCTTTTTATGAAATTTCTTTTAAAAAATCATGGCGTGGAAAAAATGTATTGTCAATGGCTTTCTCTTGTTTTTTAGATTTGTTGCCAAGTATTCTTTACTATTGCCTAATGAGTTTTTATTTGCAATGTTTCTAGACTTGTTACTACCCACTTGGATGCCAATTTTGAAGACATTGGAAACTCTCAAATATCTTTCAAGTTTCTCCTTCAAGAGGCCCCTCTACAAAGTTATGGACACACTTGCGGATGGAGAGTTATCTTCAATGTTTGCAAGACTATAGATTCAAATTTGTTGAACAAAGATGGAGTGAATGTAAGTCTTTTTTAAAAAAAAGTTAAAGTTCTCTTGTGCTAAGTCAATTGAGGTGCTATGTACTTTGTTTCATTGTAAAGATTACCTTGAGTCATATATGTAGTGGATAAGGGAGAGGTGTATTGAGATAATTTTTTACAGGGAAATAACAATGGTGGACCCTAACTCCCCTCTTCCTCCTAAATCTTCCAAGGTCAAAGACAAGACATAGATGAAAGCCACAAGCAAGGCTAAGATCATCACCAAGTCAACTACCAAAAAGAGTTCTATTACCTTTACAAAGAAAGGTATACCAAAGCTTTCTCCTTTGAGTAAGGTCACAACCAAGTCAACCACCAAAATGACATATGTGCCTCTACAAAGAAAGGTATGCCAAATATTTTTCCTTTGAAGTTTGATCCCTCTCCTCTAAAACCTCAAGAGAAGAGGGTGCACATGAAATTCAAATTCTTCAAAAAATGAAAAAAAACCCACAATAAAGAAACTATTGATGAAGGATGAATGAAAGCAATGAAACTGAACATAAAACAAAGAAGAGAAAAGTTCAAAGGATGGAGAAATTGAAGATTAGAAAGTCCAGGACTAGCCTTTTACTTAAACCTTTGTACATTTGCACTGCAATTACATTGTCTTTTTCCCCTTGTACTTAAATTTTGTAACCCACATATAATGAGATTTTTGGATCTTGCTCACATAAATTCTCTACAATGCTTATGAGTGTCTATTGAATAATACCTTTGGCAACAATGTTTGTGAGTAAATTTTTGTTGAAATTTTTAATATATTCATAGTTCAAAACTCAAAATGCTAGGAAGCAAACACCTCATACATGAGAAAGAGTTTTTGACTCTTGTTTCAATTGCAGTGCCAATGATCTTGAACTTATACCTAAGAGTTGTATTGTCTAGAAACTCCAAGGTTTCTCTTACATCCTTTAAACTCTAGTTGGAAGTTACATTAACATCCTTTGCCAATTACTTGCACCTCCAATTTTAAGGGAATACAATCAACATCAAAATCTAAAGGAACCCAGTACCATATCTAAGTTCTTACCTCCAATAATCAAAACCCCATAATAAGAGATTATTGAGAGATATTATAAGATACAACCAAAGACTTTATACATGCATTACACCATATAAGATCACATTTATTCCCTAAATTCCTAGGATAGTCATAGAACATTGTCCAAATCCTCCCTTGAAAACTTTCTACTTATCCATCATGAAACATTCATCCTATGTAAATTCACTATTTTATAACAAGTTACAAAGACGTGTAAGGATACAAACCATGACAAGTGAATACTTCTTGATATCATTCCATGAGTTATAGCCTTTTGAAAGTCTTCGGCTATTATGAGTTTAAAGCTCTTTACCATTACTTCATCAAGAGCCTCCCAATTCAAGGATGCAATGGTTGGCAATGGTAAATCCTCAATATGTCTATATATACCTTCTCTTAAAGGAACCACATACTATGCATAATATTCAAAAATCCTACCTTCGTGTAACATACCTGCCTATTGGCTATCCAAGCATATTTTAGCGGTCCATCCAGAAACGAATCTAAGAGCCAAATAGCCCATGGAATGTTCTGGGGTTTGTCACCTAGGGTTTCCCAAGTCTGCCTTGCAACGAAACGTTTGTGTCCCCGAACCCACTAGGATCGACCTAAAATCTGGGTTCTTGGTGGTCAAGGTCTCCTGAAAGCATTCTAGTGTCGGTTCCTGGACATCCTGCTTTATGTAGAGATACCCAAGCCAAAGCTAACCCATACCGCACTTGGTTCAAAGGGAATGGGAAACGAGAGGGATGTGCCACTGAACTTCTCTACCAGCACGGCATAGTCCCATTTCGGTCCCCTAAAGTAGCATGAATCACAACTCTAACCCAATAGTACCTAAAGGTCGTACGACTGTAGAACCTTGTGAGAAGCCTCCCAATTCTCTAAAACCACCCACGGACCCGTCAGGAGTTCCATCCACCCATTTCCCTTAATAGCTTTAGTTTTCTAATCAGGTCCTATCACATTTATGTGTGACATTCAAATCGAGCTTCCTTAATCAGGCCTTTTAGGGAATAGGGTTTGTTTGCATAATTTATGGCACAGACATGAATATAGAGCAACCAGTCCTTTGACAAGTAAGTTCAAAAAAATTCCTTAACTTATCTTCACGTTAAGCTTTGTCTCCTGCCCACACATGAGAAATTATGTATCCCTTCTATGTCCAACAAAAGTACCCGATCCAAATCACATGGCACTGTAATTTCCATCCAGTATCTAGAATAGGATCTTCCAATGTGCTAGACGTTGGGCTCACGACAGTCTACAACTCTGTTTTTGAACTAGGCAAGATGTGTCTAGAGCTCTACTAACTCCAAGCGACCTAGAAGTGAGACACACTTTCCGTGGTTGGCTTTTTTGTTGGGGGTAAGGGCTCCTCTGCCTAGCCGCCTATGTATTACTACACTGACAGTCACCTCCACTGCACATTGCAGGTGGCGGGCGCCCGTCACCGTCACTTTATTCTTTATTCTTTTAGTGACAGTTTGAATAAAGGAAGGCCCGATCACACATTGTGACTATTGGAGTTTCCATTTCTAGTCTCTCCCTTTTCTTGCTCTTGCTCTCCTGCCATAGCTCTCGAGTCCAACCTTCGATCCGTCGCTCCCTTTCAACTGGTATCAGAGCTTTGCTTTCCGACTCTTGAGCTTGGTTCATGGCATTCTCAGCATCCCATCAACTCCCCACTCGCATTAGATTGTCAAGATTGCGGAAGAGAAGGAAGGAGTCTCACTTGTAGCTTTCTTGCTTGCACAATGGAGGAATACACACAAAGGTGGAGGCTGAAAACAGTTTTCCTCTTCTTAGTTGTATAAGCCAAAAAGAAGTCTCATACAAAGAAATAGAAGAACCCTATATATGGGTCTCAAACCAAACTCAACTAACTAAGGTGGCATACTAACTGAGCCACAAACTAGAGTAGATAAGGATAGCTGTCATCTAGCTATTATTCATGGGCGGTGTACCAACCGCATCTGCAACTAACAAGTCAATGACATAAATGCACAACGGTCACCCTGGCATATCACGAGTGGAGCTCGATATCTCAACACTCCCCCTCGAGCTCAATCCCAATTCCTGCACACCAAGCAGGTCACAGAACTTGCGTAGCTTCTCTCTGCTTAATGCCTTCGTAAATATGTCAGCTACCTGATCCTCTGTGCTGACATAAACTAGATCAATAAGACCTAGTAAAACCCTCTCCCGCACATAGTGATAATGCACCTCAATGTGCTTTGTTCTAGCATGATAGACTGGGTTATTTTCCAAGTGTATACTACTCATGTTGTCACAATAAATGACAACTGGCCCATCTATAGGCTGATGCATATCATAAAGTAGCTTATGCAACCAAGCTACCTCACATGCATCCATTGCTGCGCCCCTGTACTACTCAACCTCTGTGCTGGATAAGGCAACTGTAGGTTGTTTCTTGCTGCTCCAAGTGACTACAGCACTCCCAAAAGAGAACACATATCCACTAGTAGATCGTCTATCAGAAATGCTACCAGCCCAATCAGCATCAGTGTATCCATGCAACTGTATCTGAACCCCACTCTTATAAAATAGTCCATACTGCAATGTGAACTTCACATACCTGAGTATGCGTCTAGCCGCATCCAAATGTGGTTTCCTTGGAGCCTACATAAACTGACTTACCAATCCAATAGCATAGCTAAAATCTGGCCTGGTAATAGTCATATAAATCAAGCTTCTTACTATGTGTCTGCACATAGTAGGGTCTTCCAGAAGCTCACCTGCATCTGCGCTCAGCTTCACATTCTGCTCCAAAGGAACTGAAATAGGCTTACAACCTATCATCCCATATTTGGATAGCATGTCCAATCCATACTGCCTCTGCAAGAGCTATATTCCACTTGGTGATCTAATCACCTCAATGCCCAAGAAATAACGCAGCTCTCCCAAATCCTTCATCTCAAACTTCTGCTTCAATAGCATTTTTACATGAAGGATATCTTCATCACTGTCACCTGTCATAATCAAATCATCAACATAAATGACAAGTAGCATAATACATTTCTCTGTTTTTCTCACATAAAGTGAGAAATCTACCTTGGAAATATGAAAGCCAATAGTGACAAGATACTGTCCTATCTTGTCAGACCATGCTCTAGGTGCTTGCTTCAAGCCATACAAGGCTTTCTTCAACCTGTAAACAAACTCAGGATGAACAGCATGCACATAACCTAGTGGCTGCTCCATATAGACCTCTTCTTGCAAATCACCATGCAAGAAGGCATTCTTTATATCCATCTGATGTAAAGACCATCCCTTTGATGCAGCCATAGCAATGACTGCTCTTACGATTGCCATCCTTACAACCGGACTGAATGTTTCTTCATAGTCAATGCCATATATTTGTGCATACCCCTTGACTACTAATCTTGCCTTGTATCTGTTCATAGAACCATCTGCATTGTGCTTCACCTTATAAACCCACTTACAGCCAATTGCATTCTTACCTTTAGGCAAAGGTACTAACTCCCATGTAGCATTTGCTTCCAAGGCATCCATTTCTTCATCCATGGCTTTCTCCCATTTTTCTTTTCCCATGGCTTGCTCAAAAGAAGTGGGTTCTGGTTCCAGTATCACTTTGACCATATATGCATAGTGAATGGCTGTAAATCCATCATATTTCAGCCTATCCACAGGATACCTAGCTCTGGTAGACCTGCGCAAAGTAGGTTTACTCCCAGGTGCTCTCAAAACATCCCTGGTCTTCCTTACTCCAGGTGTAACAATAGAAGGAATACCCAACTCATCATCAATGCTCTATTCTGAGCCACTGGATTCACCATCCACATAAGAGTGACCTGCATTCACATCAAACATGGGCTGATCTACCTTCTCTTTTCCTTTTCGTGAAACCTGCATACCACTATCTACATTGTTTTGAGGAGATTCTCCTGATCTCAATCTGCATGTCCATGGCGAAGAATATGAACCACTGCTAGAGGACACTCCAGGTCCACTAATATTTTGTGACTGCTGTTGTGAATTCTGTGCAGCATTACCATTTTGTGCATCTACATCAACAATCTCATTTACTGGTTTATACTAGCTACTCATCTCATAAAAAACAACATCTCTGCTCACTGTAAACTTACGAGTAGAAGGGTTATAGCATCTATACCCTTTCTGCTCTGTAGAGAGTAACCAATAAGATACACTTCTCAGCTTTTGGATCCAACTTGGATCTCAACTCATCTGGCACATGAACATAGGCAATGCAACCAAAAAATTTTAAATGAGAAATATCTGGTTTCCTACTAGTATACCTCTCCTCTGGAGTCATCCCATGTATTGCTGCAGTGGGAGTCCTGTTCATTATGTAGACTATTGTAGCAACTGTCTCAGCCCAATAAAAATCTGGTAGGTCTTTTTCATTGAGCATGGCACGAGATACCTCTCCAATATGCATGTTTTTCCTTTCTACAATTCCATTTTGTTGTGGGGTATGACTACATGAATATTGCTGCTTTATGCCATGCTCCTACAAGAACCTTGCAAACTCATTTGAGAGGTACTCTCCCCTTCCATCTGACCTTAGGCATTTTATATGCAAGCATGTTTCTTTTTCAACCATAGCTTTAAGAGTTTTGAAATGCCCAAAAACTTCACTTTTCTTTTTCATAAAATACACCCAAACTTTTCTGCTATAGTCATCAATAAAAGTGACAAAATAATGACAGCTTCCAAGAGATGCAGCTTTAGTAGTCCACACATCAGATTGGATTAATTCCAATGGCTTCTTACTCTCTTGAACATATCTAGGAAATGGTTTCCTTGCCTGTTTTCCAAATTCGCAAGCTTCACATACCTTATGCATTTCTGCAACCTTGAATTTAGGCAATCCTGCATCAATATTTTGGGCCTGCATTGATTTAAGTCGATGTACATTAACATGACCAATGCGTTTATGCCAGATATCAATATCTGCAACAACACCGGTCCCATGTGCAAACATTGCTGCACTCAATTCAGGCATGTCTGCATCCAACGTAAACATTCTGCCCTTCTTCTTTCCTTTTGCTATCAAGCGACCTTTATTTTTCATATCCTCAACAAAGCATCCATGAGGATTAAATCTGACCTGCAAGCCTTGCTCAACCATTTGACCAACAGAAACCAAATTGTTGGTGATATTCGGGACATGAAATACATCGGACATGTATTTCTTTTTCCCATCCTGCATAGACAAATGAATTTTTTCAATCTGCACAATAGGATGTGCAGTATCATTACCACTCTCCACAAATCCTGGTTTTTCCATTTTCCTTGCATCCTCCATCCATTCTGCATGACCTATCATGTGGTTTGATGCACCTGAGTCAACATATCACACTTCGTTGCTTTCTTCTGCACTTGTCATAGAATTGGTCATGTGCTGCACCATAAACAAATGCTCATTTCTGTCATCACCCTGTCTACTAGAAGATGCATAATTCCCTTGTTGCAATTTTCCATTCATGATGTTATTTTGCTTTTTATAGCAGTATTTAGCCATATGACCCATTTTACCATAGTAGTAGCATTCAACATTACTGTTTGCATTTTGGCCTCTTTGCCATCCACCACGACCTCTTTGGCTCCCCCTGCCTCTAGAGTTACCACGTCCTCCTCCATAGGACTGGTTTTCTTGAGTTTGCTGCATATTCTGATTTCTACCATGGCCTCTAAATCAGCCTCCTCTACCTCTGCCTCTACCTTTTCCAACATTTGAGTAGAAGACAGTTTCTTTTGAAGTTCCTCCTGAAGAAAATGCACCACAATTTCTTTGCTCCTTAGAAATTAGAAGAGCAATCAACTCCTCAAAATCACGAAATCTTTCACGAACTGAAATGGATGTCCGAAACTGTGCATAATCCTTTCCTAGACCATTCAAGGTCACAGAAACTAAATCATCATCTTCCACTGGCGACCCAATGGAAGCAAGTGCATCTGCAATCTTCTTCACCTTCATGTGGTAGTCATTGTGGTAGTCCCATGCCTCCTTTGGCGTACTTGCATCCTGAATATGCACAATCATAGAGTTTGAAATGCTGATAGACAACTAGTACATAACTTTCCTGGCTCTCTCATGCCATGCTTTGAATGCCTGCATTTGCTGTTGATTAGGAACATCAGGAAGAACTGGTTCTTCTTCATTTCCTGCAACAAATTCCCAATATCCTTTTCCCATAAGGAAATTCGTCATTCTAAATTTCCATGCTTGGAAGTTGTTCTTGTCAAGCTTTTCAGTTACAATCTGTGAAAGAGAATCAGACGCCATTACAGAATACTGCAAAAAATTCTGTCACTGTAGAGAACACAGCTTCAGACTCACAAGGGCAAATCTGTAGAACAGTGGCTGCACAGCATAAAACTGGGTCTTTTCCTGAGTGCGTGCAGAAAACTTTCGCCTCCAAAACAGGCCTCGAAATGGCCTCAAATCAAAGAAACAGGGTCGCCAAGGGCTAAAGCCCTTTCCCCGCAGCATATACTGCCCTCTTGCTTCACCGCGAAGGGCGTCTCAACCTGAGACAATGCACTCTTGCAATTTTCGGCTGTGCTACTTGCAAAGATCTGCTCCCAAAATAGAAAATGAAAGCAACACTGCTCCTCTTACCAGAACACCGTGAGCTTGGCTTGCTTTCTTGAGCTCCTTACCACGAACAAGGCTCTGATACCATGTCAAGATTGTGGGAGAGAAGGAAGGAGTCTCACTTGTAGCTTTCTTGCTTGCACAATGGAGGAAAACACACAAAGGTGGAGGCTGAAAACAGTTTTCCTCTTCTTAGTTGTGTAAGCCAAAAAGAAGTCTCATACAAAGAAAAAGAAGAACCCTATATATGGGTCTCAAACCAAACTCAACTAACTAAGGTGACATACTAACTGAGCCACAAACTAGAGTAGATAAGGATAGTTGTTATCTAGCTATTATTCATGGGCAGTGTACCAACCGCATCTGCAACTAACAAGTCAGTGACATAAATGCACAACGGTCACCCTGGCATATCACGAGTGGAGCTCGATATCTCAACATAGATCTCCTTCCCGGCAGCCATATCCAACTCCTTCGCCCATCACTCCCTAGCTTCCCGAGCACCTTCCCGACATTTTTGGGCACCTTCAGGGCATTACATAAGAGGTATTTGATCATTTTCTTCAGGGTTTACTTCAGTTTTTAGGTCTCACAGGCTGTAAACAAGTTGTGGGCAACCATAGCTCACACCTCTTGGAGCTTCCTTCATCTGGATCTTGCTTCCAGCCTATCAAGGCTTGCTGAGGCTTGATGTAGGCCTTCTTTGGCCCTCATTTGTGCCCCCTTTGGACCCCATTGTTGACACGTGAAATAGCAGACCTCCCAACCAGCTCACGTTTTTTTTTGCGCATGTTTCAAAATCTAGCCCAAAAATCACTCTTTTTGTCATATCTCGGGCATTCGGAACCCGATTCAGGTAAGGTAAGAGTTTAAGTTGGGGTTTTGGCACGCTCCAAACGTGATGCTAATGTCAGATTTGCCAAATTCTGATGGTAGAATCTTTTGCAATAGATTTCAGGTCTGAGACAACATGTATTTGTATGCCTATGCTTGTTTGGGCATGACTACATAATCGGTTTGATGCCTATTGCATCCCGATTGATTAGGGGATTGAAGCTACATATAATGCTATGATTTTAGCTTGATTTTTGGACTGGAAATACACAGTTTATAACAGTAAATGCAAGCTAAATACTCTTGGGCAGAAGCTATCTTTCATGCTTTGACATATGCCTATTGGTTTTGGATGTATGTCTTGGGTTATGCTATGATGTATAGATCATCGAGGGACAACTTTGAGCTTATCATTGAATCCAGATGCTTTTGGAAGCTTGAGCTTATTTCAGCCCGCACTTATTGACATTGGTATATGCTTTGACAGTGATGCTTCTTGGGTTTATGCATACCCATTGCCTACGGCTTGATACTCATGTCATGGTTGATTACCCTATGCATACGTTGAGCTTGAGTGCTCATTGAAGCTCCACCTTGGATGAATTTTGGATTATCTGGAGTACTCTTGGATGTTACTTGGCTTGTCATAGTTTGGATTGGGATGTATTTGATGTCTTACATACTTACGGATGCTACATACGGATGCTCTACCGCCTACATGTTCGGGATGTACTATTGATGTATTGTCTTGGACTTATGTCATTGGCACTGTGTCTTGCCTTGGCTTGAGCTCTTG
This sequence comes from Lygodium microphyllum, assembly GCF_053477565.2. Taxonomy (NCBI): domain Eukaryota; kingdom Viridiplantae; phylum Streptophyta; class Polypodiopsida; order Schizaeales; family Lygodiaceae; genus Lygodium; species Lygodium microphyllum. The sequence goes on from NC_141163.1 coordinate 117,768,985, forward strand.
AGCTCGTACATACGGCTTTTGTGCTAGTGGGAGCATTCTTGAATGCTTATCAAACATTGAGCAGGTGGTACTTTTATGCATTGAGCCGTTACATGCCATTGAGCAGTTATAGACACGAGACTTTGGGACTTCTTACCTTTTGGGATGATACATTATATGTCCTGGTTCACTGTATGCTTATGAGCTAAACCTCAGTTTTGGATCCGTATCTTTGTGAACTGACACCTACTTGTGTCAAGTTTTGGTAGTGGCAAGAACACTTTGCCCCGTTGACTGGGGGGTGTACGTACTCACTGGCATATGTTTGTATGACATACTTGGGTGTTAGATTCATGCTTATCAACCGTCATATGCTTATGCTATGCCTGCATAATGCCAGCTTTGGTCTTGACAATATCTGATTGCCTTGGGATCCGATTTTGGCATTGTTAGCTCTCTTTTACTGAAATCTGAAATTTATTGCAGTAAGCATATATGTATGGACTGACATGGATTTTTCATGCTGAAACACTCTGAAATGATGTACTTTCACTAGTACTTGGTGAAACAAGGGAGAAGTAATTGACTGATTCGAGAAATTCGAGTTTGCTCTAGAAATCTATACCATAGATTGTTGTTTGAACCAGTAAAAAATGTTGCTGGAATATATTTTGCCTTGATCCCACGTAATCTTTCTTTGTCCAAAACAAAAGGAGAATTTTGCAGCAGTAGCTTTGGTTCCAGTTTCTTTGCCATTTTTCCTCGATTTTGGTGATTTTTTGGTCATTTTCTGTAGTAAACAACAAGCAGTTTTGAACTATCTACAGTCTTTCAGCCTGCATTATGGCGAGTTCGTCCACTGATCATGCTATTTTCAACATCACTAAGCTTGATGGTACGAATTACTCTTATTGGAAGAGCCAGATTTGGCAGGTGTTGGTGCAAAAATCGTAGATCAAACCTTTGATGTTGAGCAGGCATCTGCCTGCAACTATGCCAGATGAGGAATGGCTTGAGCTTAATGAGTTATGCAAGTCCACTATTGTATTGTCTCTCACAGAACAGGTTCACTATAATGTCTTTGAGGAAGAACAGAGTGCATGGGAGTTGTGGGAAAAGATAAAAAATATCTATGACAAGAAAAGTCCAGCGAATCAGATGTATTGGCTGAAGCAGCTTATGGGTCTGCGCATGAAGGAGAATGTGACTATGTCTGCACACTTGAGCCAGTTCCATGCTATACTCAAGAACTTGACTTCGCAGGATATCACTTTTGCAGAGGACATCACTCCTCTTTTCTTGCTTGGTACTCTTAATGAGTCATGGGATGTATTCCGCACTGCATTATGCGCCTCTACTGCTACCTTGAAATTATCTGATGTTGAGAGTGCTCTTTTGCAAGAAGAGGTTAACCGTAAGAATTTGGATGCCTCTCGTGTGTCGCATGCTATGACAGTTAGAGGCAGGAATGATGGATATGGAAAGCATGGCAGTGGCAGTGGCCGTGGATGGGATTCTCAAAAATCTCGATCCAAGTCTAGTGGAAAGTCACGTAGCAAATCCCGTGGCAGGAATGTAGATGTTACTTGTCACCATTATGGGAAAAAGGGCCATATTAGGCCACAATGCCATGAATTGTGCAATGAAAGGCACAAAGATAAGGGGAAAGACAAAGTGCTGGATAAGTCTTCTGATCGCAGCATAGTGCCTGCAAAATCTAGTGTTAAAATTGAAGAGATCAATGTTATGCAACTTGAGGATGTTGATGATGATGATTATATCCTTGCAACTTCTTCTAGTGCTTCACAAATGACAGAGATACACTCTATGTATGCACAATGTTGGCTTTTGGACTCAGGTGCATCCTTTCATGTGACACCTTGTCGAGAGTGGTTTCATTCATACCGTATTGTTTCGGGTACTGTGCGCTTGGGTGATTACAACTCTCTTGATATTATGGGCATTGGTGATGCTCGGCTGCAGTTTCCTTCTAGCAGCAATTTTGTTATGCAGGATGTATGTCATGTACCTACTTTGACACGCAGTCTCATGTCATCTGGACAACTTGATGACGCAAGTTATCATGTATCTTTTGGAGACTCTGCATGGAAGATCACTCGTGGCAGACTTGTGATTGCGAGAGGTGCCAAGGCTGGCAGTCTCTACCCCTTGATTGTATCAGCTTCTTCCCTTGATCATGTTTTGTCTATGGGTTCTATCCCACATGTATCTCTTTTGCATGCTCGTTTGGGCCATATGTCTTTGAAGGAAATGAAAATGCTTTCTGGTTTGTAGTACTTACCGCCCCTTGATTATGCATGTTTTGATTCATGTGAGCAATGTCTTTATGGCAGGCATACTAGGTCTATGCATAAGAAGTCTGGTAGGCCACACATGAGTGACCTCTTGGCATTGGTACATTCGGATGTTTGTAGGCCCATGCCTTGTCAGTCTATGGATGGTGCAAAGTATTTTGTTACATTCATAGATGATTTTTCACAAAAAGTTTGGGCTTATTCCATTAAGTTGAAATCCGATGTCTTGGTTGTGTTTCAGATATGGCTTGCATTGGTTGAGAACCAGTCTCGGTATAGGCTAAAATGCCTAAGGATAGATAATGGGGGTGAGTATGTCTCACGTGCTTTTGAGCAGTTATGTGATGAGAGGGGTATTAAGCGTCAGTTAACCGCCCCCTACATCCCCCCCTAGAATGGTTTGGCTGAGCGGATGAATAGAACTATCTAGGAGCGTGTACGTAGTATGCTTAGCCATGCAGTCCTACCATAGAGCTTTCGGGCTGAGGTAGTTAGTATAGCTATGCATGTCATAAATAGATCACCCTCTAGTGGTTTGGATTTCTAGGTTGCAGAGGAGGTATGGACTGGAAAACCTCCCTCTTATGTGCATCTCCGTGTCTTTGGATGTGAGGCATTTTGCCATGTGCCCAGGGACAAGAGAAGTAAGTTGGATCCCAAGAGTGTCAAATGCATTTTCCTTGGTTATGGGGATGCCTGATGGGTTACCGTCTCTGGGATCCGCAAGCGCGAAAAGTCATCCGTAATCATGATGTAGTCTTCCATGAAGACAATGTGCATAGGCAGCCTGAGAGAGTTGTTGAGATCCGTAGGGTCATATTTCAAGAGGAGCCGAGAACTCCCACACAGCCAATTGGACAGCCTACAGCTGCAATAGATGCTCATGGTCAGGGCGTTGGACAGGCAGTTGGATAGGCAGCAAAGCTTGTTGTAAACGGTCTACTAGAGACAGACGTCCACCAGATAGATTTCAGCCCTTGATACATTATGTCTTGGTTATAGATGCAGGAGAGCCTTTCACTTATGATGAGGCTATGTGCAGGGGTGACAGTCACTCCTGGGAGAGGGCTATGCAGTCCGAGATAGACTCCCTGCATAAGAATGACACTTGGGATTTGGTTTCCTTGCCTATGGCAAGAAGGCTTTGCCATGCAAGTGGGTGTATAAGCTAAAAAGTACCCATGGACACCCCAAGCCAGCATAAAAGGCTAGATTGGTAGCAAAGGTTTTTAAGCAAGAGCATGGTGTGGAATTTGATGAGGTCTTTTCTCCTGTGGTTAAGATGACCATCCTGTACTTAGTCTTGGCTTTGGTTGCTCAACTTGACTTGGATTTATACCAGATGGATGTCAAGACGGCTTTCTTATATGGGGACTTGCATGATGAGATTTATATGGAGTAGCCTAAGGGCTTTGCAAAACCTGGCAAGGAGCACCTAGTGTGCGAATTGAAGAAAAGTCTTTATGGCTTAAAACAGGCACCTAGGGAGAGTGGTATCATAAGTTTGATGCCTTTATGTAGTCATAGGGCTACAGCCGGAGTGCTATGGATCCGTGTCTTTACATGAAGAAAGCTCGTGATGGTTCTTTATTTATTTTGGTACTCTATGTGGATGATATGTTGATAGCAAGGAAAGCTCATGATGAGCTAGATGCTCTTAAGGCTCAGCTCAAGAAGAGCTTTGAGATGAAAGATCTGGGACAGGTCGCTCACATACTTGGTATGCACATTATACGCGACAGGCATCAGGGACTCCTCTACTTGTCATAGAGGGAGTACATTCATAAAGTCCTTGAGCGCTTCCGCATGCAGGACGTAAAGCCTATTGGCTGTCCATTTCCTTCTTATGTGAAGGTATCACATGTTGATTGTCCACAGATAGAAGAGCAGAAGGCCAAGATGGCCAAGATTCCCTATGCATCCGCAATGGATAGTCTTATGTATGCCATGATAGCCACTTGTCCAAATATTGCCTTTGCAGGTGGCATGCTATATGGCTACACTTGGCAAGAAGCATTGGGATGTCGTGAAGGGTATCATGAGGTACATGAAGGGCACTGCAGATATGTGCATATGCTATGGCAGCTAGGATACAGGAGTCGTGGGGTACACTGACTCTGATTATGCAGGACATGCAGATAATAGGAACTCCACTTCTGGCTATGTATTCACCTATGCTGGAGGTGTTGTTTCTTGGATGTCCAGGGTGCAGAAATGCACGGCTATTTCTACTACAAAGGCCGAGTATGTTGCAGCCACTGAGGCTTGCAAAGAGGCCATTTGGTTGGGTCGTTTAGTTGCTGAACTTGGTATTGATGTTATCCCTACACTGCATTCGGATTCTATGAGTGCTATTCAATTAGCCAAGTATCCAGTCTTCTATGCGAAGACAAAACACATTGAGGTGAGGTATCACTTTATACGTGGGGTCATTGAGGACAAGTCTGTTGATCTTGTCAAGATCTCAAGTGACCAGAATTTTGCAAATCTACTCACGAAAAACCTCTCTACAGAGCGCTTTGCCTTCCTCGGGAGGTTGATGGGCATGGGATGAGATGATGTCTTTCCTCATCCTGTTGTACATGTGTACATGTTGTACTGTCTTTTTTCTTTTTCTTTTCACTCCTCACTGGGGTAGATTCGCCTTTAAGTGGGAGGTTGTTGGGGGTAAAGGCACCTCTGCCTAGCCGCTCGTGTATTACTACACTGGCAGTCACCGCCACTACACACTACAGGTGGCAGGCGCTCACCGTCACTTTATTCTTTATTCTTTTAGTGACAGTTTGAATAAAGGAAGGCCCAATCACACATTGTGACTGTTGGAGTTCCCATTTCTAGTCTCTCCCTTTTCTTGCTCTTGCTCTCCTACCATAGCTCTTGAGTCCAACCTTCGATCCGATGCTCCCTTTCACTTTTCACCACTCGACCTTCGGCCCCTGAATCGAGTAGTGCCCTCTTGGGTTCAAACGCAGCATGACGACCCATGCAACATATCCTTTCTTAATTAATCCAATTAAAAATCAAGCAAAATCAAGGCAATCAGCTTGACATCATCTTCCAAGAAAGCATTCCTTTATTCCACATGGCAACTTGTTATCACTGACCCCTACCATGCATTTACCATCAAACACAAGCACTTGGAATAATCATCCACAACATATCCCAACAATCAGTTTAATGCAAAAGCATTTTGGATGTTATTTGATCAGTCAACAAAAAACAATGGTATCCTTTTCCAAACATTGCAGGAATAACCACGATAACCTTTCCATCGCGCATTTGCTCTCCCCCTTGGGATATAAGCGATTCCATGCAAAATTTACTTAACACTTCAGCTAAGACACGTGCCAAGGTCTCATACAGCTATGCAAGAATGTAAATTCTATTGAGTACTTATATTGATTGATAACCTAACCTTCTTCTCAACAAGTACGAAATCATCGGTCTTTCCTTTGCCTCGGATTTCCCTAACCCCGTGAGTTCTCTACTTGCCTTTGAGGCCCGAAGTTGTCTATATCTAGCCCAATCCCCAAATTTGGATTGATAAACATAGTCGCTATTGGCAAATCTCAAGGCATCTTAGTTTTTAATCCTTATGATCGTTGCTTGTGTTAACTACACACTTCATCAAGATCCCAAAATGAACTAACAGTTTGAGATATTAGCGAGAGCTTGGGCAAAGATCTTAGAATTTTTCGGGTCTGGATTTCCTTTAGATTGTGGACTGCCTACTATGTAATCCGTCAAGCATGCAAGCTACATCACACCTTCAGTGGGGTGAAAAACTTTACTAGTGATTTGCAAGAAGGGAAAATCAACAATACATTGGAACTTTATACGTTGTTTATGCTATGCATGAATTTTATCATATAACATCCAGTTGCGATTTTACTTCTCTTGATACGAGTACTTTGTAACCTGCATCTATTGAATATTTGGGATGAACTTTATCCTTTTAGTTAACCCATTCACGTGTGGAAAAGTACGGTCTAATGCATCTCATGCAAAAATCAAAGCAAGCATCCATCAATTTGGAAATGCATTACTTACAACCGGTACCGTAGTTGGATTGGCAATAATGTCCTCGCTTGAGGTTTCATTGCAGATTATGGGATTTTCTCTTGCACTCGATATCCTTCGCTTCGAGGCCATTCCAATCTTTCTCATTCCTAGGCACGACCTTCGTAGGGTTTTTAGTAGTCTCTTGCGCGAGATAGGGGGGGAAACAATTGGGGGGAAGTTGGCTTGTGGGGTAGGGAATACACTAAAAGAAAAGCACATCCTTCACTTCGAGGCCATTCCAATCTTCCTCCTTCCTAGGCATGACCTTTGTAGGGTTTTTAGTAGTCTCTTGCCCGAGATACGGGGGAAACAATTGGGAGAAAGTCGGCTTGTGGGGTAGGGAATGCACTAAAAGAAAAGCACGTATGACCACCCTCTAAGAAAAGCACATATGACCACCCTCTAAGGAGGGGAAGAGGAGGAGCTCCTTTAGAGTCTCTCTCTCTCTTTCTATCTCTCTCTCTCTCTCTCTCTCTCTCTCTCTCTCTCTCTCTCTCTCTCTCTCTCTCCTCCTCCTCCTCCTCCTCCTCCTCCTCCTCCTCCTCCTCCTCCTCCTCCTCCTCCTCTTCTTCTTCTTCTTCTTCTTCTTCCTCCTCCTCTCTCTCTCTCTCTCTCTCTCTCTCTCTCTCTCTCTCTCTCTCTCTCTCTCTCTCTCTCTCTCTCTCTCTCTCTCTCTCTCTCTCTCTCTCTCTCTCTCTCTACTATACGCAGTATCGTGTCCTTCAAGGCCTCCTTTTATGTGTGGGGGGGCGGAAGGGGGGGTTTATAAGGGTTTCGGAGGCTTATTATTGGGGGGGTCATGGAGTCGTGGTGGTGGTAACCACCACCTGTTGATGTCCACATGGTGGTGGGGCTCCTCAGGCCCTCCAAGTGGCCATGGAATGAGAAAATGTGGCCTCCCTCCTCGCCTATGTCGTCATCCTCATCTTCCTCCCCTTGTAATTTTCATTGACAGCACTGTCTTTTCCTTCCTTCCCTTCCCTCCCTCACCACATGTCATCAGATATGACAGGGGGGAAAAAAATTTTCAATTAATTTAAAAGGGGTGGTGGTCATTCGCATGCGGAAGCGGGGCAGAACGAAATTTTGCTTCCTCTCCCCCTTAGAGAACTCGAGATGTCCTCATATCGGAAGAACTGGGGAAGACAAGCATTAATGGGGCTTAAGGCCTGTGGGTTAGGACCCACCATGCGTCTGCTCCGCTACTCTACTCACTCATAAGTATACAGTCTTTTGAATCAACAACTTATTGCATTAGATCATTTAAAAAAATATCACTAAAACCTTTTGCTAAAAGTTGGTATGATATATGAAAATTTGAATTTTCTTGGGCAATGGAATGTGCAAGTATCATTGGCACACTAACAATATGTTCAACTTGTGGAGTAGTCACAATGTATCATCAAACTACTACCTCACAAACAAGTAATAGATTTACAGAATAAATGCAAGTTTTGACGGTTTTGTTAAGCATTATCCTCATTCCTACATGCCAACAATACACATGGTTGACATCATAGTGGAAAAAGGTATACCATGTCATGTAAACAAAGGCTAGAACAAGTATAGTAGCCCTATTGCTAGACTACATGAAAAGGATTCTACATGTTAAACCATTACAACTATAGCTTAGAAGTGCCATTGATGTCTCCATTTAGTCTCCAAAACAACATTAATGGCAATCATAAATGGAACATTGGATCGATGATCATAGATTCTTGACAATCCTTTGATCTCTTGGAATGATGCATTGCTTGCTTACTTATCCATCCACCAAACTTAACTTGATAACATCTATCATTGATAATATATTTTCATTTACTATGATACATAATCGAGTTATCCAAAAATATATTACAATAGTAGAACACCCACATCCAAAGACCGGTCTTTGCATGCTCAATAAGCGATCAGTTAAAAGGATTCTAGAATTGCATCGTTAAATATTATCATTTGACCCAATTTCACAAATAAAAAATGAAGGAAGCTATACTTTCATTGGTAAAATTATCAAGCAAAGCATTTCAATGGGCCGATCAATGGGACAATATTTGGCTTTTAAAAAGAATAGCAAAATTCAAAATAGATGGCTTACCCACAACATGTTCATCTTGCCTAGATATCAGCTTGGAGAACATATTATTCCCATTCCTCTTTCCACTTGGACATAGTGCATACGATGATAACTTATATCTTAGTGAATACATCAAGATGCACATGTCAACACTTCTTTTGTTCAAAGTCAGAGATAGAGACAGAGAGTTTGAGTAACAATGTAGAGCAGTGTGCTCTCACTACCTTCGTTATCCATTCTCACACATAACTAAAGTGAATAGTACAACCTAATGTCTTAAGGACCATTCACACCAAAGATTGCTAAGTTCTAAAACATCGACCTATTCAATGTCTGCATAGTGTGGTACAGCTGGACATCCTAAGTGTTGGGTACAATCATAACTGAAGACAGATAGATGAGCTTGAAGTCTAACTCTCCCCCTCAAGCTCAAGACAGATAGATGAGCTTGAAGTCTAACACTCCCCCTCAAGCTCAAGACAGCATCTGGACACCAAGCAGCTGTCTAAAAACACTGAACTTATCTTTACCTAGAGACTTGGTAAAGATATCTTCAACCTGCTCATCAGTCTTCACATGTATGAGATCAACTCTCCCTGCAAGAACCATCTCTCTGATGAAGTGGTAGTGTACCTCTATGTTTTTTGTCCTGGCATGGTATATTGGATTCATAGCCAGGTGTACACTACTCAGATTATCACATAACAAGGTCACTGGAGCATCCACCTGTATATCTAGATTAGCCATAAGCTTGAGTAGCCATACAATCTCACATGTTGCCAATGCAGTACCCCTGTACTCTGCATCAGTACTCAATAAAGCAGCCGTAGACTGCTTCTTGTTACTCCAACTGATCATGCCACTACCAAACCTAAATGCATAGCCACTAGTAGATCTATGGTCATATGAGCATCCTGCCCAATCTGCATTCATATATCCAATCAGTTTGAAGGGCTTATCTCTGACATAGAACAACCGTATATCCAATTAGTTTGAAGGGCTTATCTCTAACATAGAACAACCCATAATCTACAGTGGACTTAACATATCTCATAATGCATCTAACTGCATCCAAATGTGGCTTTTTGGGCTTCTGTATACACTAGCTTATGAGCCCTACAGCATAGCTCAAGTCAGGCCTAATGATGGTCAAGTAAATCAGACTGCCAACCATTTGCATGTACATAGTCACACCCTCTACTTTAGCCCTAGTGCTCATGTCTAGCTTGACGTTCTGATCAAGAGGTGTATCCAATGGTTTGCATTCAGCCATGCCATACTTCTTCAGCAATTCCATGGCATAGTGCTTCTGCATCAGCCATAAACCATTTTCAGTTGGAACTACCTCAATGCCCAAGAAACACTTCAATTCTCCTAGGTTCTTCATATCAAATTCAAATTTTAGCATCTTCATTACATGTTGTATGTCCAACTCATCATCACCAGTGATTATCAAATCATCAACATATATGACCAACACTACCAAACCACCGTCAGTCTTTTTCGTAAATAGGCTATGGTTAGCCCTACCAACAGGAAATCCCAAGCTCTGCAAGTAGTTACTAATCCTTACATGCCAAGCTCTCGAAGTCTACTTTAGCTCGTACAATGCCTTTTTCAACCTGCGTACATAATGTTGAAAACCAGGGTGTACATACCCTTCCGGCTGAACCATATAGACATCCTCTGCCAAGTCACCATTAAGAAAGGCATTTTTCATGTCCATCTGCTACAATTTCTAGCCTCTAGCAATAGCCAAAGCAATCACAGAGTGTATGGTTTCCATCTTGGAAACATGGCTAAATGTTTCCTCATAATCAAGTCCATATTGTTGGGCATACCCCTTAGCAACCAGCCTGGCTTTGTACCTTTCAACACTACCATCCAATTTGCATTTGATCTTATAGACCCATTTTCAGCCAATGGTCTTTTTCCCTTCAGGCAGTAGCACAAGATCCCATGTCTTATTTTTAGCCAAGGCATGGAGGACAATGGGAAAAAGGGCCTAGACCACGTCCGGCCATGAAAAAAAGGGGATAAGGGGATGACCGCCCAAAAGGGATTTAGGGTTTTGTATATAAAGTTGAAAAGTAAATGAGAAGCTCATTCTTGTGTGTGGCCAAAAGTAGCTCTTTTGTTCTTGTTCTTGTTCTTGTTCTTATTCTTGCTTGCTTGAGCTTGTGCTTGAGAGAGGGAGTGTGAGAGTATGAGGGAGTGAGTGTGTGAGGGTGAGGGGCCATGGTGGAGAAGCTCTCTATCTTCTCCTCTCTTCTTCTCTTCTCTTCTCTTCTCTTCTCTTCTCTTTGCTCACAGCAATGGAGCTTGGAGCATGAAGTCTAAGGATGGAGCTTGCTTGAAGCTTTCACTTGGATCGTGGAGCTACTAGAGTGCTCGGGAGAGGAGAAAACTCGATCGGGCATGGAGATAAGCTCACTACAATTATAGAGATGGATAGCGCATCGGCTATGTGAGAGGTAGCCATTAGTGCTCAGCTTTGGAATGCTTGAAACAATAAGCGGTATGTGGTCTCGGCAATTGATCGCCTCTACATATACCTAGCAAAATCATAAGTTTCCAAGTTAACTTGGAAGACTGTCTATAATTTCCTAGTTAGAGGATAGCAGCTGCTAGATATAATTAGTGAAAACTAAAATTTTCTAGTTAGGTTGATATTATTACTAGTTTTACACTAAGTTTCTAGACAAATTTTCTAGATACGACTACCATTTTCTAGATACTAACTAGGAAAAGGGCTTTACTAGTTAGAAGAGACTTGTGATGGCAAAATTATCTAGCTATAACTAGAAAATTTTACATTCTTCCTGGGTTTGTTGTTATTCTTCCTGGTTATAGTGTGAACTTTCTATATAGGAAGTGGTTTAGAGTTTGTTGTGTGGTTAGAGAGAGTTGTCATGTCTTAGGCCTTAGGGACTAGCTTAACTAAGCCTTGATTCATGTAGAAGGGCATTATCCCAATTTTCACTATGTAGTTGAGCAAATCCACTAGATCAGTTTCACACACATTCCATATCTTCTGAAAGGCTTCGGTGGGCATGCCATCAAGATCAGGTGACTTGCAAAACTTCATCAAGCTCACCACTTCTTTGATTTCCTCCTTTGGGAGGGTTTTTGAAGCATGAGTTCTTAATCCATGGTAATAGGGGTAGTAGCTTCTTCCAGAAAGGCAAAAAACTATTTTATCATAATTAGGGATATGAGTTTTGCTCTTAGATTTGCAAAATAATATGCATTTGGGCCATCACTCGCCTAAAGCTCCATTGCCCCTTCATTTGGATCTTTCCTGCCCTGACAACTTCATCCTCTTGCTTCTACAAGTATTTTTCAACCTCTCTTACTAGACTATGAGTAACTTTGTCATTTGAGGACTCTCTTGTAGTAGTGAGCAAAGAAAGCACCTCTTGTCTGGAGAGCTAGTCCTTGTCTTCTCCTTCTTATTATAACTACTTTGTTCCTTCTATATCCTTTTGCCACCTCAGTAACGGATTGTTGATATTTGAACCACCTGTAATTTGGAGTAGGTGAGGTGTCCCTAGCTTGCTCCCATGCCCTCGTCATTTTTTTCCACAAACATCTTTTCTTCCAAGAAGGATGTATGTTGAACGGTGGTGGGCCCTGGTCATTATCCATCAGTTAAATTAGTTTGGATATCAGAAATATAGGATGGTGGTCCAATGCAATATAATCTTCTAGAACAACATATTAATGCCACCATTAATCCACCATGCTCCATTGGATGCATACACTCTATCCAACATGCTACTCCTCCAAGTTGAGCCTTTATGTCTGTTGTGCCAAGTTATCCTCTTGGCTTTGTTTCGCCTAGCTACAATTGCTAGATCCTCTAGCTCACAAGTTGACACTAGGGCCTTCCACGATTCCCTTTCTTCAGCAATCATTGAGTCTCCCCCATGTGTCCTATCACCAAGCATGGATGCCATGTTCCACCATCATGTTCCAAACCCCTCCTACCACCACATTTTTCCCTTGCAATTGCTGCCTAAGAAAATGCCACTAATTTGCTCTTATTACCGAGCAGTTATCTGCATACACCAAGCAAGCAAAGAACTCTTTATTACATGACTCGACCTTAACAGATACTATAGCAAAATTTTTGAATATCAATTGTTACCAAGACATATTAGCTCAATGATTCCAAATTAATTTGATACTCATGTACTTTGAAAGGCGATTTGTATTAAAATATGATTAAATGCTCATCTTTCTATTTAAGGGTGGCCAATGGCCATAACACCCTATAATTATGCTTGGGTGAAATGCCCAAGAGAAATTAAAAGTTTAGTCGTGCAGTCAAATTAACCAGAAAGCTCAAATGACTAAGACTTTTATACTCAGATAGTCATATTGACTCCAAGCTTATATAATGAGTGGTTTTAGCAAGTAAAATCAAATGCCCATAATTGAAGAAACAAACCATGAACCGGTGAACCTATATAATGAAGCTCTCCAAAAGTTAAATTTGGAAACTCCTAAAATTTGGGAGGTTACTATTTTTGGAAGTTGCTCAAATGCAAATTCTATTCATGTCAAAGGCTCCAAAATTTCACAAGGAACAATTTTTTCTTCGACATCTCAAATTCTTAACGATTTGAGATATTTTTAGAGTAGAATGTTTAGAAGTTTATTTCTCTAGAAAAGTAACATATGGCATGTGGAAGATGACGTGTCATTTTGAAGGAACAAGTGTCCCTACACTTGTCATTTACAGCAAACACTTGTCATTTTGTAGCCTCTACTTTCCACTTTTGAGCACCCAAGCCCCACATCTATATATTGGAGGTTTCTTTCTTCATTTGAAACAAGCTCTCATGATGAAATTTTAGCTGCATGCTTTGTACTCTTCTATCTATATGTCATCCAAGAAACACTTTCTACTTAGCTTGACCTAATCCAAGCACTAAAGAAGAAAAACAACTTGTTGCCCGAAGTTTGCAAAAATCAGGGTTTCAAAACTATAATTTTCAAAATTGCAACAAATCAGCCCTTTTGTATATTGTTCAAGCACTTGGTGCCCATGGTTTTGTTTCAATGAATTCCTAAAAAGGGGGAGGGGACAATTTCCCTCTCAATGTGGTGTCAACTCTCTCTCTCTCTCTCTCTCTCTCTCTCTCTCACACACACACACACACACACACACACACATTTTCATGGTGATAATTGGTCAAGTTGGCTAAGTTCACAGTATTGTCATTCTCACGGTCTTCCCCGCATTAGTATCAGAGCAATGACTTCTTCTTTGCAAGAACTTTTCTAGGTGACAAGATGTTTGGGCCCAACTTTTTCACCATGTCAATAGAGCGAACATAAGAATTTGGTGAATAACTAAAAGGCTCATGACACTCTATATCTGTATGCTTCTCTGATTATGAGAAGATACAAAGATACAAGGAGCTGGAAATCCAATCCAAAAATTCAAGCTTTGATGGAGAGAAGGGCTAAAGCATGGGCTAAAGCAAAGGTCTTTGAAGATTTCCTTATTGAGAAGGTTCTTGAGACATATGGTATTATGGCTGTGAAGGCCTATCTCAGCATGAAAGGTATCAATGTTATTGATGCAACTAAGTCTACAAAAGGCAACATATCACCTATCATTCAAGGATCCACCCAAGTGGTGACTTCAAAGTCTCATCATACACAAGCTACCTCCTCTTGTTCCAATAATCCCTCCATGGAGAAGGGCATGGAGAAAGCCAAAGAACTAGCTATTTCCAAGGTAGCTGAATCTCCAAATATTCTTTTAGCAAAGGAAAACAATGCTAAAAGAGACTTCAAGGCTAGAAAGAAGAGCGCCAAGTTTGAACTTTTCTATGGTAAAAGAGATTCTCACAAAGCTATGTATTTTACAAAACAATTTGATGTTACTTTTGGTGGTGAAGATTATGCAACAAAATAAAAAAGGATGATTAAAATGCATCTAAAGTATGCCACTTTGAATTGGTGGCTCAAATTTGTTCAAAAGGAGAAGAAACCCAAGTCTTAGAAAGAGTTTAAGGAGAGGTTCAACAAGAAGTTTTTGCCTTCATCCTTTGAAGCTGATGTGTAACAAGAATGGGATGAAGCAAAGCCATGGAGATAATGTTGAAACATGTATCAATAGGTTTACAACTATTTCTCTTAAGTTTACATCTCTTAATGAAGTTCCTTCCAATATGGAGATGAGAAAGTTTATCCATGGATTACATTCGACGATACAGCGAGCTCTCAAGATGACAGAGCGTGATACTTTGGAAGCAACCCAAGATGCAACCTTAGAAGGTGAAGGACTGCATATGCCATGGATGCTTAATAAAGCCTCAAAAGAAGAACCACAAAGAAAGAAGATCAATATGTTTGACCAAAAGAAGGTAGAAAATAAGAACCAAAGCATAAGGATGGAGGTAGACTACCTTTGCCATCCAAAAAGAAGCTAACATATCAACAACTAGCAAAATATACAAGAGAACGACGATGTTTCTCTTGTGGAGAAAAAGGACACATGACTGGTCAATGCCCTAATAAGGCAAAGAAGGAAAACCAACCCCAAAAGACAACTCAAGAAAATTTTGTACCTAAGGAATCATTGCAATAAGATGAAACTCCATCATAGAAAATGATGCTTTTTATGGCTTGGGGTAAGATTATTAATCAACCTATTCTCATACATTTTGATAAAGGGGCTACATATCATTATATCCATCCTTGGATTGTTGAAGCTCTACATCTATCAAAGGAGAGGTTTAGAACACCAAAAATGTCAGGTGTTTCTTTTCAAGGAATGGAGTCTACAGTTACTCCCATTCTTGGGAAACTATGAATTGAGATAGGAGATTATGTAGATCATGAGAGTTTTGTCATGGAAGATCTTGGTCATTGTGATGTTTTATTAGGAATGCCTCGGCATAGAAGAATAGATCTAGCCATTGATTGGAATCAAAATAAGTTTAGATTCCCTTTCAAGGGTAAAGATTATCTTTTGATGTAACGAAACTCTATTCCCATATTATCCCATGTAAAAATTTGTAAAGCAATGAAAAAGTCTATTTCCTCGTACTTGATTTTTATCAAAGATTCTAACAAAGAGTCTAGAATTGATGAGTCTATCTCAAATATGAACAAGGACCGAATAGTTTCTTAAAGGAGTATGAAGATTGTTTTGCAGACACTTTACCTGATGAGTTACCACCAAAGAGGTCAGAATATCATCACATTGATCTCATTCCGGAGAGCTTACCTCCAAATAGGCCGCTCTATTATGTGAGTCCAACACAATAAGAGGAGATTATGGAGCAAGTGAATGAGCTCTTAGAGAAGGGTCTAATAAGACCGAGTTACTCACCTTTTTTCTCTCCACTCCTCTTAGTGCAGAAGAAATATGGATCTTAGCACATGTATGAGGCCTACATGGCCCTCAACAAAATTATAATTTTGAATAGGCTTCCCATTCTAAGAATTGATGATATCTTGGATAGATTGGATAGATCCAAAGTATTCAACCAGATTGACTTAAAGAGTGTCTACCATCAGATAAGGATTGATCCTAAAGATATTCATAAAATAGCATTCTAGACAACTTTTGGTTTATATGAGTTTCTTATGCTACCATTTCGTCTTACCAATGCTCTTGTAACCTTTAATAGAATGATGCAAAGAATCTTTAGTGCACATCGAAAGTTTACATTCACTTTCTTTAATGATATTTTGGTTCATTCAAAAGATGAAAAATAGCATTTAAAAAACTTGAAAATAATATTTCAAGAACTCTGCAAACATAAACTTTATGTGAATGGCAAAAAGAGCAAATTTTTCTTGTAAAAGATTCACTACTTGGGATGTATTGTATCCAAAGATGGGATTCAGATGGATCCAGAAAACTTCAAAGCTATTGTGGAATTGCCAGAATTGAAGTGTCCATGAAGTTTGAAGTTTCTTGGGATTATGCTCTCATTACATGAGATTCATTAAATGGTTTGTAGTGGTTTTGTTGAACCATTGCATAATTTAACCAAGAAAGCAATGGCATTCTAATAGACCAAACTAAAAAATGAAGCATTTGAAGCTCTAAAGTTCTATATTAGCAAAGGACCTATTTTGATTATACCTAATTTGTCAAAACCTTTCTTTCTAGAATGTGATAGTAGAAAAATGAAAAAAGGAATGCTACTATCTATGAAAATGAGTTAAGCCATCATTTAAGCTTTAAAAGATTGGACAGACTATCTTTTAGGTGGAGAATTTCACATCAAGATGAACCATGACAATTTGAGACATTTTCTCAACCAAACAAATATTTTTGAAAAGCATATTCGATGGGCCAATTATTTAGCTCAATTTAACTTTTAGATACTACATATTCCTTGGAAACAAAACAAGGTAGCAGATGCCCTGTGTCAAGAAGACCTCAAATTCATGTAGTGTCCAAGATTCATCATATAGATTTCACTAGTATGATGAATATGTATGCTTCTAATAAAGATTTTAAAATCATCATCTTGAAGAATTTACAATTGGTAAAAGGGTAAACTCTTATGTTATTAAAGATGGATTTCTTACGATGGAGAATAAGTTATGTGTTACTAAAGATTTCAAGCCTAATGTAATGGAAGAATATCATGCGGTGCCTTGCATGGCTCATCATGGTATTCTGGCCACAACCAAGGCACTTGAAATGTATTTCTTTTGACCAAGTCTTCAACGAGACATTGATTAATATATCAAGAATGTCTTGCATGCCAAAATATTAAGTTTGATCTCACCAAAAGCTTGCATGACTTTTGCAACCATTACTAATTTCTAAGTCAACCTTGGGAAAGTATTGCTATGGATTTTATTTTTCACTTGCCAAAATCAGAAAATGGCAATGATGGCATATGGATTATGATCGATAGATTTAGCAAAAATGCTCATTTTATTCCAGTTAAGAAGACTATCAAGTCTCAACATATGGCTAGAATATTTGTTCAACAAATCTTTAAGTATAATGGGTTACCACAATCCATTGTGGGTGATAGAGATCCACGAACCACTAATCTCTTTTGGTGAGCTCTTTTTAAAAATTTGGGTACAAAGCTTACATTTTCTTCTTCTTCTTATCCTCAAACAAATTGTCAAAGTGAGATAGTCAATCTCATAATATTGGATATGTTGAAGTGCAATTGCCATAAAGCCAACTAACAATAGGAAAAGTATTTACCTTTGCTAGAATATGCCTAGAATAACACCATTCACACTTTTACACATAGCACAATTGGAGGTCATATATGGAAAACCACTCTTATTACCAATTGTCAAAACCAAGGAGGAGATATTTCATGCCGATGAGTTCATGCGTGATATAGATATAGCTTTCACCCAAGTTAGATGAGCTATCCAAATATCTCAAGAAAAACAAAAGAAAGCAGCAGATAAGCATCAAAGGCAATTGATTTTACAAGAAGGAAATATGGTGTGGTTGAAATTTAACAAAGCTCATCTAAGAAGCTCTAATAAGCCTTTATCCCAAGTCATTAAGCTCATAGCAAGAAATTATGGGCCATTTCAAGTCACTAAAAAGATTAATGATATTTGTTAGGTCACAACTTCCAAAGCATTATAGAATTCACAATGCTTTTCATATCCATCTTCTAAAGCCTTATGAAGGGCCTCCATCATTGGAACTTGCAATAAAGGATCCACATGAAGTAGATGAATAGGAGGAGATATTTCAACTAGGGCAATATTATGATCAAGAAACGAGAGGAAGAAACATTTCTAGAAAATTCCTTTTGAAATTTAAAAACTCTCATGTAGAACACTCTAAATGGATGTCAAAAGAGTATTTTAAAGACTATCCAAAAATACTTGTAGCTTATGAAGAAGTTGTAGGATCAAAAATACTTCAAGAAACCTCTTGAGGACAAGATGGATTTCAAGAGGGAGAGATATAACAAACCTTTTGTATATGAATTGTTACCAAGACATATTGGCTCAATGATTCTAAATTAATTTGATGCTCATATACTTTAAAGGAGATTTGTATTATTTAAGTGTTTTAAAATATGATTAAATGTTCATATTTCTATTTAAGGGTGGCCAATGGCCTAAACACCCTATGATTATTCTTGGGTGAAATGTCTAAGAGAAATTAAAAGTTTAGTCACGTAGTCAAATTAACCAGAAAGTTCAAATGAATAAGACTTTTACACTCAGATAATCACATTGATGACTAGAATCCTACATAATGAGTGGTTTCAGAAAGTGAAACTAAATGCTCATAATTGAGGAAACAAACCATGAACCGGTGAACCTATATAATGAAGCTCTCCAAAAGCTAAATTTGGCAACTCCTAAAATTTAGGGAGTTACTATTTTTGGAAGTTGCTCAAATGCAAATTCTATTCACGTCAAATGCTCCAAAATTTCACAAGGAACAATTTTGTCTTTGACACCTATCTCAAATTCTTAACCATTTGAGAGATTTTTATAGTAGAAGGTTTAAAAACTTATTTCTCCAAAAAAGTGACGTGGCATCTAGAAGAAAACATGTGCCATTTTCAAGAGACAAGTGTCCCTACATTTGTTATTTACAAGCAAACACTTGTCACTTGTAGCCTCTACTTTTCACTTTTGAGCAACAAAGCCCCACACCTATATATTGGAGGTCTCTCTCTTTATTTGATACAAGCTCTCACAGTGAAAGTTAGCCACATACTTTAACCTCTCTCATAATATCTCTCATCCAAGAAGCACTTTCTACTTAGCTTGATCTAATCCAAGCACTAAAGAAAAAAAAAAAATTGTTGCTATCGGAGTTTGGAGAAATTAGGGTTTCAAAACCCTAGTTTTTAGAATTGCAGTAAATTAGCCCTTTTGTATATGGTTTAGAAACTTGGTGCCCATGGTTTTGTTTCAATGAATTCCTGAAAAGGGAGGGGCCAGTTCCCCTCTCAACATGGTGTCGACTCTCTCTCACTCTCACTCTCTCTCTCTCTCTCTCTCTCTCTCTCTCTCTCTCTCTCTCTCTCTCTCTCTCTTCTAATATTCATGGTGATAATTGATCAAGTTGGTTAAGTTCAAAGTATTGTCATTCTCACATTCTTCCCCACTCTTACACATACACAACCACCATCTCCTACAAAGAAGCTCCACTTTGCTTTGAGGAAGCCTTTGACGAGTAATATAGTATTGTCTTTGCCTCTACTATGCACATCATAGAAGGTATAGCCCACCAGCACTCTCAAGGCTCTACATACATGCTCGTCCAACTTTATTTCTTGCAATGCAATTAAGCATAGCTTAAGTTTATTAATGAGCTCCATGTGACTTGCTTTCAAAGGTCAAAGTTCATGCCTATGACATTCCAGGTATAGAATTTCAACTTTCTTAAGAGAGCTGATTTTTCAATAAAGCAAAGTTGGTTGATCCATGATCATTGATTGGTGCATAGTAATTCTAATCTCAATGTAGGAGTTTCTTAATAGATGTTTAAGGGATGGCTTGCCACTATTTTCTTAGCACTTCCTTTGTTGTCTTGTATTCTAGGGGGAATATTTTCCTTATTTCAATTGCTATTCTACGCCTCATTATCCTTCATCTATTGATACTTTCTCCATAGTAGGTACTCTATTCTCCTTACCTTCCTTATATTTCTCAGCTATCTTGGTTGCTATTGCATGAGGACCTTCTCTATCTCAAATGTCCCCCGGTGACTGTGTCTCCCTTTGCATCATATTTGGTTTGTCTTTGTTCTTTTCCTTTTCTTTTTTATCTTCATGTGCTTGACTTGGAGCCACCATGGATGCTTTTTTAGAGCAATTCCTAGCAAAATGACTATTGACTTGCAATTGTAACATGTATCTAAAAACACAAAAACCTTGACTAAGAGGAATATTTCTATCCCAAAAGGGTCTTAGAGCTATAGGTATTCATGTGGCTCATTTTGCATGTCCCAAAGGATGCAGACTGGATTGATAGCTTTGATAAGTCCCCATGATGTTGCCACATTGGGAGCATATAACACCTTTCCCAATGTCACAATGATTACAAAAACTTCATCAAGCATCCATGGTGGTAGGTCTGAGAGCTCAATCCAAACTGGACAATTTTTACTAAGTACCCTATTTCGGGATAATGATGCAGACCAAGGCACTACGTATACCAAGTTACCTCAGTATCCCACTATTGATACAAGTAACCACTCTCTTCTAGCCCTAGAACCTAGTAGAGCAAGGTAAAATCCCTTGCCAACAAACTTAAATTGCACCAAGTTTGCTCTCCCTTGATACTACATATGGTTGAGAACCACTTGTTGAATTCTTCTTCAAATAGCAGTCTACCCATGAAATAAAGATAAACCCCCATTGTGACAAGCGAGGCATATCTTTGCCTAGTCTATCATGGGATAGAGCAACCATGGCTCTATGCACTCTTGCATCATTGGTAGCCTTAGTTTTGCACAGAGTATTGTGCTTCTCCTAGACTTGCCTCAGTGCCTTCTTGCCCTCAGCCATGTTCTAGTCATTGTGTTGTTGTAGAGCAAGTTTGTAGTCTTTATTTCTTCAATGAACTTTGCTTGCATCTCCTCTATGCATTGCCTCTTCCCTTGAGTTACCTGCATGCATTTAGGCCTGCCACATGTTGTAGAGATGAATGACCTTAAATGCCCACTAGCCATGTTAGAGACCATGATTGCCCATCTATAGGTTCATTAGCCATGTCATATGAATACTCAACCTTCCCTTAGCTCTCTAGTGCGAAGGTTGATCCACCATAAAAGTGCTTTGATTCGAATGTCATCAAAAGCTTTTGATCCCATGAGTAGCCATGTTGAGCATGATTCTTTTTAAGCAAGAAAGTCACATATTAGCCTAGCTTGATTCAATGATCATTCGAGGAGGATGCTATCATCAATTGAAAATCCAATCATCTAAAGGCACTATCCTTTTTGAAGCACTATCGAAAGCCAATTATAGAAAGCTTATTTGGAAGCTTTAATTTGGATGGCATTTTGTCCATTTAAATGGTACCAAACGCTTGTTTTCAAATGAAAGCTCTCAATAAGAAAAAGAGCTTTTCTATTTAGAAAAATGTGACCCCTACAACAAGCTCATGGCAACTCCAATATCAAACATCACACCAACCACAACAATTCCTTTCAAGGCTAGAGAATTTCCAACTTTAAGAAGGGTTGTCCAAGTAGGTACAATAAATATAGCTCCAGAATAAGGAATGACTAGCACCTCTAGAGGTCAAGGCTTTGATTAGAGGCTTCTTTCCTTGTTGTGATTTGAGTTAGTCTTTTTCTCTTGGACTGTTGGAATGATGATAGTTTTTGGAGTGATTGACTATGCTCAAATTGGACACATAGCCTAAACACTTGAATTCTTTTATGCTTGTCCTTTGCACAAGTGAGCGGCCCAGGCCCATCACTAATGTGTTCCTATTACTGATAGTTGTGCTTGAATTGTCCTGTGCTTATCCTTTGTGCAAGTGGGCACACCCATCACAGCTATGTTCCTATTTATTGATTGTTTTTCCAACCTATTCCTTAGTTTGCTCTTCCTTTTTAATGCTTTCTACTTCTCTAATCTCCTATTTACATTACCTCTTATGCTTAAGTTCCATCTCTTTGCACCTACCTCTTTCTCTCCTTTTGAATGACACAATTGTGAATGTTCAAGGTAGCTTCTCTTTCTATTCTCCTCCCTAAATTAATTTGAATATGTTCTACCTTCAAGTGTGTGTACCATTCGAATGCTACTTCCCAATGTGAATTTGAATATTAGTGTATGAGTATATATTTGAATCACTCTCTTTAATTCCTAGCTAGAACCTCTTAGTACTCACTTGTTATTGTAGTATCATTACAATGCCGATGATGGTCTTATGATCCTTGTGCCATCATGTTGATCACCAAGCTCTTGATCCAAATGTGTCAACCCTTTCCAAGTTCAAGTCATCATTTTGCAACAAAGATGTAGAGAAAGGAAGAGAGCAATGACCTTTTCAATAACTTTGTCTCTCATCCCTCATGCTTTCGTGGTTTTACTCAATTCATCTCTCCATCTCCCACTCCTTCTCTCAATAGTAAGCAAGAACCACAATTTAAGAAGCAGTGATTAGAGATAGAAAACTTAATCATAAATTGGCACACACTAGAATGAGCTCTATTTTATTTAAAATTATATAATGGGCATTATTTTTAGGGTTTCCTCTCTTAATAAGACATATTATCTCTTTTTTTTCTCTTGGATTGGCCCTCTTACACATGATTATAACAAATTTGAATCCTTCTCATATATCCAAACATTGAGAGACCTAATTTTCTGCCAAAAATATAATGCAATTTGCATGAGAGTGAAACTGACTTTGACCAAAATTTTCTTTTTTGTGACATCTGAAACATTGATTCTCTTCTTGATTCCCTTGTTGTTAATGGATGATGGTGATGGTTTGATGGTTTTCGATTAATGTAGGTTACCAATCCACCATTGATCCTCCCTAGGGGATTGCACACCTCATCCTAGTCAATCAATAAGTAAGGCAATGAGTTGGCTAATAATCCTTTCCAAACCTAACACTCAACCCTTCTACACCTTCAAGGGACACCATTGCCATGATTGGGCTTTATTACCACCTATCTCATGCCAACAAAGTGATGTGGTTCTCATAAAAATGCAACTAACTTACTATGTCTATATGGTCTACACCCATTGGTGGATGTTCTACTTTAAGGCAAGAGGGACACTTGGAATGCTACTTAAAAAACTTCTAGTAGCCCTCCTCAATTGCACAATCACAACAAAGGGGATGAATATGGAGAAAAAAATATACACAATACTTCCACCATGATTTAAGCATGGGAAAAAGAGTTATCCTGTACCTTTCATTCAAATAAAACCATCCATTTTCAAATAATGCTTAGTAACATGTAAATAATAAAGTCCTAGGCTACAATCATTTGGCTTGAAGAGTAGGTAGTTTGTTGATTGATAGAGTTGTGTTTGTCATTTTCCCACTCTGATTGATGTCCACATCATTGCTCATGTCAAGAGCAGTAGTGGCACTGCAGTGGCACAAGGGGTGGTGGCATTTTGAAGCCATGGGTCACTAGGTGATAGTTTTGGAAGCATTAACACTTTGGCTCCTTGCTCTATGGAGTTTTAGCCAAGGGATAAGTTGTTGCAAGGTGGTGCTTAACATCTTGTACTTCATTCCTTATGATAGCTCCCCCAAAGTACTACTCACTTGAATAGTAGTGGAGTGGAGTGTAGTGTTATAGTGACATGAATGTGTGTTGTGTTCATGATGATAATACTAGGGGTCTAAAGGGCCCCATTTTATAATTTTTTTTCGGGGGATTGAGTTGCATGGTGGCTCTATTTCAGCACGGTGGTAGCATTCTTAGGCCATGGTGACTTTTGGATCAAGCAACATTGTTAGAGTGGTGGCATGACATTCATGGGTCAATGGGACTTGACATCATATTTTAGCCAAGTGACCCTATTTTACTTTAAGTACCCTATTAATTAATGTTTTTCGGCCTCTAACATAGTCTCATTCTTATGTGAATACTTAAGTTGAATAATTGATGTTCCATGGGGGTCTTAGGGTAATTCATATGTTGGAATCTTAAAGTTTTAGCATTTTGATTTTTATTTGAGGATAGGGACATTCTAATCTCAACATACTTTATTTGGCACAAACTAATGCCTCCATTACACTTAAACTGAATGCCCAAATAATGATGCAATAGGCCCAAATTTGACATATCAAAAGCCAAATTCAAATCATCCTTAAAATTAGTAATATGTATAGCATTAGTAATAGTAATCAAGATGTCATCAATATAAACCACAATGATTAGAGTCACATCACCCTCGTGTTGTGCATACAAGGTGCTCTTAATTGGACTATTTCTAAAAAATAACGTGCAACCAAAGCTGCATTTATTTTCTCATACCACACCTAAGGTGCTTACTTTAGACCATACAATGTCTTCTTTAATCAGGCATAATCCTTTGCCCCACAAGTTTATCCTTATATTGATCAACACTACCATTTAGCTTTCTTTCAGCTTATTAGCTCACCTAGGACCAATTGCATTTTTTCTAGGAGATAAGTCACATAAGAACCAAATGCCATTCTTGACAAAAACATCCTACTCACATTGCATTATTCGGCCATCTAGGCTTTTGAATTTTGTGCCTTTCCAAAAGAAACAAGTTCATCCTCATCATGCATACTAGAAACAACCGATGCATAAAAATCTTATGCATAAGATGCACTATGATAGCCAAAACAAGTATGACTAGATAAAGATGTGTCCAAGTTACTATCATTAATGTCTATACTAGACATTTTAGCATAATCTTGGACCTCTCAATCTCTCCTCTCTTATCAACAATTGGATCATTGACATATGCATCAAAAAAGGCTGATTTAGAAATCCACATACTTTGAAACTACATTACTTGATGCTACATATGACTCCCACCATTGAAAAATAGGCAACAAAGTATCATATATATCATATGAGCATACATTAATCTCCTTGGTACTTGAAGGCTACATAGTATCTTTCACAAAGATAATATCATGATTGATCAAAATATGCTTTATGTATGAATGACATAAGATTTAACCTTTGCTCTGAAAACTCTAACCAATGAAGATGCATTTTGTAGCTTTGTCATCCAATTCTTTGTGATGTCATATAGATAGTAATGTATAAGCAAGGTAACCAAAAATATGACGGTCAGAAACATATGGCCTTTTGTGATTCTAAGCCTCATATGGAGGGACAAATGACAATGCTTTGGTGGGATACCTATTTACCATATAAGTTGCATACATATAATGGCCTCAAACTAGAAACCATGTGGAAAAACTTAACGTTTGATCATACATTCTGCCATCTGCATGATGGATCTCTTATTTCTCGTGGCTACATCACTATGTTGAGATTTATATAATCTCTTTATATTTATTTTTTGTTCCTTGATCAACCAAAAATGCATTGATATCTTCAAATGTGTGCTCGCCCTTGATCAAATATGGAGATTTTCCTCTTTAGATCCTCTATTAAATTAGCCATACATACAAATTGTTTAAAGCACAAGAATAATTTGTCCTTAGCTTTCAAAGAATACATCTATGTATGCCTAGAGAAATCATCAATAAAATTCACAAAGTATAGAATTTCCAAAAGCTAGTGTTTATATTGGACCACAAACATGATTGCATACAACTATAGTTTTCAAATACTTCTCACTAAATCATCTTTTAGAAAGGAAGCATGATGCATTTTACCCAATATGCTATCTTCACAAATATGTTTTACAAGTGCCTCAAGAGTAGGCACCATGTTAGATTTCTATAGGCCTTCCGAACTACCAAAATTCAAATGAAAAAAATATGCATGATAAAGATTTGGCATGTGAATCTATAACAACACATCCTATATCTTCCATATAATAGCTAAGCTCATAAAATCCATGACACAGCAAACCAAATGCAACAAATCTATCACCACATGAGAGATTCTGCATACTACAACTATTACCCAAAAACTTAATAATCAAATCAATCTTGATTAATGCAAACGCTAGCAACAAATTATTTTTTAATCTCTAGCATGTATAAAGCATCTAAAAGTGTGAAAGTACTAATATCAATAGTAGTCAACACAATTTCACAAACTATTTTAATAGAAAATATATGCAAGAATGATTTGACAAAGATTCATAATTGTAATGCATTCTAAATTTCCATTATATTTTGCACAATGTTAATAGATTCTAAAGGAGAGAAGGAGATGCATTTGCAATAGCTATACTAGGCTCTATCTTATTAGACTCTTTTCTAGCCAATGCATGACATGCAAGAATGATTTGACAAAGATACATAATTTTATTACGTACTAAATTTCCATTATATTTTGCACAATATTTGCAGATTCTAAAGGAGAGAAGGAAATGCATTTGCAATAGCTATACTAGCCCCTATCTTATTGGACTATTTCCTTTGTTTGGTACTCATATAAATCATAATTTTTAAGAAAAATGAAAATCTAATTGTCGAGAAGCTAGACAAGAACAACTACCCATCATAGAAATTTCATGTGACGACCTTTCTTATTGGAAAATGAGTTTGTTTTAGGTAAAGAAAATAAACTAAAGCTAAGTGATCTTGTTACTACAAAAGAATTATATGCATGGAAAGAATGGAATGAAAAAAATAGAAATGTAATATATTATTTGTCTACAATCATTGATAACATTATGCTAGGTTATATTGGAAATGTAGAAAATTCACATGTAGTTTGGATAATCTTCAAGAATATGTTCTTAGTAAATACAAAGGCATGAAAGATTCAACTCAAGCAAGAGTTAAGTACTTTGAAAAAAAGGAAGATATATGTGAAAATGAGTATGTTTTGAATATGAAAAGCATTGTAGATGCCTTAGCAAAAGCTATTTATGCAATATGTGATGATGATGATTTGGTTTCATCTACTTTATGTGGCCTTAATAAATGAGAATACCTATAAATATTTTGTTATTCATTTCCAAATTTTGATGAGTTAAAGAGATCAACATGTAGAGTGAATCATCTGAAAGAACTGGTGACCAAGTCCAACCATTTTATTCAAGTTCAGGAAGGAGGCATGGCAGATTCTTAAGTCATGCTAGTAATAACCGGCAAAACAAATTAAATCAACAATTTGGTGACATACAAATTTCGAGAGACTGTGGTATTTCTAGAGTTAGAGGGAGCTCAAGAGAAAGAGATAGATAGTAGAACAAAGGTTCTAGCAATCATGCTATTGTCTACCATCATTATGGAAGATTAGGTCATATTGTAGCCCACTATTTTAATAAGAAGGATGTCATTCATAGTGGCAAATTGAAATAAGGAAATTATATATCGTCTTCAAGATAAAATGATGACAAAAATGAGAGTTTATTTGTCATGCACCATTCAAGTACATGAAAGATTGAAGACATATGGACTGAAATGAACGATGTCATGGTGTTGCGCATCCGAGGTGTGGAATCCACCAAAAAGTTTGTGTGTGTGACATTCGTGTTTTGTGCATACCTAGTCGTTGTGTTTGCATTTTCCCTATATTTTTTTGTACCTATTCGGGTAGTACCCATATTTTCTTTAGCCTATGTGTGCATGATTGCATGTGAATGTGTGTGTATTCAATCAAGGTCGAGAAACCCGGACTTTAGTGAGTGCAAAAAAAGCCTTGCTTGATCCAATTCAAATATGCTCTGTGTGAAAGGGGATAAATAATGATTGGAGAGAAGAAGCTTCTACAAGCTTCTAACAAAGCTTGAATAGAAATGAGCTTTTTGGGGACTAAAAGGAAGCTTTTACGAAACACACTGTTTTTAGGGGACGTACCGAGCAGTACGGAAAGCGGAGTTTAAGGGGGGGGGAAGCACATAAGAATGGGAGGAACGTGGCTTGCAATATGTTGGTGAATCATAGCACCACGAAGAAAAAATCTGAGTTGCTTTCTCCATGCGTTGAAGCTCAGCTTGTAATTGAATATGCATATGACTGCAGTGCTTCAAATCGTGCCATCAGGATTGCCCCGAAATCTATCACAAGTAGCTTTCATTGCCTTATGTTCCCAGAAATAACACTAGGACGTGATTTTTTGTAGCCAACTAGGCACAAAGCTTGAACAGTCATTGATCTGTGACATCAAGTTAGGCCACAGCTCTGGAAGGTGTATTTGCTGAAGAAGCGCTGATCCAGGGAAGGTATGCACTGTCCACCTGACTTGTGAATAGGCTAACAAAGCAAAGGAGATTCCTGTAGTGTTGCGGGGAGAAGAAAAACGGAAGCAAGGCAGTGGATTACTATAGCTTGATCATTTCCTATCGAATCGGTTAGATTTTCACTCACATCTGTAGTTAGCAGGTTGAGACTTGACCCAGGGAGATCCTGAAGAGTACATGGGCAAAAGCAACTGCATTATCATGGAGTGCACATACAGGCGGATGCAATGATGTTGGTCTAGTTGTAATTGATGCACCTCGGCTCCCGACTTCATTTGACCCGTAGCACCGTCGATGTGAAGGGAGTCACAACTTCATGTTCATAGGTGTGGCATGACGAGAGACTGGACTAGTGCTTTTACAATTTTACCTGAATCATCCCAGAGATTACTCTTGGATGAGAAAAACAAGGGATCTACATCGATATTCACTTATTCATTACTCATAAAAATTAGAGCTTTGAACAAAGGGGAATACTCTTGAGTTTGAAGTAGTGTATTAAACCTTGAAGACTCTTGGGAAAATCTCTGCAAAGCAAGTTCAAAGAGGATACTCTTGTTGGAAGATACTAGCAATTGGATTAGCAGATTATCTTGCCTTGATCATTTATCGGAGTTGAAGACATTCTCTTGAAGACTGGGTGACATATTTGAAGCTCTTGTATTCTGATATAGATCTTGATGTGGTTTTCTTGAGAG
Source organism: Lygodium microphyllum (assembly GCF_053477565.2). Classification (NCBI taxonomy): domain Eukaryota; kingdom Viridiplantae; phylum Streptophyta; class Polypodiopsida; order Schizaeales; family Lygodiaceae; genus Lygodium; species Lygodium microphyllum. The sequence goes on from NC_141163.1 coordinate 117,797,903, forward strand.
GATTGACTCACTTGATTGATCATTATATTTGTAATCCGTCTTGCCGCTTGTACTTGAACCAAAATTATAATACACTTAAACCTTGTCATCAAAGTCTCATCTTGTAACTGTCTCGATCTGATATTCCGTCTTGGAATTTCTCAAGGACCTTTGTGGTCACGACTTTGTTTTCGAAAACCCTTCGACATCTTTGGTGAACCCAACGTGAAAGCGTCGCATTTAAAAATTTCAGGATGGGAGATACTTCAGCATCAACTTTAGCCCCTTCTACCATTCCTACTTTGTCCTCTACTTCGATTCTGTCATTGACTTCTGCTTCAAGTACTTCTACAGATGATTTAAACCAGATTTTGCAGAATATGTCTATGTATATGCAACTTCAAAATCAACAGACACAATTGTATATGCAGCAACATCAGCAGTTACATCAACAATAGTTGTCTCAGCAAAGGCAACTATATTTGGAGCAAGAGAATGCAATCAGCGCAACTAAGGCGATTGAAGCAGTTGAAAATGAAAAGAAACTATTCGATGGCCGTAATGTATCGGCTTATTTGAAGTTGTATGAGATTAAGATGGGATTTTTTGGAGTACCGACAGGGCTTATGAGCAAATATTTTCTTCGCCTTGTCACACCAGCCTTGAGGGTAAAAGTGACTGATCTTTTCCTTCAAAATTCACATTGGCAAGATTTTAAGAAGGCCCTGAAAGAGGAGTATTTTCTTGAGGTCTTTGGGATGGCTACACGGCGGTCATTCTGAGAGTGGGTCTACATGCCAAACAAAGGTCTAGCTGCTTCAAAATTGATACGAGAATGTGAAGAGAGGTATAGTCAGCTAGATGCCACTAAACAAAGAGCATTGGATATTGAGAAAGTTGAGCTTTTCTTGCAAGCTGTAGATCCTGCTCTTCACGAAGAATTAGGAGAGCTTCTTGAGGATCGCACGAAGCCTATGGGTCTTAAAACAGATTGGCAGGACGCTCAAGAAGCGGTCTTGACTTTGACCAAGAGGCGGATATGGAAGACCCGCCTACAGAATGGATCTATGACTCCGACGTCGTCTTCTGCTCCTATGTCTGCTTCTACCCCTATCATTTCTTCTCTTCCTCAGCTAGTTACTTGGCCTATGCCAGTGCCTACTGTTTCTAATCCTCCTGTTCCTAAACCGATGCCGGCTCCTACTGCTTCGAAATCATCCGCTCCTTTGGTTCCTTCCTCTCTTGATGACATAATCAAAGGCATAACAGATTTGACACTCGAGTCAATTAAAGCAGAATTGGTGGGAAAATTAAAAGAGCAGTTTGCCTCGACTGCGCCTACTATTTCTTCTAGTGCTCCTAGTGCACCTAGGAGAGATCGAAGATGTATTTGGTGTGATAGTACAGACCATCAGCATTGCAGGGATTGCGAATCTTTTCAAGATGCAAGGAGGAAGAATTTGGTATTTTGGGGACAAGATGGCAAGATCTGGTTGACTGAAACAGGAGCTCCGCTTGCTACCAATATTGGGAAAGGCAGAATGAAGAAATTAGTGGATGACATGGCTGCATGTACTTCTTATGTGGCAACTAGAGGAGATGCCTTTGCATATGGAGTCGAGATTGAGAAAGGGTCAGAGAATCAGTCAGCATTATGAACCTATGCTATAGAGATGAGAAGCAAGGGGAAAATCCAATAGACTGTTTTGTCTAGTGCAAGTTCTAGCATCAGGTCTGGGACAGGTTGGGATTCGCCTGTTGATAAGTACACTATTTGTGCCTACTTGGCTAAATCTCAGGGAGCAGATATACTTGTTGAGGAGAAGTGTAAGAGAGATGAAGAGAATCCAAATGCAGCTAAAAAGACTAGAGGGGGTAAGTTTGTTACTCCACCTACTGCAGGGTCGTCTTCGAGACCAGGGCCAGAACGACAAATGGAGGATGCTCAGAAGAAAGAAAAGAGGCAGGAACCTAGACAGAGAAAGCAGCCAGGATTTAGATTAATGTCAGATATTGAGACATCTACGGACATGAAGAAAATCTTTAATGACAAGATACTTGGCAGTGAGGTGACTTTTACTATTTCTGAGGTTTGGGCATCTCGAAAAGAGAGTTTCAAGATTAGTTCCAAGAAGTCTTGAAGAGAAAAAGACATACATTGCCTACTACTGATATACAGGGAGTTTTGATTGGGGAGTTGGATGAGGATGAGGATGAGGTTATGGTCGAGAATGTTTTTGTTTTTCCGCAGACAGGGAAGAGGGTTCAGCCTATGCATTATGCTAAAACTGATGAGCCTATCTTGGTACCGCACAGTCACTTTTCGTGAAGCCATTGGACTAGGGCAACTACAAAAACAATGGTAAAAATTGGAGAGAAACAGGTGCCTTATGTTGCTTTGGTGGATCATGGTTCAAAGATTAATCTCATAGTTCATGGAGTTTATGAAAGTAATAGATGGCCTATGGATGCAGAGCATGGGTGGCGTATGAGAGCCGCCAACAACACTGCAGGTGATTTGTATGCTGCCTGTCCCAATATCAGGATTTCTATTGGAGATGTAGAGGAGGATTTCCATTTCTTTGTGCAGGATTCATGCTCTTACCCCATAATCCTAGGACAACCATTCATCACAGAGATGCGCATGGAGACGAAAGTAATGGATGACGGGTCTGCTTATGCACTGATTCGCAATAAAGATGGTATGAGAGCATTCCAGTTTATGACTATGCGTGCAAATCATGCTAGAAACAGGGATACTCTTCGAGATGCGCCTTTGCCTACTGCAAGGGATTCAGATTTTCATTAGGTACCATTGTCCCGCGAGATGATGGTGGTACAGAGCAGAGGAGATTGGAGTTCTCGCCTCCTGGCAGTAGTGTTTTCTCCTCCAATTTTGTTGGAATTTCAGCAAACAGTTCGATGAGTTATCAGAAGATTTCTGAGTTGTCTAGAGCTACCAGGCAGTACATATGCAGGAAGGAGAAAGATTTAAAAAATGCAGGTATTTTAGAGGATGATGAGCATATAGACAGGATGTATGATAGTATGGTTTGTGCAGATAAGATGACAGAGATGGAAAATATGTTGAAAGCTGATATGCAGAGTTGTCCCAGTAATGTATCAGTGCAGTTCCTGGATATGTTTCATGAAGTTTCAGATTTTGTGTCACAGATAGAGTCAGAGGCTGAGGTGACTCAGCAAAAAGTGTTGAGTGCTGAAGAAATTCAACAAATAGAGTTTTCAGTTGATTATGATCAGCCTACAGAGACACAGAGGGCTGAAAACTTTCAGCCAACAGAGTTTACTGCTGAAATATTTCAGCATCCAGAGTTTAGGGTTGTTCTTATGCAGTCCATAAAGGAGAGGGCTGAGGATATTCAGCCCACTAGAGGGCAGAATTGCTGATTTACAGCAAGATTTGAGTAGTGCAGAGGATCATAATGAAGCCAAGGTTGACACGAAATACAAGACTGTGGATAAGAAGGTGAAGCTAGTAGCTGGACCGCTTCCACTTGACAGTGATCAGCAAATAGAGAGGGTTGCTAAGCAGCCAATTTTGAGGAACCTAGAGCATATAGGCCATAAATTTTCAGCAGAGACTCTTGCTGAATTAAAAATTGGAAATGGTTATTTCTTTCTACCCTCAGAGAAGTAGTGCTTTCAGGATATGCTTGAATGACATGGAAGGGGGTTTGCTATCTTCTCGCATGAGATTGGCTGTGTGAATCCGGATATTATTGCCCCTATGGTGATCTTTACTATCCCTCATGTTCCCTTGAACTTCCAAACTATTCCAGTGCCTAGGGCACACCTGCGAAAGCTAGTTGACTTGTTGAATGAGAAAATCAGGATGGGAATCCTAGAGCCTCATCTGCACCATACTCAAATAGGTGGTTTACGATTCCAAAGAAGAATGGTACTCTTCGATTTATATAGGGCATGGCATGCAGCCATTAAACAGAGTTACTATCAGGAATGTTGGTATAGGTCTAGTTGTGGATGATTTTGCAGAAGCATTTGCTGGACGTACCATCTATTCTTTAGGTAACTTGTATTCGGGATATATCAGTTTTAGCTGGCCTTGGAAAGCAGGGACCTAACCACTATGAGAACTCCTATTGGGCTTGTCAGGATGTGTACCTTGCCTCAAGGTGCCACAAATTCTGTTGTGCATATGATGAATGCCATGCATAAGGTCCTTCGCGAGTACATACCTCAGCTTACCATACCTTTCTTGGATGATATGCCCATTAAGGGGTGTGCAGAAGAAGAGAAGAATGAGAGTCTAAATGAGCAAGGATGCAGATACTTTGTGGCTGATCATATTCTGGCTTGTGAAAAGATTTTGGCCAGGTTAGAAGAAGTGAACTTGACACTATCAGGACAGAAATCTGTTTTTGGAGTAAATGAGGTCGTCATTGTTGGACATATGTGTGGGTATTATGGCAGGAAACCTTCACCTGCGAAGGTGGATGCTATAGGAAAGATCACAAAGTATTGTTCTACCACTTCAGAGGTATGGAGATTCATTGGAGCCTGAGTGTTTTACATGATTTGGATACCTCATTTTGCACACATAGCAGATTGTTTATATCGGCTGCTTCAAAAGGGACAGAAGTTTTATTGGGATGAGAGCCACACTAGAGCCATGAAAAAATTGAAGAAGTTATTGCAGACTAATCCTACTCTCAGGAAAGCGGATTATAATTGTGAAAAGCCTATTGTATTGACAGTTGACACTAGTCCAATTGGCATAGGTTGGGATGTGGGTCAAGATTATGCAGATGGAAACATGTACGCTACTCGGTTTGGGGTGAAAGTCCTAAACGAGAGACAGAGGAGGTATCCGCAAATCAAGAGGAAACTACTGGGGATTGTTACGGCTCTCAAATGCGACAAGGAGTATTTTATTGGAGCCCCAGTTGTGGTAGAGACAGATTTCTTGCCATTGATAGGTGTGATTATGAGTTGCTCTACTCCGGACATAGCTATGCTGAGATGAATCGCGTACATCAAGTCATTAAATCCAGAATTTAAACACATAACAGGAAAGGATAATCCAGTGTGGTGGATATGCTGTCTAGAGCCCGATATGATAATGAGGAGACACTACTTGCAGAAGAGGATGATGCAAAAATTTCAGCCGCTATGGTTGATCATGTTTGCCATGTCTATGATATTGTGGCTTTCATAGAAGAACTCTATGCTGGAGATTGGTTGCAGATTGGCAAGTACCTTAGTACACTAAGCAAAAGAGATGAATGGACAGATGAAGAGTTCAAGAAGATCAGGAGAAAAGCCTATGGTTATTTTCTCAAGGACGGATTTCTTTGGAAGCACCCGAAGAAAAGAGGTGGATTACCCTTGCAGGTTGTTTGTGATAAAGAGACCTAGTTACATATGATGAGAGAGTTTCATGAGATTCCTTGGGCTGGTCATAGAGGAGTGTGGGCTACTTATGAGAAAATCAAGGAAAAATATTAGTGGAAAGGCATGTACAGAGATGTTTCTCGCTTTGTAGAGACTTGCAGAGACTGTCAGATGTATTCTGTAGTACGTCATCGAGACGAACTTCACTCGACCTATTCACTATGCATTCATTATAAGTGGGTAGTTGACTTGGTTACTATGCCGATGGGTCTATGGCAGATGAGATATATTGTATTGGCTAGAGAGGATCTTACCAATCATGTTGAGGGCAGACCTTTGAGAACGAAGACCACTAGTACAGTGTGTAAGTTCTTATTGGAAGAAATTTTCTACAGGTATGGCTGTGTGGTTACGTAAGATCATTGCAGATCGCGGTGAATTAGATGTAGATGAAGCTAGGGAGTTTGTCTCTCAACTAGGAATCAAGTTGGCTCTAACCATAGCATAAAATCCAGAGGGAAATGGAAAGAGTGAAAGAGGGCACCCACCGATAGTAAAAGCATTAGCCAAAGCATGAAGAGGACAGACTAGAGAATGGCCGAGACTTCTACCATTTGCTTTGTGGGCTGATCGTACGACTCACAGTGTTACCTCGCAAAGTTGATATATGCCCAGAAACCGGTTATGCCGACTGAGACTTGTGCTTTGACTTGGTTAGTTTTACCTTGGTAGGAGGATTTGACAAGACAGGAGCTCTTAGCTCTTCAGATCCAACAATTGGAGGGAAGACCAAAGGATATTCAGCTAGCTATTGACAGGTTGAAGGTTGCTAGACTTAGAAATAAGGACAGGTTTGACAGCAAGCATCGCTTGCGGCCTAGAGCAATAGAAGGAGACTCGGTATTAGTCTTTGATAGCAGCTTTGAAAATCAACATACTGCACTTCGAAAGATGGTGAAAATATGGTTTGGGCCATACATAGTCAGACATGTCTTTGACATTGCAACATATGGGTTGACAGAATTGGATGGGACAGTGCTTAGAGTGCCCATTGCAGGAAAAAGAATCAAGATTTTCAAGAACAGAGATGAGGAGGATTATGCATTGGAAGAATTTGCAAGAGAAGTTCCAACAGAAGAGACAAATGATGTGGATGATGTGTCAGATAACCTTGCAGGTGTAACCGAAGTAGAAGACAAAGAGATTGACTTGTTCGTGGATCTTGATGACAATGATCATGGGTAGTTGGCCCATCCGAAGGATGTGCATGATCAGAGGGGGTCGATGTCATGCTGTTGCGCATTTGAGGTGTGGAATCCACTAAAAATGTTTGTGTGTGTGACATTCGTGTTTTGTGCATACCTAGTCGTTGTGTTTGCATTTTTCCTATATTTTTTTGGTACCTATTCGGGTAGTACCCATATTTTCTTTAGCCTATGTGTGCATGATTGCATGTGAATGTGTGTGTATTCAATCAAGGTCAAGAAACCCGCACTTTAGTGAGTGCAAAAAAAGTGCTTGATCTAATTGAAATATGCTCTGTGTGAAAGGGGATAAATAATGATTGGAGAGAAGAAGCTTCTACAAGCTTCTAACAAAGCTTGAATAATTCAAATATGCTCTGTGTGATTGGAGATAAATAATGATTGGGGATAAATAATGATTGGAGAGAAGAAGCTTCTACAAGCTTCTAACAAAGCTTTTACGGAACACACTGTTTTTGGGGGACATACCGAGCAGAACGGAAAGCGGAGTTTAAGGGGGGGGGGGGGAGCACAGAAGAATGGGAGGAATGTGGCTTGCAATATGCTGGTGAATCACAGTACCACAAAGAAAAAACATGAGTTGCTTTCTCCATGGCATCGAAGCTCAGCTTGTAATTGAATATGCATATGACTGCAGTGCTTCAAATCGTGCCATCAGGATTGCCCCGAAATTTGTCACAAGTAGCTTTCAATGCCTTATGTTCCCAGAAATAACACTAGGACGTGATTTTTCCTAGCCAACTAGGCACGAAGCTTGAACAGTCATCATCGATCTGTGACATCAAGTTAGGCTGCATCTCTGGAAGGTGTATTCGGTGAAGAAGCGTTGATCCAGGTAAGGCATGCACTGTCCACCTGACTTGTGAATAGGCTAACAAAGCAAAGGAGATTCCTGTAGTGTTGCGGGGAGAAGAAAAATGGAAGCAAGGCAGTGGATTACTACAGTTTGATCATTTCCTATCGAATCAGTTAGATTTTCAGTCGCATCTGTGGTTAGCAGGTTAAGACTTGACCCAGGGAGATCCTAAAGAGTGCTGCTAATTCGTGTGATTGCACGGGCAAAAGCAACTGCATTATCATGGAGAGCACATACGTGCAGATGCAGTGATGTTGGTCTAGTTGTAATTGATGCACCTCGGCTCCTGACTTCATTTGACCCGTAGCACCGTCGATGCGAAGGGAGTCGCAAATTCATGTTCATAGGTGTGGCATGATGAGAGACTGGACTAGTGCTTTTACAATGTTACCTGAATCAGCCAGAGATTACTCTTGGATGAGAAAAACAGGGGATCTACATCAATATTCACTTATTCATTACTCATAAAAATTAGAGCTTTGAACAAAGGGGAATACTCTTGAGTTTGAAGCAATGTATTAAACCTTGAAGTCTCTTGGGAAAATCTCTGCAAAGCAAGTTCAAAGAGGATACTCTTGTTGGAAGATACTAGCAGTTGGATTAGCAGATTATCTTGCCTTGATCATTTATTGGAGTTGAAGACATTCTCTTGAAGACTGGGTGACATATTTGAAGCTCTTGTATTCTGATATAGATCTTGATGTGGTTTTCTTGAGAGGATTGACTCTCTTGATTGATCATTATATTTGTAATCCATCTTGCCGCTTGTACTTGAACTAAAATTATAATACACTTAAACCTTGTCATCAAGTCTCATCTTGTAACTGTCTCGATCTGATCTTCCATCTTGGAATTTCTCAAGGACCTTTGTGGTTGCGACTTTGTTTTCGAAAACCCTTCAACAATGAATAAAAGTAAGCTTCAGCTATACACATGATCATGTGTTTCAAAAGTGCTTGGAGTCTTAAAGTCACGAAATGGACTCTAAATGAAGAAGATAGCTTGTTGTAAGAATAGACTCTGCTAAACCAAATTTGCCATAACTTCTGGTAGAAGTGTCCAAATGAAGCATGCTATATGTCAAAACATAGCTCTTGAAGAGTAATTTGACCGTATGCAGTTGGCATTATTTTGAAAATTGGGTAGAATAATTTTTTTTCTAAAATAGTATGCTATCAGGACCATGTCTACACCATAACTGGCTCCCTAATAATTATGTTATCAAGACCCTGTCTACACCATAACTGGCTCCCTAATAATTATGTTTCAGCCCACAAATGTGTCCCATAGGTAAGGATACTCATCCAATATAGATTCAGGCCTCCAAGAAGATTTTTTAGGTGGCAAACCTCTCTATTTAATCATATATTCAATGATAGAATGAGAGCGAAGCTTCTTCTCACACTGACCTATGATAGCCTCAAGGATATACTGAATAAGCCTTCTTCATCAATACGTGGCAACTCATCAACCAATAGGAGCACCACATAGAAAGGCTTGAATTGACTAACATGGAATACATTATGAATCTTAGTGGAAGAGGGTAGTTCCAATCTATATGCCAAGTCTCCAATGCACTTCAAGATCCTATAGGGTTTATAAAACCTGTGAGCAAGCTTGTTACTGGATCCATCCTTCAAGGTAGAATAATGAGACTTGGGCACTTTCAGCAAAACTAATTCTCCTTCTTGGAACGCTAAGGGTCACCTCTTCCCATCTACATACATCTTCATGTGAACTTGGGCTTTCCTAAGATTCATTTTACAGTGCTGAAGAAGAGTCTGCATTCTTTTCGATTCTTCTTTCCCATGAGGATTGATTTTCTCATTGAAAATAACTATGGGTAAGGACACCTTATAACCATGCATATCCTCAAAGGGTGAAACTCCAATACTAGCATGAGTGGAGTTATTGTAGGCAAACTCGGCCAAGTGCAACCAAGAATCCCATGATTTCTGCACATCATGATAGAAACGGTGAAGATAAGTCTCCAACCACTTATTTATCATTTTTGTCTATCCATCAGTTTGTGGGTGATAGGATGTCTATGAGCCAATTTAGTACCTATGGATGTGAATACCACCTACCAAAAGTTGCTCATGATTGAACTTTGAATCTTTGTCATGAATAATCACCTGAGTAACCCATGTAATCTAAAATCTACTCCATAAACTATCTAACCACTTGTGAAGCAGTAAACTGGGTCTTGGTTGGAATGAAATGGACTACCTTGGTGAGTCTATCCACCACCACATAGATACTATCCCATCCCTTTTTGGTAGTAGGCAGACCAGTAATAAAGTCTATTGTAATGTGCATCCATTTCCTTGTAGGAATAGGTAATGGCTGCAATAAACCACCTGGCTTATGGGTGTTGTCCTTCATGCACTTCATGACAATCTTTAACATCTTTCCACAGTCCTTTCCAATAAAAGTTTTTGCTGATCTTATCGTAGGTTTTAAAAACTCCAAGGTGTCTAGCCTCTGGTAAGTTACTCATAAATATATGTGTGCATCATGTGGGTTCAAAATAAGGTATTTTTACATACAAAAGGGTGTAATATAAAGGGGTTATTTACATATTGAATAGAAAAGGGTTGTGTTTTATTTAGAAAAAATTCACAAAAAATGATATTTATAAATAGACCTTGAATGCACATGATATAGACGATATATATATAGTAACTTCGTCGAGTATCTAGATAAAGGTAAAGAATGCAATTCCTCCATAATTTTCTATGTAAAAGAAGCCAAGGGAATAAAAATCTTGCCATTTAACCAAATTATGTCATTTTTAAGCTGTTAATGTGAGTTTTCCTTCATGAGACCTTGCTATAATTTCTAAAAAATATGGTTGAGCTCTTCATCCAAAAGATAGGCTTCCTGTAATCCTGCAATTCTTCAATCCAGTTACTATGTAGCTCAATCATAGTAGCTGAAACTTTACATGTCCACATACAAGAAAGACTACATCGTCTTTGCCCCTCATATGAGTGATGTAAAAATCATAATTCTGTAATGTAGCTACCCACCTATGCTGCTTAAGAGTAAGATTGGACTGAGTGAGAAATACTTTAGGACCCTATGATCACATTGAACTCTAAATCGACTGCCATACAAATAATGGTGCCATTTCTTTATCCCATGTAAGATAGCCAACATCTCTTGGTCATAGACATTCATCTCCATTTTCTTATTTATAAGCTTGCGACTTTCAAAGGCAATCAATACACGCTTCTCTAACAAAACAACCCCTATGCCTCAACCACTAACATCACACTGTATTGTAAACTCCTTCGAAAAATCTGGGCATACTAGAATAGGAGTAGAAGTAAGGAGTTTCTTTAAGTGGTTGAAGCTGATATCTATAAGTGCATCCTAAAAGAAAGCTTCCTTCTTCAACTTGTCATTTAAAGGAGTTGCAATAGCTGTATAATGCTTAATGAATTGGCAATAAAATGAGGATAGACCAAGAAACCCTCTAAGTGAAGTAGTGGTAGTAGGTGTTGGTCAATCTTTAACACAGTGTACCTTCTTGGGGTTAGCCTAGATCCCTTTTTCACTAACAATATGTCCCAAGTACTCCACCTCAGTCCACATGAAAGAGCATTTCTTCTCCTTAGCAAAGAGTCCATGATGTCTCAGTATATTAAAAACCTTCCCCATATGTAATAAATAGTCCTAAAGAGTCTTACTATAAATCAATGTGTCATCAAAGAAGACCAAGACAAACTGAAAGAGAAAAGGTTGCAAAATCTTGTTCATCAGACTTTGAAAGGTAGTTGGAGCATTAGTAAGCCTGAATGGCATCACTAGAAAATGGTATAGCCATCGATCAGTCCTAAAGGCAATCTTGATTTCATCACCCTCTCGCATATGAATCTGATGATACTTTGACCTCAAGTCAATCTTTGTAAAGAATCTAGCCCCCTTGAGCTCATCAAGAAAATCATCAATTCTGGGTATTGGGTACCTATTCTTCACTATGATCTTGTTTAGATCCCTGTAGTCAATACACATCTTGAAGGATCCACCTTTCTTCTTCACTAACAAGACCAAAGATGCATAAGGTGAAGAACTAGGTTCAATGAATCCCATTTCAAAAAGCTCCTTGATTTGCTTGGCTACTTCTTCATGCTCACACTTAGACAATCTGTAGGGTGGCTTATTAATTGGCTTTGAATTAGGTTCTTAGGAGGTAATGAAATAGGTACTTCAAACAAATCCTTGTACTCCTCAATAAGAGCTTTCAAAGTTGGATGATTTGCTGAATTTTTGCACACATCTTCGATCTCTTTATTCAGGTGCAAAACAAAAATCTGTGAGCGCCTCTTGTACTTCATCTTGAGTTATTGAATGGTGAAAAGCTAAAAATCTGATTTACTAGAGATTCCCTATAAATGGATGAGCTATCCATCAAAGATAAACTCCATATACAGTTGTGAGAAATCCATAGTATTTTTTCCCAATGTCATTAGCTAATCACGCCCGAGTACAACATCTATGGGCCCCATTTCCAAATTATCAGGTTTACTTTTGCTTCATAATTTTTAGCTAGCTATAAAGAAACATGTGAGCATATTTGAGTGCTAATTTCTTCTTCACCATTGGCTATTTGGACTCTTATGGACTGATGTAAATTAGTGGGAAGACAATTCAATTTATCCAAAATGAACTTATTCACAAAACTATGTGTACTGGCACAATCTATCAAGATAAACACATCCTTCCCATGAATATTATCCTTCATACGACGTGTATTAGGGCTCTTAGAACTTATTCAAGTATCCATGGAAATGGAATAATTAGTGGCAACAAGTGGCTCATCATGAGTTCCTCCCGGATCAAAAGGAACACTACCACCTAGATCTAAACAGGATCATAAAAATATTATTGCCTAACTTCCTTCTCAACATTCTCACTTTTAGCAGTAGTTACAAATGCATTGACCTCATCATTGTCATCTTCAAAATCTTCAAAGGCTAACATACTAAGAACCTTTGCTTTTGCATTTTTGTATACACACTTTCTTGCATGATCAGTTGTATACTTTTCTCCACATTTGAAGCATAAACCTTTTTCTTTCCTTTCTTTGTAGATGTCCATAGGAATAGACTTTGGTTTCATATTGACTGAAGTAGATCTTAAAATTTTTTCCCCTTGTTTAAGATCCACTCTTGGATTGTTTGCTGGCCTGAAAGTGCTTTGAGGTCTTGAATCATTGAACGATGGATAAGTTAGTACTCTTAAGCTCCCACTTTGTGCATGATTGCTGCCATAAACATCGTCAACCTGTTCTTGTTTTAAAATAGTCCTTGGCTGTCCATAACTAGGTTGAAATGAAGACTCTCTTCTATACTCTTTTCCATAACATTCCGCAAGCTCAATAGCTTTAGTAAGGTGTCCACCCATGGGCTATCTAGGCACGCTTTTAGCAGTCTATCAAGAAACAAATCTAAACATCGCTGCCCAGTATTCCCATGGAATGTTCCAAGTTTTGTCGCCTAGGGTTCCTGAATCCGCCTTGCAATGGAACATTCACGGTTGAACCCACTAGGATTGACCTGAATTTTGGGCTTCTAGTGGCCAAGGTCTCCTAATAGCATTCTAGCATCGGATCCTGGATATCCTACTTTACGCAGAGATACCCAAGCCAAAGCAGACCCATGCTGCACTTGGTTCAAAGAGAATGGAAAACGAGAGGGATGCGTCGCTCAACCTCTTTTCCCGTAGGGCATAGTCCCATTCCGATCCCCTAAAACGGCATAAATTGGGTTCTAACCTAACAATATCTAAAGGTCGAATACCGATAAAATCTTGTGAGAAGCCTCCCAGTTTTCTGGGACCACCCTGTCATAGGATGGACCCGTCAAGGGTTTTGCCCACCCACTTCCCTTAGTAGCTTTAGTTTTCTAATTAGGTCCTACCACATTTATGTGTGACATTTAAAGTCAGCTTCATTATTTAAGCCTTTTAGGAAACAGGGTTCGTTCACATAACTTATAGCACAAACACGAAAACATAGCAAAACAATCTATTGACAAATAAGTTCAAACAAGTTCCTTAACTTATCTTCAAGTTAATCTTTGTCTCCCGCCCATACATGAGAAATTATGTATCCCTTTTGTTCAACAGAAGTATTCCTTCTACCGTGCAAACGTAACTAGTCCAAATCTCATGGCACCACAAACTCAATCCTTTATCTAGAATAGGATCTCCCAACATGCCTAGATGTTGGAGGTCAAGGAGGTCTTCAACTCCATTCTAGACCTAGCAAGGGGTGTCCAGAGCTCCAACTGACCCACAAGCTGTCTAGGAGCGAAACATCATTCCCATGGTTGGCCTTTTCACCACTCGACCTTCGGTCCATGAATCGAGCAGTGCCCTCTTTGGGTTAATCCACGATGCAATCACGGAGGTGATCCACCTGTGCAAAATATCCTTCCTTAATTAAATCTTTTAAGAATCAAGCACAAACAAGGCATTCAGCCCTAATATCATTTTCCAAGAAAACATTCATTTATTCCTATGACGACTTGTCATCACAGACCCTTGCCATGCATTTACCATAAATCACAAGTACTTGGAATAATCATCCAAACAACAACTAACAACCAGTTGAATGTAAAAACATTTAGGATGTTGTTCGATCAACCAACAAAACCAATTGCATTCTTCCCAAACAATGCAAGAATAGTAACGATAACATTTCCATCGCATATCTGCTCTCCCCCTTGGCATTAACAAGCGATTCTATATAAAATTTACTTAGCTCTTGTATGCATAATTTTTTATGTCATGATTATGCCATTCATAACCCTTGACCAATTCTTCCTTGTAATTTCTCTATCAACAAATAAGCCACATGCAACTAGGTGCAATTAACTTTCCTTGATATATGCACTTCGCAAGCTACATCTTACAAATATGTGAGATAAAATGATTTATATTTGTGCATCATAGTATGGGGCCTAACGTATCTCATACAGGAATCAAAATAAGATCTATCAATTTGGAAATACATTACTTACGACCGGTACCGCAATTGGATTGACGGTGATGCATTCGTCTTAAGCTTCGTTGTTGGTTATGGGATTGCCATCTATACGTGACATTCTTCGCTTGGGGGCCATCGTCCGCAAGTAGACTCAAGAGATTAAGAAGACGGAATAGATTCAAGATGGGAGTGTAAGAGAAGATGGGTGAGTCGAGGATCCAAATAGAGGGAACTGAGCTAACTCTCTTCCCTGCAACCTCTTGAGTCTTCTTCTCTCTCTCTCTCTCTCTCTCTCTCTCTCTCTCTCTCTCTCTCTCTCTCTCTCTCTCTCTCTCTCTCTCTCTCTTAAGCTTTCTCTCACAATCTCTTGGAGGGGTATCCTTCTCTCTACCTCTCTATCGTAGCCTCTCAGGGTTTTCTTATGCTTTCTTGTGCCTCCCCATGCCTCATATTTATAGTGAATTAGAGAAGAGGGCTTGTGGCTAAGAAGTGGAGCTCTTTGTGGAGGAGAATCTTGGAAAGATTAGTGATCTGATGCTCAAATCATAAATCTGATGGTTCCATTGGCTCCGAAAGGGGGGTAAAACTCCAGGACACTTGATCAGAAAACTCTCAGTTCACTCCTTTTTTTCTCTGTTCGAAGAAATGTTTTCTGTCTATGGATTGTGATCGCGGCGTGCGCAATTTCGCAAATCCTCTCTTTATTTATGTATTATTATAAAATCTCCAAACTAACTAAAACATCACTTGCCTTTTCTTTTAAATAACATCCAGTTGTAGAAATCTCCATATCTTTTTTTAAGGATAATATCTAAAATATCTAAAATAAACTAGTTTTTCTCAAAATCTAATATTTTTGGACCATCCCAAACTATACACATTAATACTAGTAATTAATATAGCTCATAAGTCTCGTTCACGTTGTCACTTACGTGAAGGGTGGCTATGGTCCTTGTCAATCTGAGAAAAATATCAGATTTATGAGTCTCGATTTTTCTAAATAAAATATTTTTATTAAATAAAAATTATTAGTTATTAATGTTAGTTTGTTTTTACCATAGTTAGTCTTTAGTTAGTAATCTTACTAACTTATTTATTGACTAACTAACTTTCAAACTAACCAACTAAATTTTATTGTTGTGGAAATATTACAACTTTAAAAAGGTTGGTAGGGTTTTGTGCCATAATATTAGCTAATAAAGATGATTCTAAATCATACATATACTTGTGGAGTTTAGCTTCATCACTAATGCTCTCTACATACATGGTAAGGTTGAGGAATTGGTTTGTATAATCCCATACACTTAGACCTCTTTACTCTAATACATACCATCATTGTGCCAATTTCTCTTTTTCAAGAGGAGCGACAAAGACTTCAGCCATTAAGTGTCTTGAATGCATCTCAATTCTCTACAAGTATGTTCTCTTTCTTGATGTATCTCCACCAAGTATGCACATCCTTCCAAATGTAAAGATGCAAATTGAATCTTCATATCATCAGTTCTAGGAAATATATCAAAATAGGATTCGAATTTTGAAATCCTTTCCTCTAGATTAGATGGTGAAGATGACTGCCCATTGTACTTTGCCAAAATGATTTTATCCTTCAACTTCCTTTTATGAAAGGGTTGATGTCCCAAAATGGATTGCTTGTGTGGTTAATAGGCATTGAACCTCCAAAATAAGATGGTACTCTTTCAATAGGTGGCTAAGAACTAATGTGAAACCTTCTCAATGGTAGAGGACCTCTAGGAGGTTGGGAATTTAGCCCATAAACTTGGAAATTAGCACCATTCAAAACTACCCAAATAGTTATCATGCCTTTGTGAAGTCTCACCTACTTCATATTCACTATTGGGAATGCCCCTTTATCCAATGATACCATGACCTTGGCCATTTTGGTTAGGTGATTGAATTGGGATTGAATGGGATTGAAAGTTCACTGTTTGAATGAGCTTTCTCCTTAGTTTCCGTGGTTTCCATTTGCATTTGCATCCATTGGAAGAATTGGGCCATTATTTAAGCATTGGATTCTACTAATTTGCCAATTGAAGCCTTTGTTTGGGTAGTGGAATCTACCAATTTCACAATGGAAGACTTCATTTGATTAGTAGACAATACCATCTGTTCCACTCTAGATAATAGCTCCATATGCCTTTGAGCATAACTACTCTCATATTCACACATGGTATTATTGAGTGCACTAATTTCTCCTTGCATTTGAGACTCGTCAAGCCTCTCTTGAGGTGTATTTTCCAACATAAAATCTTTGATTTTTTTAGCATACTCATCCTAGGCCTTACTCTTTCCCTTATGATTTGCCATAGTGCAATCTTGCAATATCCCCAAACAGAAAATTGGCTATAACTTGAGCTAGGAAACTTCGATTCCCAAAATTTTTGATTCAAATTAGAGCCAACGATGCCTTTTCAAGATGAGCTATAGCACATTATAATAGATTTAGAAGAGAAAATTTTGCAATTCAGTCTCTAAGGCTGAACTGTCTAGACATGCACCCTATTTTAATGTGTAAGTACTCTATTTCCACCTATGAGAGCAAAATGATAGTGTCTAATAGCTACCAAACCCTGTAGGAAGCTAGATAGGACATGTGGACAACCTATAGTACCTATATCTATACTTCAATGATGAAGATGGTACATGTAATAACTTGTATATACCTTGCAATGTCCTGTAAATCCCCTGTTTCACTCTATTTGGATCTTCAGGATACTTGAGTCTATGAAAGTGCTTCAATATTCAATTCTCCACTTGTTATACTTGTGTGAGGGATAAAATGGCAAGACAGACTCCCTACATGGGCTCCGAATCATCGGGAGGTGGGAAAAGTTCTCCTCGGGTCGGTTTGTTGCACCCCTTCGGGATCTTTAATATTGGGGGAGGGTCACCTCTCTATTGTCCCACTATCTCCCATGGCATCCACCTTTTTTTCTTAGTGGGAATATCAATACAGTAGTGGCACGCTACTCTAATTAATCAGCATGATATGCATTACTGAAATTTTCATTTAGCTCTTTACATGAAATGCAAAATAATTGAAATTTGGCAAAATGAATGGAAAGAGGGTCTTACTATATAATGACTCACTACTGACTTACCCTTTTACATTGGATTATGATATATTTTTGCCATGAATGAATAATCATCAACAAATCAATGGATTAGAGTAAGCAATCTTATCAATCAATTGGGCTATAATCAATTGGATTGAATGTAAAGCTGAAACTTCAGTCAAGAGTTTCTAATTCACTGATAAAATCCAATATGAATCAAGTAAACAATGCATTCCATGAGTGAGTTGATTTAAGCAATGATTGGTTGAGATTTGATGGAAATTTTACAATTCTTTAATCTCTCAATCAATTGGATGAAGCTCAACAATTGGATGAATGAAAGAGATTAAGAATTGAAGAGGAATACCTTTTGTTAGTTTGATGAAGGCTTGAATGATCCCCAAATGCTTGATGGAACCTCTGGTTGTCTAATGTTGTTGAAATAATCTTCAATCCCTATGCATTTAATGCTTGGAAGCAATCTTGAAGCTTCAGAAGATTGAGATTGAATCATTAAAGTCGTTTCCCCCAAATTTTGACTCCATAGAAGCTCTTGAACTTCAATCCTTGGCCATTTTTGCTCAATTCTTGCAATTTCTTCAAGAATCTTTACTGAAATGAATCCCATGACTGAAATGATGAAAAATCTTCAAGAAATTGAAGCTTGAGTTGAAGCTTTCATGGCTGTCCATGGACTGCACAATTAGGGTTTCAGGAGAGCAAAATAATGAGAAATAAAGCTTTATTTGAGAGTCCAGATGTCAGAGACTTGAAGTATACTGTGCTAATGATGGATTAGAAGCATCAATGCTATCCAGGAGATGATAAAATCATGAAAAATAGGCTAAAAAAATTAGCACAAATTTCGGGATGCTGTTTACTCTATGCGGCATCATCTCAACTAGTTGAAATGGTATGTAACATGTAGAGTTTGATCCCATGAAGCTTCCTTACCATCCATTCTTGAAGAGAAGTAAGATTCACGGAGAAAGATGAGGTTGAAGGGCTAAAGGTTCCATGGAGATCTCAAACATGAAGAAGAAGAAGCTCTTTTCTAAAAAGTAACCACAGTTTGTTTCTCTTCCAAGTCCAATTAACTCCTATTTGACCATGTTACCTTGAAAATTGCATGAAAATTTGATGACGACCTACTATTTTATCCTTCCACTACCATATCTATCCCAAATATATCCAGATTTAGTATTTTTAAATTGTAGATGTCATGCAAGCCGCTCCTAGTCATTGTTCATGTCTTGTACCTGTAGTACTCGTCCGAAATTGATTTTACGATGAAAATTAGGATTGAATATGAAGAAAAAGAGGAGAAAAATGGATCAAAGAACAATGCTCTGATATCACTTGTCAAGGAGAGGATTGGAGTGAGAAAAAGGAGCGAGAATATTGCAGAAGAGAGAGAAGATGAGGTGCAAAAGAGAGAGAAAGAGAGTGATGAGGAGAGATAAATACTAGAAAAGGAGAGAGAAAGACAAAAACAGGAGAGAAGCTATAGAAGCTATGAGCAAGGTGATGAGGAAAAAGACAATAATGTATTAATATTCCAAAAGATGTGAAAGTTACATGTCTCTTCTTTTTATACCTATGTTAGTGTGACATGGTAATATTATTATTTCTACACTAAACATCTCTTCTTCCCAACTTCTTATATGGCTCAAAGCAAAGAATGACCAAAACGACAACTCAAAGTACTTTGTCTTGATGATAATGCTTTTGTAAGTTCCTATTAAAAAGCAATCTTTACTATGACTCAAAGCAAAGCCTAAATTTTTTGACTTCACATTATCCTATGGTTTTTAACAAAAAGAAATCTCCATTAACAAAAACCAAAAGAGTCACAACATAACACAAAAACAACTACACTAAAAGTGTTGCAACATAATTAAAAAGCTATTGTAACAATAGACACATTGGTACAAGAGAAGGTGAGGTGTGAAGCATTCCAAGGTGAAGCATACAAAGTTGAGGTATGCTTTCTTAGAGGCACATATCTAATTTTGATCCTTTTGATTTAGTCTTTATATGATGATCCCAAGCACAATAATAATGTTAGTTTTCTCTAAAGACCTTCATTTAGTTTGGTTATAGCTTGGTTAGTTTATTGTCACCTTGTCTCTAGTCACTCTATAGTCACCTAGTCTCCAAATATGGAAGCATGATTTCATGTTGACTAGTTAGTGATGATTAGTATAGTTAATAACTAACAAGTTAGTTAATTGGTTAATTAACTTAATAGTTAATTAGTTAGTATATAGCGTTGAGAGAGAGAGAGAGAGAGAGTGTGTGTGTGTGTGTGCATGACAGATGAATATGTACTTATTTAATTGATTAGTTATTAGTCATTAAATAATTCATTGTTTGTTGTTATTTTTGAACATGAAACTAATAATTACGGTACTTGAAATTAATTTAGTTGGCTCATTTCGTTCTATCTCATCATTACAGACTTCACTTTAGCAAAGATAGTTACAATCTTCATATGTACAATCTTTCCACAAGCTTAGGAACGACCTTTTTTCATTTTTATCATGATGAACAGTAAAAGAAAGTAAAGAAAAATGAAAAAACATGTAAATCTTCTTGAAAGATGGGGGAAGGGTATCTCCCCCACAATTATAGAATGACAAAGAGACTTGTACCAGCTCTTTGACATGCTGCTTGTATAGAATGTTTATGTGTTTCTGTATATTACTACTATACTTTTCCAAAGTTACAAATTAAATATTAACAAAAAATTTAATGAAATGTGAAAGCCATCACATCTTAAAATTGACCAAGCAACTTTCTAGTTTTTTGGTCTTATGGTTTGCAAGGTGCTCTTCATCGACACGATGTCTTAAGATGTATGACAAATTTCTAGCCAAATTTGATTAGCTTCAAAAACTTGTGATATATTGTCTAAAGTATAGTTTAAAAGAGAGATCATTTTGCTTAGATGTGATTAAAAACACATTCGATTGAGCAAGATTAGTAGCATACCTTAGAAAATACACATTCAAATCTCATACATAGTTCCAAAAACACAGATTCTTTTTTGCCTATATATGACTAAAAGCAACTTTAATTCATTAAGATTAAATATAATTCATAATATACATAGTTAGAGTTTCTAAAAATAAGTTACTCGATGCATTAGTGTTGGAGTCAAAATTTGTTGTACCTATTCTTGAATGTAAAAGGCCGGCGAAACCAATACCGTCGCTGCCAATGGTGAGAGGCGAGAGAGGTAGCCGATCTAGATGCGGGCATGGCGTCGCTGGAATACCTTGACGACAGCGGGGAAGGGGAGGAGGCTGTACTCTTCTGCGCACGGCAACCGCCATTCCTCCTCCGCGGTTCATCACGACGTGGCCGGTGGACGTGGCCAGCTTCCATCCCTGAAAGGCGAGCTTCGGCGTCTGTTCAAGCTGGTCCATCCTGACCTTTTCCAGAACCAGCCAGTGGAGCAGGTACCTTACCTTCCAATTACACTCTTTTCACATCGCTGCTTCATTCACAGGTCACAGGGGAAGTCATAAATTCATTCTGTTGTATAATCTGGCATGTCTGGCCCTCGCTATATCCATAGTCCCTCAATTGCAGTTTACAGTCTTTTATTAAGGAAACACAATTCATTGTGTCGTGCAACTTGGCTAGTCTGGCCCTTGATATGTGCATAATCTCTAACTGCAGATTGCAGTGTTAATTAGGGATCTGTACGACATATTCAGTCCCGAATTGCAGTTCACAGTCATAAGAAGTTTTTGCGTTTCTCCATGTGGGAAAAAGGGCTATTTTCCCTGGTTTTACCCGATAGTGTTCAACGTCATGAGCTCTGCTCGGGAGCCACTGCATACCTACCTAGGTGCAGTTGGGGGCAGAGGGCTACTGACTAGCCTTGGGGGTGTTCTTTTCCCCTTGCTTTTCCCTATTGTGTTCAACATCATGGGCTTCTATGTGGGGGACATCTAGCTAGTTATGCGTTACCTCCCTTGCAGAAGTTCATGATGTTGTTGTAATTTGTAATGTGGGAACTATAACGGGCTTTCGGCTAAAATTTGTTGCGAGTGTGTAGGGATGTGTACAATATGTTGAGTTTGCTACTTACATATACAGAATTCTCACTTAACGTTGGTACTTTGTTGCATCAGGCCACTAACCAACACTCCTTTCAACTTCTCCAAGAGTATTTGAATGCTGCCAGAGAAGGTCAACACTCCCGGCAAGATCCATTCCAATTTACATTCTATATAAGACACGAGGCAGATGCGGAAAACCTGAAGAAAGTAGAGGTTTCACTGCCACCTCCTCAAGTCCGGCATGCCAATCAAGGGGAAGAAGACACATTACTTGGTATTCAGAGAGCCATTGCACGCTTACTCTTGGCATGTGGGCTTCCAGATTCAATGCCTTTGTCAGGTGGTTTTTCTGTGGCAGAGGAACAGATACGGCTATCTGAGTTTTTCCAGCAGGCTTCAGAAATCCAACAGCAGAATGATGCATCATCAACGGACTTTGAACGTCAGCTAGCAGGGACAAAAAATGCCTTGCGATTAGGTAGGGGAATTCGAGTATCATTTCGGTCTCCAGTGTCAGAGATGTCATCTCATGATCAAATTGAATCCTTGGAGAAACTTGGGGTTGCACTGGACAAGTCTCCAGATGTAAACCTCAAAGGCCATGCTCTCTTGATAGGGGATTGCTATGGTGTTGATGCTCTTGGTAACATTTGGCTGAGATATGAGGATGATGTCCTTTTATGGTCAAATTTCCTAAACAGGGTGGATCTTGAAAAATCTGCCAAAAATCAGAAAGCAGCATCATTGAGACGAGTTTTGGAACATAAAGCTGCTAGATTGATGGAGGTGGAAATGATTTTTACCCATGACACACTTGCCGTCAACCCTGACTACACACTTTTTTTAAACCGGATCATTGATGAGGCTGCAGGTTATGGAGCTGTAGGTGTTGGTAAGTTTTTCAACCTTCCAGTTCGGATTATATGTCCAGAGAAAAAGCAGGTTATAGATGGATCAAGGGAAACAGAGGCAGAAAACAGCTCTCACATGAAGGTTGACCAGTCATTTGGATATGTGGCTGTTCCTGTGTGGGAAACCCTACCCAACATTTACAGGTACATAGAGCAACATGGCCATGAGGCTCTCGCTATCAGAGAGAGATTGAAGAAGTCTCAGAAACATGTGGAGCAAGTTAAACTTGTGGTTAGAAGGAAACTCCGACTGAGACATCTAGTCTTTGATCAGAGATTAAAGAGTGAAATGTGCATGGCAGCATGCATGCGCCTTATTCACTTTGCACCTGAGCTGGAAAGGCATATGGAGGGCCTATCCTTATGTATTTCAGATGAGCATAGGCTTCCAGTAGAGGGAACCAAGAGTTTTGTGCACCTGAAGTGGAACTTCAGCTTGGCAGAATTGTAGCCATGCATCACTTTTCAGATTGTTGCTGCAGAATAAGCACTGTATTTTTCCTCACATTATTGTTGCTGAATAAGCACTTCCTTTGCTTCAAAACACATTATTGTTGCAGAAATTTTTTCTCAGAGCTGCTTTGGCACTTTTTTGTTTGTCACAGCAGTTGTATGGGTACCAGAGCCCCTGGAGGCGTTTGTGGTAACATGCATGAACAATGTAAAATTGTTTTGGTTGTGATTATCTTACATTTACCAAATAAATTGTGGTAAGTCAATATCACTGTGAACATATGCTAGGGCTAGCAGAGAAAACAGTGGAAGTGTACGAACACCACTAAGGCATATGAACTCAGACAAGAATGCAATAGGAGAAGAAATTGGTGAATGAAAGAGTGCTAAATGAATGAATGATGATAGGGGCGAGACACGACTGAAAGGGTGCTCATGGAGTGGAGACTGTCGAACCACTGTCTCTTATGTGAGTGGGCGAGGGAAAGTGTAAGATAGTGTCATCGTCCAAGAACAGTGTCTGAGTGCAGCAGACGGCCAGTGTTGAAGATTGATGCAAAGGGCTGAATATAAGCAGGTGGTAGGTTGGATGCCAAAATGCAACAATCTCTGGTAGATTGATGAAGACGTAGCAATGTGCTGCATGGTGACAGTCTCTGATGAAGCAGGAGGGCAGCTGGTCTGAAAACACAACCATTGGACATGTCTAACAATCACCAACAGTACCGGCAGCCCAAAATATAGCTAGAAAGGGATCCATGTGACAGGCAGCAGTGCAAGCATCTGAGAATGTTTAGGAGTGAATCACAGCTAGGTTGTGAAAAGGTTGAGGCGGCAACTCAATGGCAAGCCAACAACACAAGTGGATGGGTAGCAACCTGCAGGGGTGAGGGGCAATAGCTAGTCTTGTAACCGGTGAATAGGGAAGATGATGAAGATGGAGGCCCCAACATTGTGTGGGATGTGAAATGGAAATAGGACAACCACAAAATGTCATTATATGGGGGATTTGTGGGTCAGATTTTAATGCCTTTTTTAATAATGGATTATTTTTGGGGCTTGTGGATACTTACATTACGCAAAAATCATGATAATTTTCTTTTAATTGAGGCCTTTAATATTACTCTGAACAACATATTCTAAAATTACTTGAAACTTCATAGAATTCACACACGTGTCTCATAATTTCTGTCAATTCTTATTATGGAAAGACATGTATTCGTTTAGGAGCTACTCCAGAAAAAATGCAGGCTCACATAAACATGGTTTCCTTTTATGACATTTGTTTAGGTGTTTGTACCAATTAGATGTAGGATTATAATATTATCAACAACTATATCTTATGCATATTAAAATGCAACACTTCCTAGTATGATTACATTGCTATATGGTGAGGATAGGAATTGAATTTTTAATGACAATGTCATTCTGATGCAACACAAACAAGGGAGACATAATATAGTCCACATATACAATTTGGTCATTCCTACATTTACTCAATTTCAAAACATTTCTAATGATTTCTTGACAGGGTAGCATACAAGTCTTGCATACTGTCCCCTTACAAGGTTCTCAAACTTGGTCCAATTGCAACCATGTATGATCAAAGTCCGAGTGTAAAGTACAATTGAGCACTTGTCCAAAATAAATATAACTTCAATTATAAACATACAAATTTCAAGTAGTTGAAACAACAAAATATTATTCTACACCATAAACAGTCGAAATAATGGTAGAAAAAGGGTAACGCATCAAGTGACATCAATTCGTCCTATAAGCAACGTCTTCAAAGATACCTAGCAAGCTAAGAAATACCACTCTTCATTAGCTATTTTAAGTATCTCATGCATTGACACGAAAACCTAGAGAAAATCTATTAAGAATATTGTAGATCATAGGGTTATTACATGTACACTTGCTACACCAATCCTAAAATAATAAGGCCAACTTGAATGCTTAGGGAACAAGCATCCCACAAATGCTAGCAAACCCAATAGCAATTGTTAGTGAGAAGACATCCCTAAGATTCCTCTTGCCATCAACCTAGCATGTTGTTAAGTTGGACCTAAAGTTCAAAGAGGCATTGTGGCATATAGTAACAATAAGCACAAGAAGAGTCCTAAAACTAGTGCCAATAAGAGAGTAAAAAATCAATAGTGTCTAACCCAATAACTACAAAGGGAACAATGACAATGAAGTATTGTAGTAGCTAAGTTTTTAGACCCATGAAAAAAGTATCACAGGGACATCTAACCATCAAAAGTTTGAGTGCAACATTATGTCTAGGGAGATGGTTAGGCCACTAGAATCACCAAATTTGATAATGGCCCCAATGTGATGGAAAATCAATAGTGGTCGTATCAAACACAACAAAGACATGGGAATTAGAAAATCATGTATCAAGATAACATGTTTTGTCATCCCAAAATGAATCCCTCAAAAGCAAGCTAGCCTCATGCTACACAAGAGACATTGCATGAGAAAAGTTGGCATGATTAGGCCAAGGGGCAAATAAAATGAGATGTTGCAAGAAGTTGTAGCTTGAGGTGTAACTTGACCCGAAATTGTTAAGCCATGGCAATAGAGGAAATCGACCCCATGGATACAACTTGATGGAAGCCCACATAATGAGTGTAGAGAGTGTGAGAACCTTAGCCATGATAAGTATTTAGTAATTAGTCATGTTGGTGATTTGAAGCTACATTGATGTTATTGTGGCTATTCATTGTTGTTGAATCGGTCATCCTTGTTAGCATGATTGTCTTGAAGTTACCGGTGCTAATGGTTATGTTCATGAGGATTAAAATTTCAGAAAATTTGTTATGATGATTCATAGATATATCTTTGTATGATTAAATTTAAGAAAACAAGGTATGCAAGTTTTTATTCATGATACGTACATGCCTAGAAAACCCAAGTAGTAATGTTAGGTAGTCGCCCACAGTCACTTGACTTAAGCGTCACTACCGAGATCCCATGGAATGCATGGGCTTAGACGGTTAGGTTGTTTCTAGGTCTACCTCATAGGGACACATTTGACTTGATCCAAGAGGATTAACTTGAGGTCCCTAATGACTCAACTAGAGTTGTTGCTAATAGCATTCTAGCATTGAGTTACAAAAGCCACTTGTGTGATAAACCAAAACTCAAAGTGAGCAAGCACCATAGTTGGTTCAATGAGAGAGAAATGAGGGGGGTCGAATGTCAACTCCTCTACCCATAAGGCATAGTTTCACATCGCCCCCCTAAAATGGTGCTATATTGGGGCATAAGACCTAGACCCTAGGGAAGTCATTATTTGGCTCTAAACCTAATCATTGATAAGCCACTCGACTAATCTTTAGTTTTCTAATTAGGGTCCTTGTGAAATTAGTTTGAACATTCAAAATCAACTTCCTTAATTAGCCCTTTAGCACAAATTTGTTTCACATGTTTGCACCTAAGTTCATTAGTTTGTTAGGAACATGCTTTGGAATGCTTTGTCTCATTTCTTTTGAGCTATCATACTTCCTCCTTTTGTGTATTAGTTTGTGCAATTGAAAGAAGCTTGGCACATAAGTTGGACTTCTAGAGGCAAGAAACCTATTAAGTAAATTGATATGCTAATTCCTTAAATTTTCATTGTGTTTATAATTGCATTAGTTTGAGAAGCAACTCATAAACATATATTTGAATATTACAGGTCACTCTATCACTCCTTTCATTCAAGGAAGATGGATAAAGCTTCAATGGTAGCTAAAATGACACATACAAATACTTGGTATCTAATCTCCATCACAATCTCCCTACATTGCTCTACTTTCCTTCTATAAATTTTTTCCCTATAATGCTTTCCAATATAGATCTTATTAGGATCAAAGCCTACTACACCTATGATCTTTACTTTGAAGACTATACCATATGTGTCTTGTCCTGATTGCTCTCCTTGGACTATTTTATTTTTACTTAGATAAGTTGTTGTATATACATGAGATATACATGCACAAGGATTGTAAAGATCTTATATTTGGTATCCTATTGCTGGAGTCGTTATGAGATTTTGCACATACTTAGAGCACATCTTCTTCTCCCTGGATATTGACTTATGAATATTTCTATCGTATTTGCATTTTGTAGATCATGCTTTGGGATATAAAGCACTCCACCTTTGTACAGGTTCCAACAAGCATCTCTCATCTCCTTGTCTTCTATGGATGATACAACTTGATAACTCATATGCACATGCTTGTACACGTAGTTTCTTGTCTAACTTATTTATATTTCTTGTCTCCTTAGCACTCAATACATGGTGAGCTTAGACACACATGAAATTTGTCCATTCTTCCTTCCCTTCCTCTGTGTGTGTGTGTGTGTGTGAAAATAAGTGCATGATTATGGCCACACTAGGAATAGTTTCCCTCAATGTGAATCCAAGATAAGGGCGTGAACGCCATGTTACATACAAGTATCTATGTGTATGTTTGTGTTTATGTATCCTTGAACCTAACAAACTCATGAAGCAATGGTATTATGAGCCAAGTTGCTTGAGGTATGGACATAAACGAAAGTATCTATACTTTTGAAGCTACAAGCCACAACATTATGAGAAAAAAGGCAACTACACTAAACGTGGTATCCCTTGGTGCTAGGCCATTAAGACATGGGACTTACACACCATGTTCTATGCAAGCATAATGTAAAAATGTGTCTACACCAACCATAGTGTCCCTTATGCCAAACCATATGGTCATGGGACCTAGACACCATGCTTCTGAAAACATGTGGTAGCATTTTATCTTTTATATATTACTTTTTCTCTTTCACAATCTTAGAGAAAGTGATATATATAATTCCCAAGCTAGAAGCTAAAATCGATAGGCAATGACACATGAAATTATCAAGCTAAAACCTACAAGAATATGGAAAAAAATGTAGCTACAGTAAATGTAGTATCCCTTGGTGCCAAGCCATTTAGACATGGTCCTAGACACCATGTTGTGTACAAGCATAAGGTTATAATATGTTTATACCAAACATAATGTCCCTTCGTGCCAAGCCATACGGTCATGGAACCTACATGCATGCTTAGTAGAAACATGTGGTGACATTTTGTCTTTCATATATCCTTTTTATCTATCATTATCCAACTAAAAGCTATAAGAATATGGGAAAAAAGTAGCTACACAAAAATAGTATCCATTGGTGCCAACCCATTAAGACATGGGACTTAGAAACCATGTTATGCACATTAATAAGGTAATAGTGTGTCTACACTAGGCATAATGTCCCTTGGTGCCAAGCCATATGGTCATGTGACCTAGACACCATGTTTAGTGGATTCTTAAGCTAAAAGCTAAAATCTATAAAATAAAAATCTATAATTCTCAAGCTAAAAGCTACAAGAATATGGGAAAAAATATAGCTACACTAAACATGGTATCCCTTGGTCCCAAGCCATTAAAGCATGGACCTAGGTGCTAGGTTGTGTGCAAGCATAAGATAATAATGTATCTACACTAATAAAAGAATATATACACCATTTTGTATGCAAGCATAAGGTAATAATGTGTCTACACCAAGCATATTCTCCATTGGTGGTGCTAAGCCATATGGTCACATGACCTAGACACCATGCTTGGTGGAGATATATGGTGGCATTTTGTCTTTTGTGTCATTTTTTTCTCTCTTTCTAAAATTATCAATACACCCTTCTAAAATTATTACATCTTCTATAAAGAACATAAGACATATAAACCTTTCATAAAATGGATGAAGCACCATTAGCCCCAAAAACCCAAGTATACATGTTGAAACTTCATTAGGAAGTTAAACAAAATTGATGTACCACCAAATTCATAAAAACCCTTTAGATAAGATTATAAGAAAAAGGATCAAGGGGATTGAAAAGCAACACAAGTCTCACTCAAGAACATCCAATAAAAAATATATAAGTAGCCCTTTCATTTCCCTATTAGGAGTTCTTGAAGTAAGCCAATCACTAGCTTTTTCTTTGGACTTAGTCAAAGTAATCACAAGAGGCCTTTGCAACACATTAATATAATCTCTTATCTTGAAGAATAAGTTGCTTGGGAGGTCATCTTACATTACTACTTCATTTGACTTACGTGATACATAACATCTATGTAGATATTGCATTGATGTGATGAACCTTTTAGATTTATCATATCAAAAGTAGCTAGGGGCTATGATGTTGTTTGTAGTTAGGATGGTGGAGAACTAGTCATGTATTCATAAAGCTCAGCTAGGGTAAGGTGATGCCCAAAAAAAGCATATGTCTATACCATGAGTATATATTTTTGATTGTCAGGGTATGCATAAGAATGACATATGAATAAGCATACAAAAAGCATATACATAGCATATGTGTATACATGTGTTTATGCATAGCCATGACATAAGCTACATATATCTATAGGTTGTGAATATGGATAAGGTATGCATATGCATAGGCTACACATAGGCATAGGTATAGGTATAGATATGCACATGCATACCCATAAGCAACCCATATACATAGGCATATGCATAGACATAAGCATGGCATATGCATATGCACATACATTCATAGAAGTGCATATGTGACGAATATGCATAACTTCTTGGGTAGCCAATATGTATAAGTATATGGATACACAGCCTATAACAAGTGTGTATGCAAAGCCTATAAATAACGTATGGGTAGCTTATTTGTATTTGCATATGGATGCATAGCCTATGCATCATAACAATACTCTCCTCTTGATAGCTTGCACATTAGGGCCTCTAAAATGAACGTTACTTTCGACTTTAGGTATTAAGTACCTAGCTAAATACACTTAATGTCACATATTGGCACTCCACAGATCCTCTCAGTAGTTCCAAAAATATCGTGATGATGCCATTAAATAACTTGCATACCCTCACCCACTATGCCATTGTAAAAAAACAAAAACAATGGGCACAAGAAATCCAAGCAAACATAAAAAGAAACATGGATAGCCATAGCCTTTTGTTTTGAAAGATTTGGAAGATGAAGCTTCTTCTTCTTCTTCTGCCTCTACTCCAAGCACCAAAGAAAAGAAGTCCAACTCCAATCTTACACCCTAAATGATAGTAAATTAACAATTAGACAAGCATGCAAACTAAAGCACAAATAGGCAAATGATTTGAGCTAGACACCAAAAAGAAAATCCCTAAAGATATTAAAAAGAAATAAAAAATCAAAGAACAAGCTACATGTAAGCAAAGCATGTTAACCTACACATACATACTTGAGTTTACATCTCTTGAAGTGTATTCATCTACATGGGCAAACCTACATTTTCTCTATAGAAATTTTTGGAGAGTCATATTAAATGCAATAGCCACAAACTTGTTTGAATTAAGCTTTAAAACAATACAAAAGAATAGAAATCCATAGTAGCAAAGAACAGAAAGTCCATACCTTCAAGGTGGAAGTCTTCTATTTCTCTCTGAGTGCTCCATGATCTAGTAAGTTCAAGGTCTCACACACACACACACACACACACACACACACACACACACACACACACACACACACACACACACACACACACACACACACACACACACACACACACACACACACACACACACACACACACACACACACACACACACACACACACACACACACACACACACACACACACACACACACACACACACACACACACACACACACACACACACACACACACACACACACACACACACACACACACACACACACACACACACACACACACACACACACACACACAATGTGTGTGTGCGTGTGCGCATGCACGTGTGGATGTGCGCATGCGTGTGTGCTTTTGTTTGTGTGTTTATCATAAGTTTTGTTTCTATAACGATGCAAAGCCAAAAAATGCAATGAGTTAGTTTTAAAGAATAGTAGACATGTGTATATTCTCAAAAGAGCATGCAATTTTCGAGCATTAGTTTGCGCATCTATATGAATATTTGGATGTTCATTAATAGGGTATAATTTTTAATCAATAAATGCATTCCTACCAAGGAAAAAGCTCACTCAAGCATGTTTTGATAAAACTAGGATAATGTCTTGCTAGTATGCTCATTGGTGATTTGTGGACATTACTATGAAAGAGTGTACAAAGGTATTTGGAAGCAACTGATTGTCAAGAAGCCCCTTGTCCTCATGTATTTCACACTTGGTTTGGGCCATCAAGTTCCATATGGAGCCCATACTTGGTCATGCAAATCTCTTGCTCACGTTATCATGGTTGCATTAATTAATGTTTATGTATCACAACTTACACAAGAACATAATTATGAAAGGGTGAACTCTATCAAAATCGAGCAACAATCAAATTGGATGTGCCAAGCATTGAATTCAACAACAACTAGGAGTAATGCACGACAAAGATAGCGTATGTAACTTTGGACAAGAAAACTCTAATCAAGGAGTATGAGGCAAGAAGGAAGCAAGGATATCACTTGAAGAAGAAGTAGGGGGAAGTGATGGCTAACTTACAATTCTCACATAAGTTGAGTGATATAGAGTGCCAAAAGATTTCAATAGGTATTGTGAACTACTACAAGTACTATATACAAGGTCTTGACAATGAAACCAAGACACAAGTTCTCAAAAGTATTTTCCAACATCTATTTGTGTGATATTTGCGTGCCAGATGTTGCAGATGACCAGAAATAGTCATTGCTAACTACTCCTCTAAGAGACAATCTCAATATCATCAAGAAACCTAGAAGCTCTAAAGAATTATTATTAGAGAGGGCAAATATCATGACAGTTATGAATGCTACAACACCAAGTATTCCAATGGCATCAAAATCTTAGATATGCTCCATGCCCCACCCTTGCAAGGTGCCACTAATGATCCATGGTGCTCTGAGTTGTAGGGCTAGACCCAATATTGTTGTTACTAGGATGGTTGCTACCTACATAGCTTGGATGCTACTAGCTTACTTTCCACTAGCATGGATTGTGCTATTGTGGTCATTATTAGCTTGGATACTACCAGCACAATAACTACTGAATTGGTTGCTACTAGCTTCATAGTTATGGGCTTGGTAGCTAGCAACTCGAAAGATGATTGAGAGTGCCATTATGCTATTATATGGGTAGTTAACACAATGCTACCATATACAGTGGTAGCTACTAGTTCAATAGATACTTGTGGATGCCATCATGCCACCATGTAGGGTTATTCATATGGGTATCAATATGGTATTACTAGATAACACTATTCTACCTTACCTTGGTAGTAGCTAGCAACTTGATACATGATCGAGAGTAACAATATGTTCTCATATTACTAGACAACACTATGCTACCATACAGTTTGGTGGCTAGTAGCTACATAAATGCCTAGGGATACCACATAGATAGCTTCTATTATGCATAGAGATGGCATTCAAACTATTAACTATCTGTATGATTGCATACAAGTGCGTTATAGTTTGCTAGTATGCTTGTGTGATAGCATATTGGTCAACTACTTTTGTGGAAGCATAGTGGAAGCTACTTTATTGGCAACATATTGGAAGGTAGTTCCATGGTAGCATATAGAGAGTACTTGTATGGCAGTAATAAGCACCTCTATGGTGGCTTCCAGTTTGATACCTATTTGTATGGCTCTAGAATGGTGGTAGCTAATTGGTTAGTACATTCAATCTTCGCTGCTATTCCAATGGTGGAAGTCACCATTCTAGAAATTGTGAATTAGAAATAGCTAAATGTAGGTGAATAACCCTACATAACTTATTTAATATTGATTCAAATGGAATTCTTTCTTTCTTTCAAAGAGAGTCACTTGAATGTGAAGATTCACTACTAATGAGCCTTTGAGAAACTAAAGCATAGATGTGAAGATTCACCAATAAACACTTGAGAAACTAAAGCCTTACTTTGTCTACAAGCTCCATGATAGATACCAATGTTGTGGGCGTAACACACGTGCAAATGCCATACTTGAGGGATGCTATAAATCAAATAAGGCAAGGAGCTTTTGATGTGCATGGGGGAAGATTGGTTTCAAGCGTGATACCTATGGACCAAATGGTAGTTGCAATGTATGTGCACAAACTTGAGGGATGCTATAAATCAAATAAGGCAAGGAGCTTTTGATGTGCATGGGGGAAGATTGGTTTCAAGTGTGATACCTATGGACCAAATGGTAGTTGCAATGTATGTGCACAAACTTTCCCTCTGCCTAACTTTGCTATGGGAATCGATTATATGATCAAAGCCTATTGGTGCCTCCTACCATTCACTAAAGTTTTTGACAAGAGAATGCTCTTCTTATGAGCTTGTAAAAATGTCTCAATGCCCAAGGGAGGAATCATATATTGCGAAACTAATTACACTACCATGTTTGAGAATGTCAAAATTGGAAGCACTAGTTGTGGGAAAGTAAGAAGAGGAGAGTTTTTTCATTTAAGTAGATAAAGTGCAATGAATTTTTAATTTTGTTTAAAGAACAATTTAGTTTATATGACATAATTTCATTTACATATGACAAGCAAAGTAGTTCAAAGAGGCTATAATTCGTTTTTCTAAGGATACAATGCATGCTATTTCCAGTAGATTCTGTTGAGAACTATACATTCAAAGAGCAAAAAGAGATCCAAACCATGCATTGATACTTTGATCAAGTTACCGTTTTCATTCACATTACTTATGTGAGAATTTTTGGGATGGTCAAAAAATACTCTCACTTTTATATATATCTAATGATAAAACTTGCAATATCCTTTTGGTCAATATGTTTTAATGCTATACCATGAATGCTTGAAAGATCTTGGCACACCATTCAAGAAACATTAGGTGTGTTTAGATGGGGAAGCTTCAAAATTCAAAGCAAGGAGACCTTTTTACTTTGTTGCTCAATATGACCCACTTAATCTATCATTTTTTTGGTTTAGGTAATGGAAAAGGCATAAATGATGGGGCATGGGTTGTTATCAAGGCGCATCTCACTCTCATGAACAAATAGATCCCAATGGGATAAAATTATAATGTGCAAATGATATTGTTTCTTTTGAGGGAGACCATGTCTATCGAGGGCTATATATCTACCAAGGGCTTAAACAATGTCTTGAGAGTTTTGGGAAATGAAGGTAAATGAAATGGATAGAAACAAGAGATGGGACTGTAAAGTTGTTCCTAATGCATGTAGGCTGCATTGTGTGTCTGTCTACTTAGTAAAAATTGTAAGAAAGCTCTAAGGTATCATGTTTTTGTAGTATTTGTATGTGAGGTCAATGGAGGAGGAGCTTCAACTCTAGGTATGTGGGAGTATGTAATCCTTGAACTCTCAAATTACATATGAAGAGGATGAAAATTTGATAATCCAACTTATGGATGACACTAGGATGCTTTAATCGATGCACTCCATGTCATGGACAACTTCCTTGTCCTAGTAAATCATGAACTAGTATATTTCTATGTTCTTAAATGTGTGTAGGAAAAAAATTGCATTGATTCTCTAGTATCGAGGACACATGGGGGAATGCCATTACCTTGGGATCATTTGTGGCAAAGGGAGTTTGGTAGAACAAGCTTATGATTCCAATCCTAAAGTGTACCTTGAATCCCGCCTCGTGCAAATGATCAAGTTCAAAATGAAGAGATTAAGATCTAGGGCATTTTTCATGGCTCATGATGTATATGAATCCATGCACAATAGCATTTCCTTTGATATGTAAAACTTCTTTAACCATGTTGATGCAAAGCTCTTGCATTAATCCTTGCTCGTTACTTGATCATTTGTGAAAACTACCAGAAGTAAGTTGGTAACTACCAATTGCATGTTGCTAGATAGTGCATAAAACATGGAACACTCATCATCCAAAACTTGTGTGACAAGTTGGTTGCTACCACAAGTTGATAGCTACCACAAGTCCATTGGTAGCTACCACAAATTATGTAGCAATACCAATTGAATTCTAGATGACATTACTCATTATAAATATTCCTTCTAGTATCTATCTCCGTTATCAGTAGCTACAATGTACACTTCTCTTTTCTCCCTATTTTTTTATTTTCTCTTTTTTTTTTTGAAGAATTGCATACTATACAAATCTTTTGATATCAATACATAAATCTTATTTTACATTTTTCAAAAAACTACATGTTACTAACTACAACTCAATATAAATGACTTTTAATTTGTGAAAAGTACCACCTTAATATTTATGACAACTTCTATCTATAAGTTGGTGGATAGGAAATTCATGCTTTTTAAACATATTATTCTTTCTAAGATAGTTGGAGAGACACACACGCACACGCACACGCACACGCACACGCACACGCACACGCACACGCACACGCACACGCACACGCACACGCACACGCACACACACACACACACACACACACACACACACACACACACACACACACACACACACACATGTCTGCACATGTGTGCAAGCATGCTTAATTGGGGAACCTCTTTTGGATGTATCCTATCTCATCCCACTTGTGATAGTTTTGGTCACACTCTTCTCTATTGCTCTCTAAGAGGTAGTTCTCTCCAAGACACTGGCCTCCATTTGGTCCAGTCAAAGCTTTGGCTTGTATAAGAGCATCTTGCAAGTTAGCCAGCCTTTGGAGTATGCTTCTAGTGTTACACTTGGCTGCCTCAAGCCAAAGAACTCATTCATCTTGATAGAATGATAGGAAAGCTGCAAGAATAGGAAGGTGACAAGTATCTTTGTCTTGCAATCTCCTTGATTTCTTCTTAGCTTACAAGAGCTTTGATGATATCATTGTCTTGGCACCACTGGTTCCACTACAAGCATTCCTTATGCATCAACCACCATGGTTTTGCAATCATAGCCTTGCTATCCATAATTAGTATAGCTACTAGTAATGATATCTACCAATATATTTGTACTGTCTATTAATTGTACTATAAATGGTATAGGAGCTAGGTATAAGTACCACTTATACTAAGAGCTACCAATTACTTATACTAGTTGCTATCTATTATACTATACTAGGTAGCTACAACTCTCATTATATTTATACTTATTACTAACAATTTTACTATAATTGGTACATTAGGGCCAAAACACTTTTAAAAAGGCACTTGTAAGAAAATGATTAAGTTAATAATTAGTTGAGGTTTTAAAAGAATGAACCCTCAAAATTTGGCCATTTAGATATGATTAATGAGAGAACATATTGTTTATATGAGAGAATTGCCATTTAATGCCTAAGGTCCTTGACTTATGGTAAGGGTTACTTTTTGGCAATTATTCTTTCTTTTTGAATAGTTAAACATTCTACTATCACATTTTCCTACCCAAATTGCATTTGTTTTTTCATCTACAGACATTTGAATCATCATTCTCTCCTCTTCTCTTTATTTCTTAGTTCTTAAAGCACATTATACTTTGTCATAAATTTTCTCACCAAAATCACATATGTTTCTTACCATCAGTCCACTTTGGTTTCCATCTCCTTCCACAAATCCTTGAGAAGATAATCAATCATCAAAAGAGTCTCTCCCCAGAGGACTGATATGCTTACTTGTCAACTTAGCTATAGAGATATGGGTCTTCATGGAACTAAAATGAGATTAGCTCGTTAATTTTTGGATTCGACTGGATTGGGACATCCAAGCCGTATCTTTACTTCATTATCCAAGTCATCCATTTGGTAATATTATATTTCAACTAAATCCAAGTTTTTTCTTCCATCGCTTCAATTCAATTAATAAGAAAATGATTAAAAATTTATTGATTCAAACAATCTAGCTACTACTGGTAAACCTCCATTTTTTATTTTCCATTATTCCATTTTTAGTCTATTAGAATATGAGAAAAGATAAACCTACCAATAGATAAAAGTATTATTGACATTGTGCATTATATCCACTTCAAGACTAAGAAGATCTTATGTTGTGTAAGATGCTTTGGAGAATATGAAGGATACAACTTTTTATTTGATATTAGCTCTTGGGAGTCCTTTTTTCATCATACTCCCAATTGCAATTCTTAGTAGCAATATCGAGTTTCAATACCTAAATGGTGGCTTGATGTCATGGGATGCTACTGCCTTTGTTATCTTATCCTTAGCAATCTCTTAAGATCACTCTGCTTGATCTGTAGTAGGAAGAGATATAAAAGACTTGACTCTATTTTTTCCTCTAAACTCTAATTTTAATATAGATTGATTTTAGGATTGAAACTATCAGTAGACTATTGATGCCTTATCCTTGTATCTCTTTCTTCAAATATAATATATCTTAGATTTCACAAAAAAAGTCTATCAAGATAATCCTTGTTATTATAGACCTCCTTTACTCTACAACATTCATGATATTTTTTAGTTTTTGAACATTGTTTAAAGAGTGTTGTAGGATGCCATACAAAGTTCTCTACGTGAAATAACATGAACTTTTAACAAGTCAATGGAGTTAGATTAATACTTCATTAGTAGTTCTAAATACAATAATATGGAAAGTCAATGGAGTTGAATAAATGAGGCATTAGTAGTCAAATTCTTACAATAATATGAGAAACCCATGATAATAGATATTTGACTACTAATAGCTCATTTATTCAAAAATTTTAAAAAATATTTTTGACAAGTATAAGGACTCATAAAAAATAAATATTATAGGAGTATCTTTATTAAATCTAATAGGAAACCGTTACCCTAAAAGTTGAAAAATATTAGAAAAAGAAAATATTTTAATTATATTTGAAGAAAACTTGAGAAACTCACGAAAAAGAAAAAATATTCTATATTGTGTGAATAGGGGGTTGAAGCATAGCTAGAACTGTCTATATGTGTCGTATCAAACATGATGAGAAGATTAAAAGAGAACTTATAATGAAGGAAGAGATCTACAAAAAGGAGATTGAGGCACTTGCATTTTTTTGTGAATGTATTCAACTCTTCTAAAAGTCTTATATTTTGACAACTTTTTTATGGTATATATAAATAATATCAAAGATTATAAAGTTTTTCAATTCATATGATAGCCTAATGAACTATTGTATATATTATCTTTATGATATACTACTTTATATTGGCATTTACCCTTGAGAAGTCACTTAAGTTTATGAGAATTTTAATTAGAATAAATGGCCATGTTGAAATATATTGTGTACATCCTTTTTTTGAATTTTTATATGATAAATATTCATTTATTCATTTTGCTAATAATATAGTCATCTTATAACTCATGATGTAATAAAATAGTTTGGATATATAAATTAGACATATTTTTATTTATAAGTATATACATTTTTTTCCAAATGTTTCTTCATAAGAAGTGCTTTAAATGAGAAAGACTAATTTCTCAATGGTTTATATATTTCTAGTGCAAAAAATATAATAGTGAGTTATATATAATTTATATAAGGCAAATAATATTCAACTCCTTTCTTAATGATTTACACCATTGAGGTTGAACATATATCTAGAAGTTCTATTTTCTTATAAAAAACTTATAACATGTTTATACTATTGAACTCAAACTTATACTTTTGTTTTATTTTGTTTTGTGAGTTAGGTGTTTACAACCAAGCTTTGCAAGTATCATCACGAACTAAGTTATGCAGGTGCTATCATAAGAACTTATATCTTGAACTTATCTTACCTTGTCAAGAACTTCAATGTGTCTCTAATACCTTCTAATGCCCTAAAAAGTGTCACTCAAACTCTATATAGGCTACTACTCAAAACTTGTTGATGGAAATATATTTGGGGACAATAATCCATTTTTTATTACTTACATTGATAGAACAAAAATTACATGTTACAGTATTACTTGTATCAAAACTTACTATGTATTTATAGAGAAATACATTTAGTTCGAGACAAGTATATAGCCCTAGCCATCAAAATATGCTAAAGTTGAGCAAATGTTCTTGAGGTGTAGCTTTAAAAGCAATAATACATCCCTTCACAATGATATTTTGCATCCTCTTGTTTTGTTTTTTTCACATTGTGGGAGCCCTTCCAAGATGATAGTATGGTGATCTAATCATTTATAATAAAATTTTTGGGCTTCCAAGTTTCACATGTACTTTTGTTATAGACGATGCAAGAGTTCATGGAATAAGAAGGATGCCTTGTGGATGCTATGGAAAAAAAAAGCGCACATATTGTGTAGAGAAAGAAACTAAAAGGGAAGATTAAGAAGGATAATCGAGCTTACGGTCCCATCTTTGCCATATCTTTTGATAGCTTTTGTAAGTGAGAATAGGATTGTTGGGACTACCAAATCATGTCAAACTTTAGATATTTCGACTAAAAAAGATCTCTCAATTTTCAAAATATTGAGTGTTAACTTTGAGTCCCATCTTTGCCTTATCTTTTGATAGCTTTTATTAGTGAATAGAATTGTTGGGACCACTAAAACATGTCAGACTTTAGATATTTTGGCTTTTAAAAGAAGAGAGAACTATGAAATGGACTCTGCTATCTCCCAAAAAAAAAGAAAATAATACTATATTCTTCTATATATGGCATATACTCTTTGGCTCTTTTTTTAATCAAGGGATTAACAAAACGACATTTTTTTTATGTTTTTGGCCTTGATGAGTTACCAGTATAGCTACCAATTGTATTGACAGTAACCAGTATACTTGTACTTGTTGCTATCAATCTTACTGTAAACTAATATTGCCAAGTATGACTATCACTTGTACTGATGTTAATTGTACTAGTTACTATCAAATTAATAGATGGCTATCGGTGATATTAACAGTCATCAATATACTTGTACTTCATTAGCAGGGTTTACATAGTTAATTGGGGTATATCTAGATCCAATTGAGGGAAATCAAGGAAAAAATGGTGGAACATGAACATAATGGCAGCCCATTACTATTCTTCAAGCTAATTTGAATACCATTTTGTCAAAATGGGGACTACAATGTTTAGTTGAGACAAAAACTTTAGTTACTTATTGGAAACTAGGCTTCTCTTCATCTATCTCAAGCTTTCCTAAAGCTTCTATGGTGGAATCCATTTCACATCTCTTCTCTCGATCATCCATGGCACCAATTTATAATGAATCAATGTTCAAAGCTTCAAGAGATTCATGATCATAACCTATGACATATGGTTTCACATAGGATATCAATATTGTTTTCAATGTGAGTTTCATCATTGTTTGGATTGATTAGATAGGGCTCGATGCTATGTAATCAATAGGATTATATTGTGGAGGCACTATAATAACACTCTTCAAGCAATTTGACAACACAATAGGGTCATTCTTGAGCCCTATTTCTTGAAATCTTGGCATTCAATCTTCATCTTTGAAAAGCGGGACAACATGGCAATAGTTATAAGGATTTTGCATCTCATTGAAAGATTAAGCTATTTTTTTTGATAAATGTTGCATTGCATGCTATTTAATTAGCCTAGTATGCTATTGCCATGTTTATTTTGGCTAAGGGAAAAGGATGATGCTAGGCAATGTGACAATATAAGAGTTAGGTGACCCTCTCTTGCCAACTAGCGTTGTAACAGATGCACAAACCAACTTGAGGAGGAACTTTGCACACTCTTCAAGTCTTTGAGCTTTAAACTTGTTTGTAGGTGCAAGTACATTCCCCTTTACCCATTGAAAAAATATTGAAAGTCGACATTGGATGTATGCTACAATGTATTAAGAATGGGTTGAATATATGGCATGCTTAACTCTTGCTATAGTTGCACAATGAATTGTAGGTAGTTGTAGACCATCTATGGGATTCATAGTATGATTGTAGTGATATACATGTTATACAATGGGTTCCATAGTAATTTCAATCCATAAAGAGATTAAATAGTGGAATTTTGGTCCAAGACAGGCTTTAAACCAGGTGTAAGAAATTATGGATAGTCACAAAAAATTGGTTACAAAATTTCTTATATAATTTTTGTGAGAGGACTATACCTCATTGTGAAGAGGGCATCCCCTTTCATTTGAATATGAAATATCCTCAATTAGAGTTATGAGTTCAATGTTATTGCAGTTTTAGTGGAGGGAGCTCTTGTGGACCACATTAAAAATGATAGGGTATAGAGGAAAAGGCAAGGCCTAGGAGAAAATTCAGAGGGAAATAAGAGACTCCTAGGCATCTATAATGAGCCTTGCTTTGCCCAAGAGTAGTATAGAGAGATATAGGTGGTACCTAAAATAATGGACCATTACAACATGTTAAACATACTCTATGTTAGTATGAGAGTCACTATTCCAAGAGAGATAACAACATGCTCTCTAAAATGGATAAAATGGTTGAGAAAATGGCTCTGTCACACTCTTGGACTTGACAAACACTTGGGCAACTCATAACTCTTATCACTTAGTTAGCCATTGCTCAAGTGCAAGAGAAAGTAAACAAGCCCAAAGATGGCATCCCCCATTGGAGCATATACATGGCTTGTAGGGAATTATTGGGGCTAGAGATATCCCATCTAGTACTTATAAAGTAGGTGAGAATTTGCACAAAAACGAAGAGCCTATTTTGAGCTCCCTTGTAAATACAGCCAATCCCTTATTGAGATAGCAAACCAATTATTGACAAGAGCCTACCCCCTACTTATCTCAAGAGCCCTTCAAATAATGATGGCCCAATTGGCAATTATTTAGCTCGAGAAGCCCATGGTCACTAAGGCATTAATGGGTAGTAGCATGGCTTTAATGGGGGTAGCATAACATGGATAGGTAGGAAGGATTTAATAGGCAATAGAGCCCAAATGAGCTTTGTGATAAGATCATTCTCACCAAGTACAATGGGCAGTCACCATCTCCATTTGGATTGGAAGAATGGGCGCCTAACCTAGAATCTTACTTTAATATCTACTTGAGCCTGACGATTAGAATATTCTCTTTACTTTTCTTCATTTAGAGGGATTTTCTCACATATGTTGGCATTATATATGATGGAAAAATCAACAATTCATTGATTGGTAGGACTTTAAAATGCAAATGGTGCAAGTATTTGTGTCTCTAGTGAAAAAAGAGTGTTTGCAACAAGAAGGTGGTATCAACTTGACCAACTAACCTTCATGGTGAGGGAGTACAAAAAATAGTTGATGAACTTGAAAATGTATGTTGAGAGCATTAATCGTGATGCAAAATTACATAAGTATATCTATTGACTGGAACCGAGCCTCTTTGTTGATGTAATGACTCAAAAACCAACCATCTTGTTTGATGTAATAGAATTGCTTGAAAGATGCACACATAAGTATCACAAGAATGATAATTTGTAGCAAGGTTTTGGATATCAAAGAGTTCTCATAAGGTAGGCACAATATGGAGGGATGTATAGAGGAAATAGCATGCCCAATACTAGCCCAAAAATCCCTACATACCACACTTTTACTGCTAAAAGAAGACA
Organism: Lygodium microphyllum; assembly: GCF_053477565.2. Lineage (NCBI taxonomy): Eukaryota > Viridiplantae > Streptophyta > Polypodiopsida > Schizaeales > Lygodiaceae > Lygodium > Lygodium microphyllum. The sequence continues at coordinate 117,840,231 of NC_141163.1, forward strand.
ATGCAATTTTGGGATAGCATTCACCCTAGAAAGTATGTTGAAAATAACCCTAGAAATGCTTCAACCCAAGGTGGAAAAAGCTGTCAAAAGTTTATTCCACTGGACAGACTAAAGCAAAGAAAGGAAAAATGTCTATGTTTCAAGTGTGAAAATTAGTATATAGCTATCAAGGAGAGGACTGAGAGGTGAGAGAAAGAAGAGCAAAAGAGAGAGAAGAGGAGAGAGAAATATTAGAAAGCTAGAAAAGAAGAGAGAGAAGCCATAAAAGCTAAGTACCAATAGGTGAGATGAGAGACAATAATTTTATTATGATAAAAGATGGTAAAAATTACATGTCTCACACCTCTTATACCTATATTAGTGTGACAAGAAATTATTGATAACTCTCTCTCACTAACACATGTATTTCTAGCTTCTTTGCCCACAAAAACAAAGTTATAATGGCAAAGAAGGATGGATGAAACAAAGTATTACTATGATTTTAGTTATACAAAAGATGCGATGGGAATCAAATAATGAAGAGTTAGTTGCTAAAATGAAGAAACTAAGAAAAGCCTCTACCATATACATAATCAGGATATCTTCAAAAAGATCCTTCAAATCTTCAAGAAATAACCTCTGTAAAGAGTAGACAGCTAGTTGTATAAAATAGAATATGCGGAAGAAAACTGCCATAACTTCTGACACAGAAGTATCCAAATAGAACGTGCCACATATCAAAACGTAGCTATTGAAGAGTACTTTGACTCTATGTATGTGGTTGAATTTTGAAAATTAGTAAGAGTAAAATATGTTCTAAAATAGACTGCTATCTAGACCCTGTTTAGAGTGCAATTGGCTCCCATATGACTATGACTATCTCCAAGAAGCTTCCTCAAGTGGAAAACCCTTCCACTTAATCAAATAATCAATGATGAAGCAAGAACGAAGCTTCCTTTTATGCTGATCTATTACCTCCTTAGTAATGTACTGAATAAGTCCTTCATCCAAAGGAGGTAGCTCATCAAATATTTACACTTGAGTACCATAAAAGGGTTTGAGCCGATTGTTTGTTGGACTTGGGTATTTTTAAGAGAAGTAACTCTCCCTCCTAAAACTCCAAAGGTCACCTCTTCTCGTTAGCATACAACTTTATCTAATCTTGAGCTTCTCTAACATTCATCTTACAATATAGAAAAAGGATATGCATTCTTTCTAATTTCTCCTTTCTATGAGGGTTAATCTTCACACTAAAAATAACTATGGGTAAGGGTACCTTGTAGCTATACATAGCCTCAAAGTGTAAAAATCCAATGCTAGCATGAGTAGAGTTGTTATAGGCAAACTTAGCCAAATGTAACCATGAATCCCATGCATGCTATACATCATTATAGAAATGGCAAAGGTGAGTCTCCAATCACTTATTAACCCTTTCTGTCTAACCATCAACCTGTAGATGATAGGATGTAGAAGGAGCCAATTTAGTTCCCATGGAGCTGAGTACCACCTACCAAAAGTTATTCATGAACTTGGTATCTCTATCAAGCACAATCACATGTGGTAATCCATATAATCTAAAGATCTACTCCATGAGCTGGCTAACCACTTGTAAAGCAGTGAACTAAGTCTTAGTAGGAATAAAATAGGCTCCCTTAGTGAGTCTATCCACTACCACATAAATGCTATTCTAACCCTTTTTGGTAATAGGTAGATTAGTAATGTGTCCACTTGCCTTTTGGAATAGGTAATGGCTAAAACAAACCACTTGGCTTACAAGTACAATCCTTATTTTGTTGACAAGGCATACATTTCATAGCATAATCCTTAACATCTTTCCACAATCCTTTCCAGTGAAAACTCTTGTTGATTTTATCATAGGTCTTAATAAACACTCAAAAGTATCCATCTCTACATGCGAAGAATGTAACTCCTTAATAATTTTCAACTCGAAAAAATAAGTAGAGGAAATAAAAATCTTACCATTAAGCCAAATGAGGCCATTTTTAAGTCAATAATGGGAGTTTTTCTCCATAAGACTTTGATGTAATTTTTGAAGTACATGCAGGCTAAGCTCACCATCCAAAATATAGGCTTCATGTAATTCATTAATGCAATCACCATGTAACTCACTCATAGTTGAAACTTGGCATATCCACATTCTAGAGAGAGAATTAGCTATTACATTGTCTTTGCCCCTTATATGAGTGATGTTGAAATCATAATTTTGCAAGATAGCTATCCACCTACGTTGCTTAGGGGTAAGATTTGACTAAGTAAGTAAGTACTTTAGGACCATGTGACCACTTTGAACTCTAAACCAACTATATTCTTTATTGCATGTAGAATAGCCAACATCTCATAGTCATTTATAGACATCTCTTTATCTATAAGCTTACAGCTTTAAAAGGCAATAAATCCATGCTCCTATAGCAAAATAGCCCCTATGTCATGACCACTAGCATCACACTCTGTATGGTAAACCCTTTAGAGAAATCAGAGCATACTAGAATAGGAGTAAAAGTAAGTAATTCCTTTAACTGGTTGAAGCTACTGTCTGCAATCCCAAAAGAAGGCCTCCTTTTTCAACTTGTTAATTGGAGCTATTGCACTCACATAATGCTTAATGAGTCTGCAGTAGAATGATGATAAACCAAGAAATCCTTGAAGGTAGCAAAGAGTCTATGACGTCTCAACACATTAAAAACCTTCCTCGTATGGGATAAATGGTCCTATAGAGTCTTACTCTATAAATCAATATGTCATCAATGAAGACTAGGACCAATTGAAAGAGAAAAGACTGCAAAATATTATATATCAGACTTTGAAAGGTAGCTAGAGCATTAGTAAGCCCAAATGGCATCACTAGGAAATGGTATAGTCCACGATCAGTTCTAAAGGCAATCTTCACTTCATTACCCTCTCGCATACGAATCTGATGATATCTAGACCTCAAATCAATCTTGGTAAAGAATATATCCCCCTTGAGCTCATCAAGCAAATCATCAACTCTAGGTATTGGATACCTATTCTTCACTATGATATTGTTTAGATCCCTGTAGTCAATACACATCCTGAAGAATCTATCTTTATTCTTCAGTAACAAGACCAAAGATGCATAAGGTGAAGAACTAGGCTCAAAAAATCCCATATGCAAAAGATCATTGATTTTCTTGGCTACTTCCTTGCACTTGCATTTTGACAACCTATAGGGTGGCTTATTGATTGGCTTTGAATGAGGATCTAAATCAATAGGTTGATCCATTGCTCTCTTAGGAGGTAATGAAGTAAGTACTTCAAACAAGTCCTTGTACTCCTCAAGTAGAGCTTTTAAAGCCAGATGCTTTGTAAATTCTTGGACTGATCTTCTACCGTTTTACTCAGGTGCAATATAAAAATTTGTGAGTGCTTCTTGTAATCCTTGAGTTGCTTAATGATGATAAGCAGAAAATCATATTTACTTGGGATTCCTTGTAGATGGATAGGCTGCCCATCAATGGAAAAACCCATGTGCAATTGTGAAAAATCCATAGTAATCTTTTCTAAAGTCATCAGCCAATCACAACCAAGTACAATATCAATGGGTCCCATTTCTAAAGTAATTAGATTCACATGTACTCCATAATTTTTAGCTAATTGTATGGGAACATGTGGGCACATTTGAGTGCTGATTTCCTTTTCTCTATTAGCTACTTGTACTCTTATAGGTTGTTGTAAATCAGTGGTAGGAAAATTGTGTAATCTATCCATAACTGACTTATTAACAACACTATGTGTACTGCCACTGTCTATCAGGATAAACACATCTTTGCCATGAATGGTACCCTTCATACATAGTGTATTAGGGCTCTTTAAACATGTCTAAAATTCCATAGAAATAGAACAAAGGGTAGTGGTAGCAATAGGTAAACTAATCCCACCAAGATCAAAAGGAATATGCCTGCCAAGGTCAAATGGAAATCCATCTACAATCTCATAAGATGATTGGGATTAGGATCCTCATCCTACTCTTCAAATTCAACTTATGCACTCACTTCTAGTTCATCAACAATCTCATCATCCCCATCCTCAAGTACTATTATGTTATAATTCTTAGCCTTGACATTCTTGAAAGTACACTTTGATCCATGATCGGCCCTATACTTTTCATCACATTTGAAGCATAGACTATTTTTGTTTCTTTCTTTGAAAAGATACATAGGTATAAACTTGGTATTATTTGGTAAATTATTTTGAGATCTATTGTCATCTTGTCTAGACTCCACTTTATGGATGATTGCTATCTTTGAAGAACTTTGCTAAAGTAGGGTATGTAGGGACTTTGGGACTGCTAAATGAAGTATTGGCACATCCATAATTGCCACCAAAGTTTCCCTATTTAGCAAGAGTTCTTTGCTGTCCAAAAGTAGCTTGCATAGGAATGTCTCCTCTATACTTATGAGTATACCTCTCAGCTAGCTCAATAGTATGGAATATTGTGGGGGGGTTCTGGGCCATAAGATTAGTTGACAAATTAGGGTCCAGACTATAGATATACATATGCAACTTTGCATCATCACTCACACTCTCTACATACATGGTAAGATTCAAAAAATAATTTTTATACACTCTAAAAACTGATAGGCTTCTTTGGTTTGATTGATACCATATTCTTGCCAACTTCTCTTTCTCAATGGGAGATACAAATACTTGAGCCATCTTAGCTTTGAATTCCTCCCAACTATAAACTTGTTGATTTTTCCTCTTTATGTATCTCCACTAGGTAGTATAAGCAAAGCCCTCAAGGTGAAGAGTAGAAAAGTGAATCCTTTGGTTATCCGACCTAGGGAAAATATCAAAGTAGGAGTCCAACTTGAAAGCCCACTCCTCCAAATCAACCAGTGATGATGAATGACCACTACATTTGGTTAACACAATCTTATCATGGATTTTCCTCCCAACAAAGCCTTGTTGTCCATTAGTTAATTGGGGTTGCATGTCCATAAAACTACCATTGGGGTTTGAAAGATTAGAGATACTCCTATGATAGTTGGTTTGAAACCTACCTAGAGGAATGGTTGGCTAGTTTCTAGTGGCTTGAGGAGGATTTAACCCATGAATGCTCAAAATAGGCTCATTTGCTCTAAAAGAAGTCTCCCCAATCTCATAAGTACTATGTGGTATCCCTTTCTTTCCAATAATACCTGACTAAGGGCTACTGTTTGATGGTTGAAATGATTGTTTATCTATACTCTCTTTGTCTATCATTTGTGTTGCCACAAGCATAGAAATATGAGAGCTAAGTTTGTCCAAAGAATTCTTAGTAAAAGAGGCAAAATTCTCCAAAGAATCCTTGGTAGATTGATCCACATATTCCATGACTTCCTTGATCTATATGTTTGATTGAACTAACTGTTCAACCACCTGATGCAATTTAGAAACCAATTACATGTGTCTGATAGAATGCCTAGTCTCATGCTTACGAAGAGTGGCATTAAGAGTACTATAAGTGCTATATTCTTGTGATTCTTCCTCATGTTGACATACCTTAGATAGTGCCTCATGCGATTGTCTAATTTGTTGCTAAACATCATCATTAGGCTTGTTGTTTCTCTTATTTCCAACAATTTCTATCCACTAGTATAGTGCAGTCCTACTAGACCCCCTGTTACAAAAATGGCTATAACTTTTAACCCCCAATATCAGAATCAATAAATTTTTGATGGAAATCAAAGCCCCCAAATAGCTCTTCAGGATGAGCTATGTCACTCAAATTTAGAGTTTAAAAAAATTATTTTGGAAATATTCTTTTGTTGTTATCCAAAACAGTTCTACACCATGTAAAAACACTATTTTAGTATATCCACCTCTCCCAAGTCAAAGATAAGGTTTTCCAATTTTATGGTGCCCTATGTATGACATTAGGAGTTGAATACACCTTGCAATACCTATAGAGGTAATGGAAATTCTTTGAATTAATCTGTAATACCTATAACTAAGTAAAAGTCTTTCAAGAGTGATCCCAATTCATTGTTTGATTATATTACCTTGTGTAAAACGTATAATCAACTTGGAATGATTTGTAACACCTGTGAATGATTGAAAATTCAGCCAAATGAAGGCCCAAATACCATGTTTCCAATGAATGCATCTAACTCCTACTCTAGGGAGAAGAAAGGTAGAAATTCTTCTTATAGTAAACCTGTAATAACTTGTATGATCCCTGTGGGGCTGATCAATGGAGTCCTAAACAATGCTATCTAGTTGTTGAGAGCTTTATGTCTTCAAGAACTCTACTCACGAACTTGTAGTCGGGGATCCCTACAAGGGCTTTGAATCTCACGACGGGGAGGTAGGAAAAACTTTCCGTAGGTCGATTGGTTGCATCCTTTCAGGATCTTTAATAGTAGGGGAGGGTCACCTCTCTATTGACCCACTATCTTCCCTGGCATCCACCTTTTTCCTGAGTGGGAATATCAACATGGAAAGAGAATTCTAATTAATCAATTAAGGAGGAAATGCATAACTGAAAATTTCTTTCAGCCTTTAATGACAGGCATGATTGATTAATGAAAGATTGGAATGAAGAAATGAGTGTTGACTGAGGGTCTTATCAATGCAATTGAGTGACTCACTAATTGCTTGTATTTATCATTTACAATATTTCAATCTTTGGCAAAGAAAATCAAACAATCAAATTAGGGTTATGCATCAAGACATTGTGAATGATACTCATGACGAAATAACATTGAAATGAATATTGAAATTAAATGTAATAACTGATCAATGAGAAGAGCATAATTTTTGATCTATTGACCAATTTAGAGAATTAATTGACCAATAATCTCCCATTAACAAGTGGAGAAGCTTAAAACAAGTAGATATTGAGAGATCTCAGAGATGAAGCCGGTGAAATACCTTGATCAAGCTTGAAGAAGATGATTGATGGAAACTTCAGTCCAATTATTGGAATAATCTTCCATAGACCATTATGAATCCATCATGAAGCTCAGAGAATCCATAAACTCAGAGCATACATTCTTAAATAAAATTGAATCTGTAAAGAATCAATGCCCCGAGTCCACTTGAATACTTGAATATTGAAGATTCAATCTTCTTGAAGAAAAGCCCCAAAATAATCCTTCAATACGAGCTTCAAGAGGCTCAATATGTTGAAATATTTGAAATGCCTTCAATCTTGAAGTCTATCATGCTCCAAAATGATGGTAAAAAAGCATTGAAGGTCAGGAAGAGTAGATATTGAAGAAATTAAAGCTTCCAGGTCTATGGCTATGGTTGCCCCTGTTGTGTACTAGGGTTTTTAGCCTAGAGAATGAAGTTTAGAGATCAAGAAGTGTGTATCCCTATGCTAAGAATGACATAGCAACTTTGTCCAAGCAATAGGCAAGGGAGAGATTTTTGACTAAATCAGTTGGAGAAGAAGAGTAGAGAATTCAATAAAAAATGCAATGCAAATTTTGGGTCTACTCCTAATGATCTCCTATGTATCACAACTCAAGCTTGGTAGTTAAAATGGTCAGCAAGAGATGAAGATTCATTGTCTCATGCTTTTAGAAGGAGATATGATGATTACTGAGTAAAAGAAGAAAATCTTTGCTATCCACCAGGAGAGCTTTAGCCAAAAGCTTAAAAGAGAGAGAAAAGAGAAAGCCTATCTTGAAAAGCAACTAAAGTTCTAACCAAGACTAACTATATTCACCCTATCTTTAACCATTTTATCTCCAAAATAGTGTGTTATTGATAGATAACCTGCCATTTTGCCCAAGATTCCTCCAACTTTATCTTCAAGTACTCTAGTTAACTCTAATTAGTTGTCCTTGGTCTCCTTGGTCATTGCACTTGCCCATTTTTCCAACTGATATCTTGTCCTTGAATAACCAGGAAGTAACAAGAATGTGGAAGAAAATCCAAGAAAGGATTGTACCAAATGGATCAAAGGCCAATTCTCTGATACCACTTATCAAGGAGAGGACTAAGAGGTGAGAGAAAGAAGAGAAAAAGAGAGAGAAAAGAGGAGAGAGAGAGAGTGATGAGGAGAGACAAGGAGAGGACTAAGAGGTGAGAGAAAGAAGAGAAAAAGAGAGAGAAAAGAGGAGAGAGAGAGAGTGATGAGGAGAGAGAAATACTAGAAAGATAGAAAAGAAGAGAAAGAAGCCATGAAAGCTGAGTATTAGGGGTGTGAGATGAGAGATAGTAATTGTATTATGATCAAAGATGGAAAAACTTACATATCTCACACCTTTTATACCTATGTCAGTGTGACAAGATATTACTAATAACTCTCTCTCACTAACATATGTATTCCCAGCTTCTTACAACAGTAGATCATGCCTTTAAATGCCCTTATAAGGAAACTAAGGTCAAGGTTCATAGCATGTATGTCATGGAACATTGGGAAAATGAGAATGAGAACGTGAATGATATGAATGCCATCGTACATTTTGAAAATGCTGAGTATGAGGAGGATTTTGAGCAAGAGTGATTCTATGATCCATATCTGATAGTTTTCCTTTTGACCCGGGTGGATGTTTGCCTTATGATCCATATATGATATCCTCATATGTTGCCACTTCGTTTGCTCCACATCTATGGATACATAGATATACTCTAGGAGCCCTATCACAATTTGCATTCAAGGAAAGATCAATGGGAAGAATGCTTTCATATTAGTAGACATGGTGGTACTATCCAAAGCCTCATGAATAAAATCTTACATCCTTTTTTTTCAAGTTTGTGCTTGTATTCTTTGATTATATTTTTATTAACAACATCACTGGAAACACATGTCAGAAGAGTGTTTTACATATTGAGAGAGCATATGTTGTCTACTAAGGAGAGAAAGTGTGTATTCATGCATATATCAGTGGAGTGCTTAGGCCACATTGTGAGTTAAAATGGGATACACAATGATCCCAAAAAAGTACAATGTGTAAAGGATTGGCCAACACCATCAAATACCACTTTCTTGTATGATTTTCTTGGTCTCTTATAATTTCATTAGACATTACTCAAGCATTATGAAACCATTGCAACACCCTTAATATATATATTTAATAAAGATTTTTTTTTTTGGGGATGCCCTAGCTAATCACAACTTTAATCAATTAAAGGAAATGCTCACTTCAGCCCCCATCCTAGTATACCATATCTTCTCAAAGGATTTCATCATCTAGTGTGATGCTAGTGGGAGGGGGTGTAGGTTTCATTTTATTGGCAAGAGCATGGTGTAATTGCATTTGAGAGTCGCACACTTGATGAAAGGGAAATGCAAATACATGTCTATGACTAGGAGATGTTAGCCATCCTTCATGTTGTTACGAAGTGGCATCATTATCTCTATGGCAACTAGTTTAGAGTAAAGAGTGACAATAGAATCCTCAAGTACTTTTTAACTTAGTCTACTTTGACTTCTAAGTAGGGGATATTCTTGGCAACCTTGCAAAATTACGATTTTGACATCTCTCACACTAGAGGCAAAAATAATATAGTGGTTGATTTACTCTCATAGATGTGGGCATGTAGAGTATAATTTATCTTGAAATTGCATATTGATTGGATTGAGGAGTTCCAAGAGGCATATTTACTGAATGAAAAATTCAACCACATATTTTAGAAATTACATCATGGGTTAATGGAAGAGAACTCCTAATGTCAACTTAAGAATGGCCTTAGATGGTTCCACGGCCATTGTCATCTCTCACACTTCTCATTTCATAAGAAAGATAATTTTAGAGATGCACTCTTTGCCCCACTATTGGTCATGCAGGTGTTTTCAAAACCTATGACAAAATTACCAAGTGTTTTTATTAAAAACAATTGGTTTATTGTAGTCCCCTTGCTTATCTTTGAGGGGAAATAGATGTATATTACTATGGGCTTTATCATCATATATGTGGTGGTAGATAGACTTACCAAATCAACCCACTTCATTCCCACAAAAACTTAGTTTATGGATTATATCAAGTGGCCAATTAGATTATGGAGCATGTACTTGAATTACATGGATTAACGCAAGTCATAGTGCATGATAGGGATGCCAAGTTTATGAGAAACTTTTGGCACAAAATTTTCAACTCTATGGTCACCAATTTAGCTCCATCCATGGCATCATCCCCAAATGGATGGCTAGATAGAGAGAGTTCACAAATGGCATGAGAACTATTTGAGTGCTTTTGTCATGATATATACAACATGTGATTTGTGGCTCCATTTGGTAGAGTTTACACATAATAACTCCACTCACTCTTTGGAGTTTTCCCTTTTGAGGCATTTTATGGGTATAAGGTCCCCCTTCACATAGTACTCTTCAATGACAAGATAAACCCTTAGAGCAAAGAGGAATTAGACTGTTTTCATGCCATACTTTGGTAACGTAAGGTGAATCTTACAAAAGCCCAAGATCACATGAAGCTCCAGACAGATGAAGAGAGGAGACACATAGAATTCCAAAAGGGAGAGTTGGTTCTTTTGAAGGAGTCAAAATCTCACTATTTTACTCTTAAGGATGGCATTAGAAATAAGATGGCCTAAAGATTTTATGGGCAATATAGGGTCATAAAAAGGGTTGGTGACTTGGCTTATCACTTGGAACTTTCCTCCTTAACTAAGAGTCACAATGTGTTTCATATTAGCTAGTTGAAGCTCTTCATTGGCACCTCAATGGAGTACGTGGAAGAGTTACCTCCCAAAGATGAAGAAGGCATCATTTAGTATATCAATGAGGCTTTCATTGTGCAACATGACAAGTAGATGAGGTCTAGATCCATCAAAGAATACCTCATTAAAAGAAAAGGTCTATCTGTGGAAGAAGCCACTCGGCAATCAATCTCCATCTTATATGATTTTTCCCACTTAAAAGATGCTAATTTGGCTAAAGATTAGCTAGATATGGCTGAGTTTTGCCCACAGACTAATAGATAACATTTTGTTTTAGACCTGTCTTGGCCCTTTGTTTATTATAGATAAGTGAATTCTACTTGGATTGAAAGTACTCACTAAGAGCTTTGTTTTGACATTTGGCACACCCCATTTGGGGCATCCTATAGAAAGTTATGGTAGAACTATTATAATAAGTATGTGGTGGTGGATAACATGCTATCCATAGTCATTTGTAAAGAATTGGTGGCCAAGCTTACAACTTAACAATGCTCCATTAATGTGCATGTCAGATACATGACTATACACCCCAATTTTATGTAGAATTAATCTTATCCATCCATTTTTCTCATAATTCTGAACAATTAGTACTCTGTAGCCCCACTTATTAAACCATAGCAATACGTCCTCTTTTTGTTTTCGATGGGTAAAAACCTTTGGGGTTGGATGTAAAGAGTGGGATATCATGGGAATATAAAAATGGAATAGTAGGGGAACTATGGAAAATAATCGGCGGTCACATTGATGGGACATAAAAGATGTAAAGGGACTTAGATGGGGCATTCAGATATTGGATCAACTAACTCTCTTCACCTTCCTCACAACTTACATGGTCCTCTCTCTTTCTCTCCCTCTCTTCTCGTCTTTCTCTCTACTTCTTTGAAAAGATATGGAGTTAATTAAGAACTAAATGATAGAAACCAACTATGAAGTTCCTTACCCTATAGTATGTGAAATCATTCGCTCCCTAGGTATCCTTCATAGAGTTTTTAAATTTATCAAGTACCTTCTTAAAGGCTAGGAGATCCTCCTTAGAACAATATAGTTTATCACAATACAAGAACATTATATTCAATGCCTCCCAAACTTTAGCCTTTTTATTTCTTGCTCTTCCATAATCCCCATGGTCTTTGAATCCATTGTATAGTGCTCTCCATTAGTTGTATTGAATGCGAGAAGAACATTCCATGGAGTTCTTTTTTTTAACCTTATTATGGAAGCCCAAATCCTTCTGGCCTTAACTCTATCTATTGAGGGTTTCTTAGCAATGATATTTTCACTTTTGGATATTTGAGGATTTGCCTTGATCACAATGTTACCCCCATGGAGACCAATGTTTGACAAAACCTTTTCAGTAACCATGATAGCATCATCCCTAGCTATGTGGGGTTACAATTTCCATGCAAATCTAACATAAAGTTTGAATTTGTAGCCTCCTCCTTGAGTCTCTGCCAGCCATTTGTATCTAGCCACTCGGGCTTTGAGGCGCTACTCTTGAGTGCCTTGCATATGTTCGATCGTTTGTGTGACATGTATGCATGCATACACTCCATCATCCAACCTATGGAAAACCTCTCTGCGCGTGATAGGTACCGAAAACTCCTCATGCAAGGATGCTATTATGTAGTCATTGCTCCCCTCTCAAGTATGTTCTTCCAATGGTCAAAGTGTTGAGATATCGAGCTCCACTCGTGATATGCCAGGGTGACCATTGTGCATTTATGTCACCGACTTGTCAATTGCAGAAGCGGTTGGTACACCGCCCATGAATAATAGCTACATGACAGCTATCCTTATCTACTCTAGTTCGTGGCTCAGTTAGTATGCCACCTTAGTTAGTTGAGTTTGGTTTGAGACCCATATATAGGGTTCTTCTATTTCTTTGTATGAGAGCTCTTTTGGCTTACACAACTAAGAAGAGGAAATCTGTTTTTCAGCCTCCACCTTTGCGTGTATTCCCCCATTGTGCAAGCAAGAAAGCTACAAGTGAGACTCCTTCCTTCTCTCCCACAATATTGACATGGTATCAGAGCCTTGTTCATGGTAAGGAGCTCAAGAAAGTAAGCCAAGCTCGCGGTGTTCTGGTAAGAGGAGCAGTGTTGCTTTCAATTTCTGTTTTGGGAGCAGATCTCTGCAGGTAGCACAGCCGGAAATTGCAAGAGTGCATTGTCTCAGGTTGAGACGCCCTTCGCGGTGAAGCAAGAGGATAGTATATGCTGCGGGACAGGGCTTTAGCCCTAGGTGACCTTGTTTTTTTGATTTGAGGCCATTTCGGGGCCTGTTTTGGAGGCGGAAGTTTTCTGCACACACACGGGAAAAGGCCCAATTTTATGCTATGCAGCCACTGTTCTACAGGTCGGTGAAAAGTTACTATAGAAATTGCATCGTATGCCTGTGTGTAGAGACGTTGGGAGTTATAGAATCATCCTTGTTGCCTATTGATGCAAAATTGTCACTGGGAAGTGATTGTGTGGTCAAATACCACTTTCGTCAGTTTTGCAGATTTGCCCTTGTGAGGCTGAAGCTGTGTTCTTTGCAGTGACAGAATTTTTTGCAGTGTTCTGTAATGGCGTCTGATTCTCTTTCACAGATTGTCACTAAAAAGCTTGACAAGAACAACTTCCAAGCATGGAAGTTTAGAATGACGAATTCCCTTATGGGAAAAGAATATTGGAAATTTGTTGCAGGAAATGAAGAAGAACCAGTTCTTCCTGATGTTCCTAATCAATAGCAAATGCAGGAATTTAAAGCATGGCATGAGAGAGCCAGGAAAGTTATGTACTGGCTGTCTATCAGCATTTCAGACTCTATGATTGTGTATATTCAAGATGCAAGTACGCCAAAGGAGGCATGTGATACTTTGTCAAAAATGTATAGCATAAATACGCAAGCCAAGAAAATGCAGCTCAAGCAAGAGTTGCACAATGTGCAAAGAGAAAATATGAGCATCAATGACTACCACATGAAGGTGAAGAAGATTGCAGATGCACTTGCTTCCATTGGGTCGCCAATGGAAGATGATGATTTAGTTTCTGTGACCTTGAATGGTCTAGGAAAGGATTATGCACAGTTCCGAACATCCATTTCCATCCGTGAAAGATTTCCTGATTTTGAGGAGTTGATTGCTCTTCTAATTTTGTGAGGAGCAGAGAAATGGTGGTGCATCTTCTTCACGAGGAACTTCAAAAGAAGCCGTCTTCTACTCAAATGCTGGAAGAGGTAGAGGCATAGGTAGAGGAGGCCGATTTGGAGGCTGTGGTAGAAATCAGAATATGCAGCAAACTTAAGAAAACCAGTCCTATGGAGGAGGACGTGGTAACTCTAGAGGCAGGGGGAGCCAAAGAGGTCGTGGTGGATGGCAAAGAGGCCAAAATGCAACCAGTAATGTTGAATGCTACTACTGTGGTAAAATGGGTCATATGGATAAAGACTGCTATAAAAAGCAGAATGACATCATGAATGGGAAATTGCAACGAGGAAATTATGCATCTTCTAGTAGACAGGGTGATGACAAAAATGAGCATTTGTTTATGGTGCAACACATGAACAATTATGTGACAAGTGCAGAAGAAAGCAACGAAGTGTGGTATGTTGACTCAGGTTCGTTAAACCACATGACAGGTCATGCAGAATGGATGCAGGATGCAAGAAAAATGGAAAAACCAGGATTTGTGGAGACTGGTGATGATACTGCACATCCTATTGTGCAGATTGGAAAAATTCCTTTGTCTATGCAAGATGGGAAAGAGAAATACCTGTCAGATGTATTTCATGTCCCGAATATCACCAAGAATCTGGTTTCTGTTGGTCAAATGGTTGAGCAGGGCTTGCAAGTTAGATTTAATCCTCATGAATGCTTTGTTGAGGATATGAAAAATAAATGTCGCTTGATAGCAAAAGGAAAGAAGAAGGGCAGAATATTTACGTTGGATGCAGACATGCCTGAATTGAGTGTAACAATGTTTGCACATGGGACCGATGTAGTTGTAGATATTGATATCTGGCATAAACGCATTGGTCATGTTAATGTACAATGACTTAAATCAATGCAGGCCCAAAATATTGTTGCAGGATTGCCTAAATTCAAGGTTGCAGAAATGCATAAGATATGTGAAGCCTGCCAATTTGGAAAACAGGTAAGGAAACCATTTCCTAGACATGTTCAAGAGAATAAGAAGCCATTGGAATTAATCCACTCTGATGTGTGGACTACTAAAGCTGCATCTCTTGGAGGCTGTCATTATTTTGTCACTTTTATTGATGACTATAGCAGAAAAGTTTGGGTGTATTTTATGAAAAAGAAAAGGGAAGTTTTTGGGCATTTCAAAACTCTTAAAGCTATGGTTGAAAAAGAAACAGGCCTGCAAATAAATTGCCTAAGGTTAGATGGAGGGGGAGAGTACCTCTCAAATGAGTTTGCAAGGTTCCTGCAGGAGCATGGCATAAAGCAGCAGTATTCATGCAGTCATACCCCACAACAAAATGGAATTGTAGAAAGGAAAAACAGACATATTGGAGAGGTATCTTGTGCCATGCTCAATGAAAAAGACTTGCCAGATTTTTACTAGGCTGAAGCAGTTGCTACAGCAGTCTACATAATGAACATGACTCCCACTGCAGCAATACAGGGGATGACTCCAGAGGAGAGGTATACTGGTAGGAAACCAGATATTTCTCATTTGAAGATTTTTGGTTGCATTGCCTATGTTCATGTGCCAAATGAGTTGAGATCCAAGTTGGATCCAAAAGCTGAGAAGTGCATCTTTATTGGTTACTCTCTGTAGGGCAGAAATGGTATACTTGTAAGTTTACAGTGAGCAGAGATGTCGTTTTTGATGAGATGAGTAGCTGGTATAAACCAGTAAATGTGATTGATAATGTAGATGCACAAAATGGTAATGTTGCACAGAATTCACAGCAACAGTCACAAGATATTAGTGGACCTGGAGTATTCTCTAGCAGTGGTTCACATTCTTCGCCATGGACAGGCAGATTGAGATCAGGAGAATCTTCTCAAAGCAATGCAGATAGTGGTATTCAGGTATTATGAAAAGGAAAAGAGAAGGTAGATCAGCCCATGTTTGATGTGAATGCAGGTCACTCTTATGTGGATGGTGAATCCAATGGCTCAAAACAGAGCATTGATGATGAGTTGGATATTCCTTCTATTGTTACACCTGGAGTAAGGAAGAACATGGATGTTTTGAGAGCACCTGGGAGTGAACCTACTTTGCGCAGGTCTACCAGAGCTAGGTATCCTGTGGATAGGCTGAAATATGATGGATTTACAACCATTCACTATGCATATATGGTCAAAGTGATACAGGAACCAGAACCCACTTCTTTTGAGCAAGCCATGGGAAAAGAAAAATGGGAGAAAGCCATGGATGAAGAAATGGATGCCTTGGAAGCAAATGCTACATGGGAATTGGTACCTTTGCCTAAAGGTAAGATTGCAATTGGCTGTAAGTGGGTTTATTAGGTGAAGCACAATGCAGATGGTTCTATGAACAGATACAAAGCAAGATTAGTAGTCAAGGGGTATGCACAAACATATGGTATTGATTATGAAGAAACATTCAATCCGGTTGCAAGGATGGCAACCGTAAGAGCAACCATTGCTATGGCTACATCAAAGGAATGGTCTTTACATCAGATGGATGTAAAGAATGCCTTCTTGCATGGTGATTTGCAAGAAGAGGTATATATGGAGCAGCCACCAAGTTATGTGGATGCTGTTCATCCTGAGTTTGTTTGTAGGTTGAAGAAAGCATTGTATGGCTTGAAGCAAGCACCTAGAGCATGGTCTGACAAGATAGGACAGTATCTTATCACTATTGGCTTTCAGATTTCCAAGGTAGATTTCTCACTTTATGTGAGAAAAACAGAGAAAGGTATTATGCTACTTGTCATTTATGTTGATGATTTGATTATCACAGGTGATAGTGATGAAGATATCCTTCATGTGAAAATGCTATTGAAGCAAAAGTTTGAGATGAAGGATTTGGGAGAGTTGCGTTATTTCTTGGGCATTGAGGTGATTAGATCACCAAGTGGGATACAGCTCTTGCAGAGGCAATATGAATTGGACATGCTGTCCAAATATGGGATGACAGGCTGTAAGCCTATTTCAGTTCCTTTGGAGCAGAATGTGAAGTTGAGAATAGATGCAGGTGAGCTTCTCGAAGACCCCACTATGTACAGACACATAGTAGGAAGTTTGATTTATATGACTATTACCATGCCAGATTTGAGCTATGCTGTTGGATTGGTAAGTCAGTTTATGCAGGCTCCAAGGAAACCACATTTGGATGCGGCTAGATGTATACTCAGATATGTGAAGTCCACATTGCAGTATGGACTATTTTATGAGACTGGGGTTCAGATACAGTTACATGGATACACTGATGCTGATTGGGCTGGTAGTATTTCTGATAGACGATCTACTAGTGGATATGTGTTCTCTTTTGGGAGTGCTGCAGTCACTTGGAGTAGCAAGAAACAGCCTACAGTTGCCTTGTCGAGCACAGAGATTGAGTACAGGGGTGCAGCAATGGCTGCATGTGAGGTAGCTTGGTTGCATAAGTACTTTATGATATGCATTAGCCTACAGATGGGCTAGTTGTCATTTATTGTGACAACATGAGTAGTATACACTTGGCAAATAACCCAGTCTATCATGCTAGAATAAAGCACATTGAGGTGCATTATCACTATGTGCGGGAGAGGGTTTTACTAGGTCTTATTGATCTAGTTTATGTTAGCACATAGGATCAGGTAGCTGACATATTCACGAAGGCATTGGGCGTAGAGAAGCTGCGCAAGTTTAGAGACCTGCTTGGTGTGCAGGAATTGGGATTGAGCTCGAGGGGGAGTGTTGAGATATCGAGCTCCACTCGTGATATGCCAGGGTGACCATTGTGCATTTATGTCACCGACTTGTCAGTTGTTGCAGATGCGCTTGGTACACCGCTCATGAATAATAGCTATATGACAGCTATCCTTATCTACTCTAGTTTGTGGCTCAGTTAGTATGCCACCTTAGTTAGTTGAGTTTGGTTTGAGACCCATATATAGGGTTATTCTATTTCTTTGTATGAGAGCTCTTTTGGCTTACACAACTAAGAAGAGGAAAACTGTTTTTCAGCCTCCACCTTTGCGTGTATTCCCCCATTGTGCAAGCAAGAAAGCTACAAGTGAGACTCCTTCCTTCTCTCCCACAATCTTGACACAAAGACGTTGTGCCAAAAAACTTGTTGGCACAACTCTCATATGAGATCACCCTCCTCCTCTCACCATTCATGATCACGATTCCTGTCCTATTATCTAGAAGGTATTCATACCCCTCTAGGGTATGTCTAAGATGTGTCCTCTTCCACCTACACTCTTGGGCATAACCAAAAGTCCCATGTATATCTGATGTACCCATGGGGGTGGTATCTCTTGGAGTAGCACCCATAGGGATGCCATTTGCAGGAGACAGCTGAGCAAAAGCTAGAGTCACTGGAGTAGATATCCCCATAGGTGTGACAAATCCTATAGGTGATGCAACTCCACCAGAATGATGAGATGAAGACACTGCATTGGTGCCTCCACAACAATCACTTGAGCCACTCTCTCTCAAACCTGCACGAGAGCAAGGAATAGCACTTGTATCTTGAGCTGACCACAAGCTCATAGTGTCAACCTCGTCTATTGGAAATCGAAGCATCAGAGTGTGCCGAAGTAGATATAATGAAACGACTTGATGGTGTTTGAGATAGCTCCTAGTCTGCCATATCTTTGAATCGAGCCATATGATTTGGAGACATACATGTGAATATATTTTACAACTCCTCGTCGCTCATCTGAAGTAGATCTAACAAAACGGCCTAATGGTGTCCGAGACAGCCATATCTCTAAATCGAGCCATCTGATTTGGAGACATACGTGTGAATATCTCTTGCAACTCCTCATCGCTCATCCTTCAACTCATCCTGCTCTCCAAATATCGTCAAATGTCACCTACATAGATAGAAAATGATGTTAGCATAATCAACATAAAGATTCAAGCAAAGCATGATAATATAACTCTAAAAAAATGATGTTGCTTAAACTGCATATTCTGGAGTACCCTTATAAGTGATTCATCAACAAATTGAGTAGGCGAATGCTCCAAGTATGACGTGCGCATACACCAAAAGGTCAATAGACAAGTCACCACAAAATGATGAGTCCACCTTGTTCTTAAAGAATTCCTGGCCTCTTATCTTTCCATCATCGTTACTTGATTCTGTCTCCTCTACATGCTCCAAGCCATCTTCGATCTCCACCCCTTGCAATATCAACCTCTTCATTTGCATACTGTCCTCATCTATGTTGGGAACAGTGCTTTCATCGTACACCCTTGTACTCCAGGGAGTCAAAGCCACAACATACCACCATAGAGGTTGTCAGGGGTTTGGATAGAAAATTACATGTTCAAAATTATATATAAGAGAGATTCAACATTTGTGACATATCTGTGTCATAAAAAAATAAAAAATAAAAATAGTTCATGTACATGTTCATAATAGGCCGGCAAGACAAACGTGTCGTGCAAATGCATCCATATTTTCTCATAATCTATTTCGAGAAATCCAGATGGACCTTGTCAAACAGTTGCCCGCCGGCCTCCTTCCAATACCACTTTGAACTACTACATATTGAATATGATCATGGAGAAGCTATAACAATCCAATGAGATAATACTTTGCAAGTTTCCAAAATAATCCATCTCATCTATAGTGGTGTTTGGATCCATAGCTTGCCATCGGCTCTCTTGCTCAAACTTTGCCATGACACCACAATCCGTTGTGGAGCACATTTTATCGATGCGCTCGACGTGGAAATGTCGCTCATGCGACCACCCTGCTGCACTATATATTTTCTACTATATATTGAGATGATTAGATTAGTTTCCACATATAAAATCTAGATACAACAGCTTATAAAACATGTGGTCACTTTTGGACTACATCCCCTTGAGAATTTTCACTCCTCAGTAGAGACCTCCACCCCTCTGCAAGATGTTGTGATCAAAGCTCCATGTAACCATCGCATAGATATAAACCACGACATCTCCTTCATGCCCTCATGATATTGAATTGATTGATGGCATGTACTGTGCCAAAATTTTGATAGTGCTTCTTCCCGATCTTTCCTAGCTTGCTCGTACCTAGTGCGCCACGTCTTCATGGATGCATGGTGCAACATACAAAAACGATTCACTTTCTCCTCCATTGTATCATCCATACTTTTTTCTACCCCATTTTCAATCACTACATCTCTGATTAGCCTATCATCGTCCTTCAACGACCATAGCATATTGTTGTTTGAATCCATTGTTGGTAGCCACTGTGAAATATGCACTAACGCCTCTGACACCAGCCAACCTTCAACTATGCTACCTTCTGGCCAAGCTCGTTGCCGCACAAAGCTTTTGATGGTTTTCATAAAGCACTCTAAGAAGAATATCCATTGCATATGGATATGTCTTGTAATCTTCACTTCATCTACAAGATGCATTAGGAGGTGGGTTTGTATCATGAGCATGCTAGTAGGCAGGTACTTCTCAAAGCGACAAATCGCCTCCACTGCTCCCATCTTGTGGATTCAATAGAGGATGTCTTGATATCCTTTTGTGAGATCCATTACACTAAATTTGACAACCTGTAAATCACCTCGTGTATTTCTAGAGTGAGACATTATGCGATTGCGATCGGTAGTACAAATTGCCACAAATGAAAAAGCATTACAAACACCGAGACTAGATTCCAAATAGCAAAATAGGTAGGCCACTTACAATCGTGGCAAGTACATACTTGACATATCTTATGCCGATCATGGGATTGTAGCCCTGATAGTTGGTCGTCTTTAGAAAAAGTGGATCTGAGAGAACACATCATACCCGTCTTGGAGTATAGATAGACCTAATAATTTTCTTCATAATGCGCTCTTCTCTAGTGGAAGAAACCTAAGGAGCGCAAGGTAGTTGAAAGTGACCATCAACACTCGCCAACTGTAGCCAAAGTGCCTCCATCTTGCCTACCTCCTTTAAATCCATTCATGCCCCTACAGTGTCTCTCTTTCCTGTGATGTAGTCCCATAGTAAGCTATCCACATTCTTGAAAATATGCATGGGATCCAATAAGTGGTTGATTTGTAAGTGGGTCCAATATGACAACTCATAGAAAATCGAGAACCGTTGTATTCCGTTTGGATGTGACTCCGTGTGGACCATTTTCAACTCGTACTAGCTTTGGGCATTCATTCATGCTAGAGGTCATCCAAGAAAACCTTCCCTTAGTTCATGACCCTCCGGAAGAAAGCGGTGTGTCCTTGATATACCATCTTCTTCATGGTTCGTGACCTTTAGGAGTCTAACTATGGTCCATACAATGGACATGTATGATAACATGAGGTAACCAGACTTGTCCCAACATCCCTATTTAGTAAACACAAACTTGAACGAGTTGTGATAGATATTATCAATGAGAACGAAAGTCTACTTACCTGAGCACTCCTTGAATCCCGAAAATTCATGTATGGTCCATATGAGAATGGCTCGTATATTGGTGGATTGTCGATCATCGCGCTTGCTCATATCTTCCCTTCCTTCCATGGCGATCACCTCCTCCCACAAAATCTTAAGCTCATCGACTAATGGACATAGATAGACATCCATATTCTTGACTTTGTAGCGGCCAAGAACGAGCAAGCTAAGGATCTCGTGTCCTTTCTTTGTAGAAAGCCATGGTGGGATATTGTAGTTAACAAGGACTACATGCCACACACTGTAGGAAGTTGAGTAGAGACCGAATGGGTTCATGCCATCCATAACAAGACTGAGTCGAAGATTCCTCGGCTCTCGTACAAAGGCCTTAAAAGGTCAATATGAATAAATGCACATGAATCTGCTAATATTCATTGGACTCCATCTATGGATCTATTCTGCATATGCCACGTTGTTAAGCTCACCATGCCGGACGTACGAAACATGTGCCGTATATGGGGGATAAGTGAAAAGTGTCTAAGAACTTTATGAGGGATGGTTTGCCCTTGCAAGTGTTGTCGATACCTGTGAGTACCACACTTTGGACATATCTCTATAGTCCCATAATCTCCTCGAAATAGCACGCAATCATTGACACATGCATGGATATTGTTGTAGTCTATGCCAAGCTTTCGTAAAACATATCGCACATCATCAGAGACTCATGTATGGTATTTAGCAACCTAAAAAGAAATCATAAAATACCTTGAAAAAGCATAATTATTTTTAATAATGGTACCGAAAAGAAATTCACAAAGTGTGCTTAGAATGTACTTGAATAACTCAGTCGTAGTTGCATCGCTCGATCCATATTTTTCTTGCACACTTAGAAGTGCAAGAAACGTCTTAAGGAGAGATACTCAGCACCCATCATATAATGGTATGGATGCTTCCTCTCTTAGCGGATCAGATGTCTCAACATCCATGGGCATCAATGCATCGATCATTACCTCCAAGATTGGAGGAATGTTTGAAATGCTACTTGTCTCCTCTAGTATTGATGATATAGACTGAGTTGTGTCTTCCAAGTAGTTGATTGTCTCAGGCACTCCATCCATCGTATGCCCAGGAACTCTTCTAATTGGCCGCAATAGGTACATTCCTCCTTGGGATGAGATGTCACGTCCCTGTATAAATTTTACGGCCACATCTAATGTTTTTGTATATGATATTCAATTAGTTTGCATATGTAAGGCATGATTGATACACACTTTTTTTACCATTTGCTCGAATTCAGTGATCGCCTGATTAATGATCTCTGATTGGAACTTGCCAAAGCATTGTACGTGTTCTATAGACAAGCGACGATTTCATTTGATTGCAAGCTTGCATTGAGAGCAAGGACATGAGACACGTTGATTAAGATATGCCTCGCGATCTTGAACATCATGATCATCATCGTTTTCCATTTTCTCTACGTTACGACAAATAACTGGTTCTTGTTCTCATTCTCTTTTTCTTTTTTAATTTGTTTGTGAAGAAGGGATTTCTTCTCTTGTAACTCAATAGAATTAATGTCAATTGAAATGTCTTGGTTTACAACACATAATGAATTAGTTTAATATACATTATAAAAATTCCATATAAATTTTCTTACATTTTAACATAAAATTTTAGGAGCTATTCAGCTTACATAAGTAGAAGGAAAAGAGTCATCCTTTATTTACGTTTTTCCAATAGCTAAGAGACATTACATCATGATAAGAATCCTACTAATAAAGATTTATCCATGGAAATTAGATACATTAATAGTATGGTTAACCATAGATTCCTTCAAAATAAATATTAAATAACTTATAGATTTTCCATCTACTATATCTACTTAAGGTTGGTTCTAATATAGGAAAGATAATTGACATTGATAAAGCAATACATGCCATTTCATATCCAATACCTTTCATAATGTAGAAAGATCATAAAGTCAATCCAAGGTGTGTTGATCTCTTTTCATCCAAATTCTAGAGAGTGCATGGCCTTGCAAATCTAGAGACTATAGTCATATCTAGGTGCATATCTATATTTGTAGCATGTCTATCCATCGAATCCTAATGGCATGAATTTATCAAGAGGTAATCAATGTAACTTCTACTCAAAACTTCCTTGTAATAATCAAAATACATTATCTGAAACTACTTAAGTCTACCTTGTAGGGAAAGTTCAACCTCAACCCCACGAGGATAAACTTAAAGCAAGCCTTAACCGTGACTATAGTCTCCTACCATGGTTATCTAATATTAGCTTAAGATAAAGCAATGAATCCTTTGGTTTCTGGTGATGGAAGATCTGCATGAGTGATATAAGAATCACTACAAGATATAGACCTTATAGCGACGTTTAAAGCGATGAAAATACAAACAACAAAATTTGCCCCCGTCGTCGCAAAAAGCGTCGTTATTGACGATGCCATAGAATCGTCGCTATAACCGTCGCTATATGCGTCGCTATATGCATCGCAAATCGCTATATGCGTCGCATTTGCGACGCATATAGCGACGATTACAGAGAATTTGCGACGCTGATAGCGACGGCAATAGCGACGCGTGCAGTAAATTTGCGACGCAAATAGCGACGGTAACAGAGAATTTTTTTTTTGTGGCAGGGCAGCAAGCTACCCTGCCACATATAGCACTGTGTGCTGTATGAGAGCCATACAAAATAGTTTCTGCACTGCTTCATACAAAGCGTTTGCAAACAAAAAGAATGTATACTGAAATCATAAAACTGATGGATGAAATAAATACATGATATCGCATAAAATGCGATTGGTACAATCATAAAACAATATCACTAATACATAGAAAATGTCTACATAGATCGGGCGACTAAAAACTAAAGGTATGTGAGCTCTAAGGATCCAAGGGCGAGCTACAAATCGTCGTCCCCCGAAAGCTCTTCCTGCTGTAAAGGAGCATCAAACGGATTCTGTAGAAAAAGAAACAACATATCAATCCACCATACAATAATGCATTCAAATATCTCATGGTAACTACGGACAAGAAAGATGAGTGACTTACTGGGCCGCCGCGTCTATACAATCGGTCGATCAATGATCTGAGACCGTGCCTCTCCGCATATCGAGTCTCAAGGCCTTGCGGATAGCGATTTGTAATGGAGTGCTGCAAAGAAAACAAAATGCTAACTGTTAGAAATATGATTGTCAGTACAAAGAATATCTCAAAAAAACAAATAAGCAAAACAAAAGAGAATCTTACAAAGTCCTCCAAATATGTCCTGTGGCCGCCACTCCCAAGATGATGTACCGATCCGACCTCGATTCGTGCCCTCACCGCCTCCCGCTGCTGACTCCAACGTCCTGGCGAATTTGTAGCCTCCTCCCTCAGTCGGTGCCAGTCGTCTGCATCTAACCACTCGGGCTTTGGAGCCCCACTCTTGATTGCCTTGCGTGCGTCGGATTGTCTATGTGACATGTATGCACGCATGCAATCCATCATCCAGCCCGTAGAGAATCTATCCACTGCGGCTGGCACCGGGAACTCCTCGTGCAAGGATGCTACTATGTACTCCTTGCTCCCCTC
Organism: Lygodium microphyllum; assembly: GCF_053477565.2. Classification (NCBI taxonomy): domain Eukaryota; kingdom Viridiplantae; phylum Streptophyta; class Polypodiopsida; order Schizaeales; family Lygodiaceae; genus Lygodium; species Lygodium microphyllum. The sequence continues at coordinate 117,864,972 of NC_141163.1, forward strand.
CGGTATGTTCCTCCAATGATCCAGGACGTTGTGCCGAAAAACTTGTTGGCACAACTCCCTCATGCGAGCCATCACCCTCCTCCCCTCATCATTCATGATGATGGCTCCTGACCTGCCATCCACTAGGTATCCATAATCCCTAGGAGTGTGCCTTGTATGGGCCCTCTCCCATCTCCGTCCACGCTCCTGGGCATATCCAGGAGATCCCTGAACATCCGGTGTACCGACGGGGGTACCCTCTCCCGGAGTGCCACACAAAGGGGTGCCGCCAGAGGGTGTGCCACCAAAAGGAGTGCCACCAGAGGGGGTGCCACCAAAAGGAGTGCCACCAAAAGGCGTGACATCTGCCGACGGCTGCGCAAAAGCCGGAGTAACTGGAGTGGATGTCCCCACAGGTGTGATAAATCCTGGCGGTGACCGAGCTCCAGCTGAACGACAAGACAGAGACACCGCGTCCGTGTCTCCACAGCAGCACCCCCTGATCCTCCTGCAGTCGCAGTCCCTCCCTCTGGCCCAAGTCGCGAGCGTCGAGATCGTCTACTCGAAGCTGAAGCATCTGATCATGTCGAAGCTGATCTAGCAGAGCATCCTGACGAAGAACGAGACAGCTCCTGATCTGCTATCTCTCTGAATCTCGCGAGCTGATCTGGAGACATACGTGCCATCATCTCCTGAAACTCCTCATCACTCATCCCTCGACTCATCCTGAAAATGTCGATACCTGCACAGATAAAAAATAATGTTAGAATAATCAATTTAAACTATACAAAGCACATTAATAAAATCATTTTTGAAAAATCCCTCTTAAAATGCATATCTTATCTACCTTTATGGAAGATCTAAACAACGAATTGAGTAATACAATTCTCCAAGAATGAAGTATTCTATGGTCCCATGTTAATCTCCTGACACAACTCTGCATACACTGGAAGGTCGATAGACATGTCACCACAAAACAACGAGTCTGTCTCGTTCTCAAAAAATTCGACGACTTCTATATTTCCATCATTGTTAGCCGATGCAGGCTCCAAGCTTGCGGTGGCCTCCACCCCTTGTAATTTCGATCCCTCTATTTGCATATTTTCTTCATCTATGCCTGGAACATCGCTTTGATCGTATACTCTCGCACCTCGAGGAGTTGAAGGTATAACATACCACCATCGAGGTTGTCGGGGATTTGGATAGAAGATTACCTGTTCACAAACACTTACAAACCGTCTTCAAACCATTGTGACATAAACCATGTCGTATTACAATTAGCAAGCAAATGCCTAGTTGCACCTGTTCACAATGGGCCGGCAACACAAAGGTGTCGCGCAAATCCATCCATTTTTTTTCGGAATCTATTTCGAGAAATCTAGATGGACCTCGTCGAACTGTTGCGCCAGCTCCTCCAAGTACCACTTTGAACCACTGCACGTCGAATATTATCATGGAGAAGCTACGGTAATCCATCGTAATAATACTTTGCAAATTCCCAAAATACTCCATCTCATCCACAACCGTGTTCGGATCCGTTGCTCGTCGCCGGCTCTCTTGCTCAAACCTTGCCATGACACCACAGTCCATTGTGGAGCGCATTTTGTCAATACGCTCCACCCGAAAATGCCGTCCGCGCGACCACGCTGCACTATATATTTTGTACTGCACATTGAAACACTCAAATTAGATGTAGCAAGCAAATTTAGATACGACACATTCTAAACCCCTCATTACCTTTGGACTACATCCCCTCGAGAACTCCCACTCCTCCATTGAGACCTCTGTCCCTTCGCTGGATGCTGTGGTCAAGGCTCCATGCAACCATCGTGTTGACATAAACCGCGGCATCTCCTCCATGCCTTCGGGATATCGAATCGGTCGGTGACGCGTACTGCGTCGGAATTCGGCTCGTGCTTCCTCTCGATCTTGCCTTGCAATCTGGTACTTGGCGAGCCACGTCTCCATGGAGGCATGGTGCAACATACAAAAGCGATTCACCTTCTCTTCCATTGAGGCATCCATTCTTTTTTCTACCCCATTTCCAACCATCACATCTCCAGTCAGCCTGTCATCGTCCTTCAGCGTCCATAGCATTTCATTGTCTGGTTCCACTGTTGGTATCCATTGTGAGATATGCACTAACGCCTCTGACACCAACCAACCTTCCGCCATGCTACCTTCCGGACGAGCTCGTTGTCGCACAAAGCCTTTCAGGGTTTTCATGAAGCGCTCCAGGAAGAACATCCATCGCGTATGGACAGGTCCAACAATCTCCACTTCATCCACAAGATGCACAAGAAGGTGAACTTGTATCGTGAGCATGCTAGTGGGTAGGTATTTCTCAAAGAGATAGACCGTCTCAACTGCTCCCCGCCTTGCGGATTCAATAGAGGACGTCTTAATCTCTTTCTGTGAGATCCATTGCACCAAAGTCGACAGCTTGTAAATGGCCCCGCGAATTTCTGGAGTTAGGCATCCCGCGATCGCGATCGGTAGGACAAACTGCCAAAAATGAGAAAGCATTAAGAATAATGGTCACTTTTCAAATTTCAAAATGTCCACGCTAATTAAAATCCATTCTGTTCACAAACCTGACATATCTTATGCCAATCATGGGATTTTAGCCCAGAAATCTGGTCATCTTTAGAAAATGCGGACCTGAGAGAACGCATCATACCCGTCGGAGTGCGGATAGACTTGATTACTTGCTTCACAATGCACTCTTCTTTGGTAGACAAAACCCAGGGAGCGCGAGGAAGCTGCACTCCCCCTTCAGCACTCGACTGCGGCCAAAGCGCCTCCATCTTACCTACCTCCTTTAAATCCATTCGTGCCCCTATAGTGTCTCTCTTTCCTGTGATGTGGTCCCATAGCAAGCTGCCCACATTTTTGAAAATATGCATGGGATCCAACAAGTGGTTGACCTGTAAGTGGATCCAATATGGCAACTCGTAGAAAACTGAGAACCACCGCATTCCATTTGGATGTGAATCCGGATTTACCATTTTCAGCTCGTACCAGCTTGCAGCGTTCATACGTGCTGGAGGTCGTCCAAGAAAACCTTCCCTGAGTTCATGATCCTCTGGCAAGAAAGCGGCGTGTCCTTGATATACCATCTTCTTCATGGTTCGTGACCTTCGGGAGTCTAACTGTGGCCCACACAATGGACATGCATGATAACCTGAGGTAACGAGACCTGCAAGGCGATCCACAACCTAGTGAATACTTGATTGAATGAAATAAAATATAGATATTACCGGCGAGAACAAAGGTCTGCTCACCTGAGCACTCTCCCAATCCCGGAAAGTCATGCATCGTCCACATGAGAATGGCTCGAATGTTGGCTGACCACCGACCATCGCGCCTGCTCATATCTTGCACTGTGACCCCCTCCTCCCACAAAATCTTAAGCTCATCGACTAATGGACGAAGATACACGTCCATATTTTTTACTTTGTAGCGGCCCGGGACGAGCAAGCTAAGGATGAGATGTCCTTTCTTCGTAGAAAGCCATGGAGGAATGTTGTAGTTGACAAGCACTATAGGCCACACACTGTAAGAAGTCGAGCGCAGACCGAATGGGTTCACACCATCCATGGCGAGACCGAGCCGAAGATTCCTTGGCTCTCGCGCAAAGCCTGGGAAGGTAGAGTCAATGTGGCTCCATGCGCGCGAATCTGCTGATATTCGTTGAACTCCATCCATGGACCTATTCTGCACATGCCACGTTGTCAAGCTTGCCATGGCAGACGTGCGAAACGTGTGGTTTATGCGGGGGATGAGCGGAAAGTGTCTAAGGACTTTTTGAGGGATAGTTTGCCCTTGCAGGTCCTGTCGATACCTGTGAGCACCACACTTTGGGCATGTCTCCATACTCTCGTATTCATCTCGAAACAATGTGTAGTCATTGATACATGGATGGATGTTATTGTAGTCCATGCCAAGCTTCCGTAAAACATGTCGCGCATCATTACGAGACTCAGGCATGGTGTTTGCAGGTGGCAATATATGATATTTCAATAACCTGAAAAAATCATAAAACACCTTGAAAAATCTATCCATGTTTGCAATAATACTGTTAAAAAAAAAACAATGAAGTCTGTGTGCAAGGTACCTGAATAACTCAGTCACACTCGTATCGCTCCAACCGTATTTTGCTTGCACACTTAAGAGTGCAAGCAATGTCTTCAACCGAGATACTCGGCACCCATCATATAATGGTATGGATGCTTCCTCTCTGAGCGGGTCAGATGTCTCAACATTCATGGGAATCAATGCATCAATCATTGCCTCCATCTCAGGCTCCAAGATTGTAGGCAAGTCGGGAAGGTTGTCTGTCTCCTTTGGCATTGACGGTATAGATGGGCCTTGCGAGTGGTTGATTGGCTCCTGCAATCCATCCATCGCACGTCCACGAACTCTTCTAATTGGCCGCAAAGGGTGCACTCCCCCTTGGGTCGAGACATCACCCCCCTGGATACAAAATTTACCAACAAGACCCAATCTTATTGTGTATGGTTTTCAATTAGCTTGAGAGTACAATGCATGAAAAATGCTAACTTCAAATTACCGTTTGCTGAAAGTCTGCAATCACCTGATCAATGATCTCAGATTGAAACTCGCCAAATCGTCGTACGTGTTCTATAGACAATCGGCGTTTTCGTCTAATTGCCAACTTGCATTGAGAGCAAGGACATGGGACACGCTGATTAAGATACGACTCGCGGTCTTGAACAATAGGACCTTCTTCGTTTGCCATCTTATCTACATTACAGCAAACAAGGCTTAAATGGATAGCTTTATGGAGATGTACGTCAAGTTGCAAGTTGACCATAAACCTTGCATTGTATATAGTAGTCAAGAGATTTTCCGATGTTATATCTTGGCCTTGTATCATGCTCAACGATTTGTTTGTCCCGGTAGATAATTTTTTTTTATATCTCGGCTTTGAGTATAAGTAATCCATTTTAAAATTAATGCGCGCCATCTATGAAATTTTATAACTATAGTAATAAAATTTATTTCAATCAATTCTACTCATAGTCATAAGACCTGAGAGAAATTATCCTATACTCAATTTAAGGGTTTCTTTTTCTATAACAATAATTTTGGGTTCATTTTGATGAAGTACGTGGCCGTATGCAAAGCACATTGCATACCATTATCAATACGTATATTATCTTAAATTTTCTTCCCTTCCCTCTCCCTCTCTTTCTCTCCCTCTCCCTCTCTTCCTCTCTTTCTCTCACCCTCACCCTCTCCCTCTCCCTCTCTCTCTCGTTCTCTTTCTCTCCCTCTCTCATTTCCTCCCTCCCCCTCCCTCTCCCTCTCCCTCCCTCTTTCTCCCTCTCTTCCTCTCTTTCTCTCACCCTCACCCTCTCCCTCTCCCTCTCTCTCTCGTTCTCTTTCTCTCCCTCTCTCATTTCCTCCCTCCCCCTCCCTCTCCCTCTCCCTCCCTCTTTCTCCCTCTCCCTCTCCCTCTCCCTCTCCCTCCCTCATTTCCTTTCCCTCCCCCTCCCTCTCCCTCTTCCTCTCCCTCTCCCTCTCTTTCTCTTTTTTTCCCTCTCCCTCTCTATCTCTCTTTCTCT